>NC_045623.1:14556957-14861065 GCF_009829155.1 Mustela erminea
CTGAACTGGAGACATTCCTTCCCAGACTTCGGCTCTTTCCCAATCACCGAGGCAGTCATCGGTTCGAAATTCAAAGTTCCACTGAAGAGGAGGAAGAGAATATGGCTGGGGAGGGGGTGGAGTCTAGAAAGGGCATAAGACTTTTAATCACTCAGTATCCAACAAGTACAGCAAATATGGAAAATCCACACTTGGCAATGAGCTGCTAAGAGCTTATAAGGGTTGCATCTGATCTGTGTCAAGGAACTTGACTCTACTTAGGGAGGCAAATATGAAAATACAACTAAATATAATACCGTAGGGAATGAAGTATATATACTTAAATAGAGTATCGATCTTAAAATGTGTACAAGAAAATCAACTCAAAATACATAAATGGATGGGGCGCTTGGATAGCTCAGTTGGTTAAGCACCTGACTCTTGATTTAGGCTCAGATCATGAAATCAGGGTTGTGAGATCAAGCCCCTCATTGGGCTCCGTGCTGAACATGGAGCCTGTCTCTGTCTCCCCCTGCCCCTTTCTCCCTCCCCACAACCCTCTTGCCGGCTTGTGTACATGCCTCTCTAAAATATATATGTATATATATAATATATATGTTAATCTAACAATATATATTTATATATGAATATAATTCATATGGAGTATTTCATATATATATATATATATATATATATATGTAGAGTATTCATGCCAGCTACTTTATAAATATAAATATGATTTGGTTCCAGCTTTCTAATAACTTACATCCTTAGGGGGAGAGAAAAATACATAAACAAATTGTTCCCTTTTCCCCCCATACTAGAAATTTGAAAAAAAATTATAATTGTAGCAAATGCAAATTGCAAAAAACTCTAAAGAAAACGAAAGTATGTAAGGCAGAAAATGAAAGTAACCATTCATTCTCTCTAAAAAAAAAAAAACAACCCACTGTTAATGGTTTAGTATATTACCATAACTTTCTTCTTTCTGTCTGTCTCTGTCTATCTCTATGCACACATTTTCAACAATTTAAGATAAAGCAGCCTTACATGTCATCAATCTAGATATATCAAGTTAATGCCCTTTTAATGGCTACAATCTCCCACTGATTTTAGTTGTTTCTAAATTCCACAACAACAGGCAGTACTACAATGAGTCTGTAAAAAAGAACATGCACTTATTATTGCTATACTACTCTTCAAAATGTGGTTCGGTTTGTATTACCTCCACCAGTGTATAGAGCATGCCTAACAAATAATTCTAACAAATAATGGGTATTCTCAGTCTTTTATACTTTTTATATCAAACAATGATGCATTCTTATTTTAACTTACATTAAAATTAAAGGTTGAGCAAGTTATTTTAACATATTAAAATTAAAGTTTAGGAGGGAGGAGTCAAGATGGCGGAGAAGTAGCAGGCTGAGACTACTTCAGCTAGCAGGAGATCAGCTAGATAGCTTATCGAAAGATTGCAAACACCTACAAATCCAACGGGAGATCGAAGAGAAGAAGAACAGCAATTCTAGAAACAGAAAATCAACCACTTTCTGAAAGGTAGGACTGGCGGAGGAGTGAATCCAAAGCGACGGGAAGATAGACCCCGGGGGGAGGGGCTGGCTCCCGACAAGCGGCGGAGCAATGGAGCACAAAATCAGGACTTTTAAAAGTCTGTTCCACTAAGGGACATCGCTCCAGAGGCTAAACCAGGGTGAAGCCCACGGGGGGTCAGCGTGGCCTCAGGTCCCGCAGGGTCACAGAAGGATCGGGGGTGTCTGAGTGTCGCAGAGCTTGCAGGTATTAGAACGGGGAAGCCGGCTACAGAGACAGAGTCAAGGAGTGAGCTCTTAGCTTGGGGTTACCTTGTTCTCTGAGGGCGCATTGAGGAGTGGGGCCCCAAGCTCTCGGCAACTCCGGGCCGGAGACTGGGAGGCTGCCATTTCCATTCCCATCCTCCGGAACTCTACGGAAACCGTTCAGGGAACGAACCCGAACGGATTACTCAGCCCGGCCCCAGGTAAGGGCGGTGCAATTCTGCCTGGGGCAAAGACACTTGAGAATCACTACAACAGGCCCCTCCCCCAGAAGATCAACAAGAAATCCAGCCAGGACCAAGTTCACCTTGGCACTACCAAGGAGTGCAGTTTCAATACCAAGGAGAGCAGCGGAATTCCAGAGGAGGAGAAAGAAAAGCATGGAACTCATGGCTTTCTCCCCATGATTCTTTAGTCTTGCAGTTAATTTAATATTTTTTCTTTTTCAATTTTTTTTTCCTCTCTCTTCTTCTGCTAATTTTTTTTTAACTTTTACCCTTTTCTTTTCTTAATGTTTTTTAACTAGTTTATCATATATATATATGTATATATATTTCTTTTTTATATTTTCCCTTTATTCGTTTTCTTTTTTAAATTGTTTCTTTCTGAACCTCTTTTTATCCCCTTTCTCCCCCCTCATGATTTGGGATCTCTTCTGATTTAGTTAAAGCATATTTTCCTTGGGTCTTTGCCACCCTCTTAGTATTTTACTTGCTCCTTCATATACTCTTATCTGGACAAATGACAAAATGGAAAAATTCACCACACAAAAAAAGAACAAGAGGCAGTACCAAAGGCTAGGGACCTAATCAATACAGACATTGGTAATATGTCAGATCTAGAGTTCAGAATGACGATTCTTAAGGTTCTAGCTGGGATCGAAAAAGGCATGGAAGATATTAGAGAAACCCTCCCAGGAGATATAAAAGCCCTTTCTGGAGAAATAAAAGTACTAAAATCTAACCAACTTGAAATAAAAAAAGCTATTAATGAGGTGCAATCAAAAATGGAGGCTCTCACTGCTAGGATAAATGAGACAGAAGAAAGAATTAGCGATATAGAAGACCAAATGACAGAGAATAAAGAAGCTAAGCAAAAGAGGGACAAACAGCTACTGGACCATGAGGGCAGAATTCGAGAGATAAGTGACACCATAAGATGAAACAACATTAGAATAATTGGGATTCCAGAAGAAGAAGAAAGAGAGAGGGGAACAGAAGGTATATGAGAGAGAATTATTGGAGAGAATTTTCCCAATATGGCAAAGGGAACAAGCATCAAAATCCAGGAGGTGCGGAGAACCTCCCTCAAAATCAATAAGAATAGGTCCACACCCCATCACCTAATAGTAAAATTTACAAGTCGTAGTGACAAAGAGAAAATCCTGAAAGCAGCCCGGGAAAAGAAGTCTGTAACATACAGTGGTAAAAATATTAGATTGGCAGCAGACTTCTCCACAGAGACCTGGCAGGCCAGAAAGAGCTGGTATGATATATTCAGACCACTAAACAAGAAAAACGTGCAACCAAGAATACTATATCCAGCTAGGCTATCATTGAAAATAGAAGGAGAGATTAAAATCTTCCAGGACAAACAAAAACTGAAAGAATTTGCAAACACCAAACCAGATCTACAGGAAATATTGAAAGGGATCATCTAAGCAAAGAGAGAGCCTAAAAGTAGTAGATCAGAAAGGAACAGAGACAATATACAGTAACAGTCACCTTACAGGCAATACAATGGCACTAAATTCATATCTCTTAATAGTTACCCTGAATGTTAATGGGCTAAATGTACCAATCAAAAGACACAGGGTATCAGAATGGATAAAAAAACAAAACCCATCTATATGTTGCTTAAAAGAATATATTTTAAACCCAAAGACACCTCCAGATTTAAAGTGAGGGGGTGGAAAAGAATTTACCATGCTAATGGACATCAGAAGAAAGCAGGAGTGGCAATCCTTATATCATATCAATTAGATTTTAAGCCAAAGGCTATAATAAGAGATGAAGAAGGACACTATATGATACTCAGAGGATCTGTCCAACAAGAAGATCTAACAATTTTAAATATCTATGCCCCTAACATGGGAGCAGCCAACTATATAAACCAATTAATAACAAAATAAAAAAAAACCATCAACAATAATACAATAATAGTAGGGGACTTTAACACTCCCCTCACTGAAATGGACAGATCATCCAAGCAAAAGATCAACAAGGAAATAAAGGCCTTAAATGACACACTGGACCAGATGGACATCACAGATATATTCAGAACATTTCATCCCAAAGCAACAGAATACACATTCTTCTCTAGTGCACATGGAACATTCTCCAGAATAGATCACATCCTGGATCTTAAATCAGGTCTCAACCGGTATCAAAAGATTGGGATCATTCCCTGCATATTTTCAGACCACAATGCTCTGAAGCTAGAACTCAATCACAAGAGGAAATTTGGAAAGAACCCAAACACATGGAGACTAAACAGCATCCTTCTAAAGAATGAATGGGTCAACCAGGAAATTAAAGAAGAATTGAAAAAATTCATGGAAACAAATGATAATGAAAACACAACAGTTCAAAATCTATGGGACACAACAAAGGCAGTCCTGAGAGGAAAATATATAGCAGTACAAGCCTTTCTCAAGAAACAAGAAAGGTCTCAGGTACACAACCTAACCCTACACCCAAAGGAGCTGAAGAAATAACAAGAAAGAAACCCTAAACCCAGCAGGAGAAGAGAAATCATAAAGATCAGAGCAGAAATCAATGAAATAGAAACCAAAAAAAAAAAAAAAAAATAGAACAAATCAATGAAACTAGGAGCTGGTTCTTTGAAAGAATTAATAAGATTGATAAACCCAAGGACCCAAATAAATAAAATCATGAATGAAAGAGGAGAGATCACAACTAACACCAAAGAAATACAGACAATTATAAGAACATACTATGAGCAACACTATGCCAACAAATTCAGTAAAGTGTCAGGATATAAAATCAATGCACAGAAATCAGTTGCATTTCTCTACACCAACAGCAAGACAGAAGAAAGAGAAATTAAGGAGTCCATCCCATTTACAATTGCACCCAAAACCACAAGATACCTAGGAATAAACCTAACCAAAGAGGCAAAGAATCTATACTTAGAAAACTATAAAGTACTCATGAAAGAAATTGAGGAAGACACAAAGAAATGAAAAAATGTTCCATGCTTCTGGATTGGAAGAATAAATATTGTGAAAATGTCTATGCTATCTAAAGTAATCTACACATTTAATGCAATTCCTATCAAAATACCATCCATTTTTTCAAAGAAATGGAACAAAAAAATCCTAAAATTTATATGGAACCAGAAAAGACCTTGAATAGCCAAAGGAATATTGAAAAAGAAAGCCAAAGTGGGTGGCATCACAATTCCAGACTTCAAGCTCTATTACAAAGCTGTCATCATCAAGACAGCATGGTACTGGCACAAATACAGACACATGGATCAATGGAACAGAATAGAGAGCCCAGAAATAGACCCTCAACTCTATGGTCAACTAATCTTCGACAAAGCAGGAAAGAATGTCCAATGGAAAAAAGACAGCCTCTTCAACAAATGGTGTTGGCAAAATTGGACAGTCACATGCAGAAGAATGAAATTGGACCATTTCCTTACACCATACACAAAAATAGACTCAAAATGGATGAAAGACCTCAATGTGAGAAAGGAATCCATCAAAATCCTTGAGGAGAACACAGGTAGCAACCTCTTCGACCTCAGCCACAGCAACATCTTCCTAAGACCATCGCCAAAGGCAAGGGAAGCAAGGGCAAAAATGAGCTATTGGGATTTCATCAAGATCAAAAGCTTTTGCACAACAAAGGAAACAGTTAACAAAACCAAAAGACAACTGACAGAATGGGAGAAGATATTGGCAAACGACATATCAGATAAAGGGCTAGTGTCCAAAATATATAAAGAACTTAGCAAACTCAATACACAAAGAATAATCCAATCAAGAAACGGGCAGAAGACATGAACAGACATTTCTTCAAAGAAGACATCCAGATGGCCAACAGACACATGAAAAAGTGCTCCATATCACTCGGCATCATGGATATGCAAATCAAAACCACAATGAGGTATCACCTCACACCAGTCAGAATGGCTAAAATTAACAAGTCAGAAAATGACAGATGCTGGCGAAGATGCAGAGAAAGGGGAACCCTCCTACATTGTTGGTGGGAATGCAAGCTGGTGCAACCACTCTGGAAAACAGCATGGAGGTTCCTCAAAATGTTGAAAATAGAACTACCCTATGACCCAGCAATTGCACTACTGGGAATTTTTCCTAAAGATACAAACGTAGTGATCCGAAGGGGCATGTGCACCTGAATGTTTATAGCAGCAATGTCCACAATAACCAAACTATGGAAAGAACCTAGATGTCCATCAACAGATGAATGGATCAAGAAGATGTGGTATATATACACAATGGAATACTATGCAGCCATCAAAAGAAATGAAACCTTACCATTTGCAACGACGTGGATGGAACTAGAGGTTATCATGCGAAATTAGTCAATCAGAGAAAGACAACTATCATATGATCTCCCTGATATGAGGAAGTGGAGATGCAACATGCAGGGTTAAGGGGGTAAGAGAAGAATAAATGAAAGTAGATGGGATTGGGAGGGAGACAAACCATAAGTGACTCTTAATCTCACAAAACAAACTGAGGGTTGCTGGGGGGAGGGGGGGTTAAGAGAAGGGTGTGGGGTTATGGACATTGGAGAGGGTATGTGCTATGGTGAGTGCTGTGAAGTGTGTAAACCTGGTGATTCACAGACCTGTACCCCTGGGGATAAAAATATATTATATGTTTATAAAAATAAATAAAAAATGAAAAAAAATTAAAGTTTAACTTATATTAAAACTCAAGTTTGAGCAATTAAAGTGTGTATTTTTTGGCCAATACTATTGCTACTCTTGGTGGCCTGCCCATTCCTATCAGATTGTCCATCTTTTTTTATTACTTTTTAGGAATTATCTCTGTATTACATGTATTGATCTTTCTCTCTCATGTTTCTTTCACTTTTTCCCATTTTTTTCCTTCATATTTTGTTTATATTGTGTTTGTGCAGTTACAAAAATATTTTTTTCAAGTCCAAACTGTCAGTCTTCATGTATGACTTCTGATGGAACCTGGAAAGGACAGGGGCAGGAGCCATGCAAGATGCAGGAGGAAGGGGTCGCCTGGGTGGCTTAAATGGTTAAGTATCTGCCTTTGGCTCAGGTCATGATCTCAGACTTCACAGATGGCTGAGTGCTGAGTGTGTTTCTAACTTTTCTTCTGCACCCTGGCAATGTCCAGACCCTCTTTCCAATCCTATCTCAAAGCTTTCTTTCTTTCTTTCTTCCTTTTTTTTTAAGTTTTAATTAAAATTCCAGTTAGTGAACATACAGTGTATAATTAATTCTGGGGAACAATATAGTGATTTGACACTTCCATACAACACCTGGTGCTCATCACAAGTATATTTCTTAGTCCTCATCACCTGTTTCACTCCCACCCCCCTACATCTCCTCTGGTAACCAGTTTGTTCTCTATAGTGTTGGGGTCGATTCCACGTTAAAACATGTTAACCCCCTAGGGCCTGCCTGGGCCTACTTAGCCATAGTGACTCCATGTTGCCTAGATAGACATTTTGTTGTCTAGAAAAGTTACTGCTCTCGGTTCCAGGTAACTGTTACTAAAACACAACACATAAAACAAGGTAACTGTTACTAAAACACACACCTAAAACAAAGCCATTTTGTTGTTTAATAAACGCCTCAACAGTTACTAGTATTGGTTCCAGGTAACCATTACTAAAACACACAGGTAGGAGACATCCAATCAGCCAAAGCCACATATGCAGATGTCTGCGATTGTGCCCTATAAAAACTAGCCTGGAAGACCAAGGGGCGTCGCTCTCTTTGGAGGCGGCCCTGGCCGGTCAGTCTGACTTCTAATGCTTGGCATAGAATAAAGCTTTACATAACTTTCACTTTGTCTCAGCCTCATTTCCCTGGCCAGTCAGCCTAACTTCTAATGCTTGGCATAGAATAAGGCTTTGCGTAACTTTGTCTCAGTCTCGTTCCTTGATAACGGACCCAACAATATAGTTAAGTCTGTTTCTTGGTTTGCCCCTCTATTTCTTCTCACCTTTGCTTTTTTGTTTCTTAAATTCCACATATATGTGAAATCATATGAGAGAGAGGGGTGAAGCAGGCTCCCTGCTGAGCAGAGAGCCTGATGCGGGGCTCGATCCTAGGACCCTGAGATCCTGACCTGAGCTGAAGGCAGAGGCTTAACCCACTGAGCCACCCAGGTGCCCCTGACATTTTAATTTAAATATTCACATGTGGCAAGAGGATACTGTTTTGAAACCTTGGTTTACTCTGAGGTCTCAGAATCAGAATTTAGGGATGCCTGGGTGGTTCAGTGGGTTAAGCCTCTGCCTTCAGCTCAGTCATGAGCCTCTCTGCCTGTCTCTCTGCCTACTTGTGATCTCTGTCTGTCAAATAAATAAATAAAATCTGTAAGAAAAAGAAAAAGGAAAAAAAACACAGAAGAAAGGAGCAGAGGATTGAATCCCAGCCACAGCACAGTCCCAATGGGATGAGACTGGTGAATGGAATGAGGGGGCGCTCTGGCAGGGATCAGACCCCATTCCTCTGGAAAGTGAGCTTTGGTAAGAGAAATAAGTCAGCTGAAGAAAGACAAATCCCATAGATTTCACTTATATGTGGAATTTAAGAAACAAAAGAGCAAAGGGGAAAAGAAATAGAGAGGCAAACCAAGAAACAGACTTAACTATAGAAAACAAACTGTGGTTACCAGAGGGGACATGGGTGAGGGGCTGGGTGAAACAGGTGATGGGAGCTAAGGAATGTTGTATGGAAGTGTCAAATCACTATATTGTTCCCCTGAAATTAATCATACACTGTATGCTCACTAACTAGAATTTTAATTAAAACTTCAAAAAAGAAAGAAAGAAAGCTAGCTTTGAGATAGGATTGGAAAGAGGGTGTGGGCATTGCCAGGGTGCAGAAGAAAAGTTAGAAACATACTCAGCACTCAACCATCTGTGAAGTCTTGGGGGGCGGGAATGGTCTCCCTGGGCAGACACAGGGAGCAAGAGTGGCCAACAGGCCTTTAGGGGCATCACAGCAACTGAGAAATGTCAGATGGCCAGAAATGTGAGGACATCCATTTTTTGTTAATAAGGTCAGATTTAAATGCCAGTTCTGAATCACCTTGATTTACAGGGGCCTCAGAAGGCAAGACCTAGCTCTGAAACACCAGGGAAGACTTGGATCCCTAAAAGTGGGGGGAAATTTACTTATTAACCCAAGATTTGGTCAGAAACCATATGCTTTAATGATTTGCTTGAGGAGGAAATTCAGAAGTTTGTTCTGCCAAAGCAGCGAATAAAAATGGAAGATGGCAGTTTATTAGTCAGTGAGGCAACAGAGGCACTTCCACTATCCAGACAGAAACCTGGCTGGAGGGACCCTCCCACCCCTACCCCCCAGCCTGTGAACCAACCCCTGCCAGAACTGGGAGACAGCCGCCCCCACCAGAGGCCCCGGGAAGCATCGCCCTCTAGTGGTGGCTGGCAGGTGCTCAACACCTGGTAGGCTCCTGTGAGGGTACTGTCACCCCCAGCCTCTCAGTCTTTTCTTGGGACAGGGATTGTCTCCGAAAGGTTGGAAGGATTAATAGGGAGAGAGGAATGAATATATTACCTGGCTCACTGCGGAAATACGTACCCAAAAGAAGGAGGGCGTAGGGGAAGAACAACAGGAAAAGTTGAAGGGGAAAATGCAGAAAAAAGAGGAAGGAACACTCTGTTCTAAATATGGCAAGATGGGTTTTCCTTGCTTGACCCAACATGCATGCATTCCTAAGGCTTGGCACCTCCCCATGTTGCTTCCTGGGACCTGTTTCAGGCCTAAATTTGGTATAACAGAAAGGGGCATTTTGTTTATGTGCCTCTAGGCAGAGGAAGGGATGGGCTTTTTCCACATATGTCAGCCTTGGAAACACATGGGAAGCATGCTGAGAAAGGCTGGTCTACAAGACAGAGTACTGGGAGGAAGAGAGGACAGAGCAGCTTCTGAAAGAAGTATCTGTTCCTTGGTGAGAAGAATGTACTTGCGAGGCCCCCAGATAGCCCAACTGAAAGACCCCACCCAAATAGAACTATGGAGGAACCAACCAAAGGAGATGCCCACCTTGTCTGAGAACCCCTTCTGCATAAGAAGTCACTATCCCACCTGAACTAAAAATCTCTTGTACGTCCTTCTGGACACTATGTGTGGGAATGAGCTATACAGTAAAGTAGTTGAATAATGGACAATAACCTTTCTCCCTTCCCGAGGATTTCAAGGTCAAGGCTGCTTCTTGCACCCACCATTTTGTCAGTCCGTGTGCTACAGACAAAATAGGATCTCAGTAGGTCATTGTTAAATAAACAAGCGTATGAACAAATGAATAGGTGCTTCATCTGTGCTCTTCCAGCCAGCTGGCCCCTGGGCCCCAGTAGGGCCATCACTGCTGGTAGTTCATTGTTGATGAATGGATAAATGAATGAGTGACCTCTTGGGACCCCAGATTTGGTGGTTGCCAGATTGGCGGTAAGCTGAAAGATGTTGCATAAAGTCTTGTTTAGGTTGAACCACCTGTGAGAACTTCGCTCAGATACAGGATGTGGGCTGAAAGTTTCTCATGTTCCTACTTTCAAGTGTGGGGGTTGGGCACTGAAAGTGCCGCTGCTTTGCCAGTGGGGCCAGTGCAGGGGCTGCCAGATGGGCAGAACTGAGAGCTGGGGGAGGAAGGAGAAAAGGGTGGGTGTAAACAGCAGCTAGAGATGAGAAGGAAGCCACGGTCAGGGGCTCATGCTGTGGAAAAAGGGGCCAGGACCCTGGAAGGACCCTGAGAGTTTTGCTCATCACCTACCCACACACCTGCCCCGACACCTCACAGACAGAGGCTAGGGAAGGTCTTTACAGAATGGGGATGATAGGGTTACCTTTTTCTGTGGGATCTTTTGTGGAGATCAAATGTGATCACATGTGGGCAGCATAGTGTTTTGGCTCAGAATGTACACTCAATACATATCTGATATTTTTTTCCAGTACATTCTGGAGGTTCACTTCAATTTTCCATCACATTCATAAAGAAGGAAGGTGGAAAGTTATGAGGAGCCCACACCTGTTGAATCAGGGTGAAGGTCCTAGGGTGTTACCACCCATCACCTAACCTTGAGGCCATGGCTGCAGGAAACGTGGACTGTATGGCACACCAGTGGTTCCTGGAGTCATGGGTTGGGTTCTCTGGAAACAGATGTGGAGCCAGAACTTGGGTGCAGATCATTCACCTGGAATTGTCACCTGGGAAAGGCTGGGGAGGAGGCAGAAGTGGGCAGAGGGAGAAGCTGAGTCACGATGCAGCCCTGACAAAGCTTTGGCCCACCTGGCCAGGAGCTCTGGAACAAGCGCTGCCCATCAGAGTGGTCCTGCTTCAGACTAAAATGCCTGAGGCTTATACGTCCACCTCATTCAGTCCTCTAGTAAGTGTATGACCTTTGGAAAAAGGATGTCTGCCTCAGAGAGGACCCTGAGGAAGCCAACAGCCAAGGCACCCCTGCGGCTGGGCAGCAAGTCCCTGGAACAAGTCTTTCGGGAGAAAAAAGACCTTTTGTGACCCTTATTCCCTCCTCGCCTGACACACAGAAGCAGATGTCTTCTACTCTAATTTTTTTTTTTTACTCTAATTATTTTTTGATGAATCCTATTTGCTTAAGTGTTGCTGGTCACAACACAATTTCACAGACATGGTCTCATCTTGTTGCAAGCTGGTAAGAGGGGCCTTGGGGAGAAATCTGAGGCAGATGTCAAAGTGGGGAGAATCAGAAAGCTCATCCCACTGGCTCGAGATGGAGTGGGTGTTGGTCTTTCTAAACAGTCTGATGCGGTGAGCTTGAAAGACCTTTCCTAGCTAGTCTGAAAGAAGGTAGGGGAAGGTGTTGGAGGGGAGTCAGTATAGCAAATGTTAGAACACAGGAATTGGGGGGGAGGGGGTACTCAGAGGAGCTAAGCCGGGAAAAGGTGATATGGTTTGAGCATAAAGGTCAGTCTAAGAGCACAAAACACCTGGGCCCTACTCCTAGCTCCTGCAACAGCTTTGTCTTTAGGCAAATTATTTCCCTACTCTGAGTTTCACTTCCTCTGCAACATGCCCATGGACTCACACTCAACTTGGTATCCTAGAAACTAGCACAGAGGCCGAAATATTCGTTTAATGCACACTTAAGAAGTTTTTGTGGTCATATGGAATTTCCTCAAAGAGTTAAAAATAGAACTACCCTACAACCCAGCAATTATTCTACTAGGTATTTACCCAGAGGACACAAAAATACAAATTCCGAGGAATACATGCATTCTGATATTTATATTTATAGCAGGATTATCAACCATAGCCAAACGAGTGAAAGAGCCCAAGTGCGCGTTGACTGATAAATGGATAGAGAAGATGTGGTGTATATATACGGTGGAATATTAGTCATCAGAAAGAATGAAATCTTGCCATTTGCAATGACGGGGATGGAGCTAGAGAGTATTATGCTATGGGAAATAAGTCAGTCAGAGAAAGACAAATACCATACGATTTCAGGTATATGTGGAATTTAAGAAACAAACCAGATGAACATAGGGGAAGAGGGGGGAGAGAATGAGGGAAGCAAACCATAAGAGACTCTTAACTACAAAAAGCAAACTTAGGATTGATGGAGGTAGGTGGGTGGGGGATGGGCTAAATGGGGGATGGGGATTAAGGAGGGCACTTATGATGAGCATCAGGTGTGATATGGAAGTGAGGAATCCCTAAATCCTACTCCTGAAACTAATGTTAGCATATCATGCTAACTAACTATAATTTAAGTAAAAACTTGAAGAAACAAAACATGAGATATTCTCTCTTACACAGACTGAACACATATTTGCTTTGGGGGCTGCTGCACAGGAAGGACCTGGGGACCCCACTCTGGTACTCTGGGTCTCTCTGCTCTTCATAACTTTTTAATTCACTTGAGCTCCATCCATCTCCCAAAGAGCTGTTGCCAGCTTCATCTCCATCTTCAGCATCATTAATCATTTCATCTGATGGCAAAAATGGCAAAATGAAATAAAAAATGAAGAATTTGTTAAAAAAAAAGTAGTGTTTTTGGACATTTCCAGTTATGACTGAGTAATCCTCATGCCGTCAACTAGAAATCTAGATTCAATCTATGAAACCGTGTTTTCAGATGTTAGACAACACCTAGCGCCGGACTGTGAATTCCGAGCGAGTTCATAGGTGGAGAGTGTTGGTTGGAGCGGCTAGGAAATTCAATCGGGATCTCAGAAGGTACAATGCTTAGTAAAGGACACATTGGCCCTTAAAGAAAGTGCTAGCTCTTCCCCGACAAACTTAAACAAGAGCTGCAAAATGCTTGAGTCAATCAGTAAGTGAAGGAACCATCTGCCCGCACACACACTGAACAATCGACAACATAACAGTGTTCGGCATCCAATGTTGATTATTAGATATGCCAAAAAAAACCAGGAAATGTGACTCAGAACCAAGGGGAAAAATGCTGTCTAGAAACAGGCCCAGAAGTGACAGAGATTACCACACAAGGACCATGCAGCTGCTATTATAACTACGTTCAGGGATGTAAAGGGAAACATGAGTACGATGAAGAGAGAAACCCCAAAAAAAAGGAAGCTCGGGAGCTGAAAAGTGAAATACTCAAGGTGAAAAACTCACTGGATGGGCATAGAAGTAGATGAGATGCTGAAGAAAAAAACAGCAATAGAACTTCAAAGCAGAATGATGGAAACTAAACAAAATGACAAAAAAGAAAAAAAAAAAAGGAGCTAGATCACACCAGGTACCCTGTAGGTCACTTTCAGGATTTTGGCTTCTCCTCTGGGTAACCTGGACACCACTGGACGGTTGTGATGATGGAAGTGATACCATCTGATTTGCTTTTGAATGGGATCTCTCTGCTGCTATGTGGAGAACAGACTGCAGAGGGGAAGGTTAGTCGGGCCATGGCCTATTGAGTGAATGCTAGTAATATTCTGAGTGAGAAATGATGGCAGTTTAATCCAGGTTAATATCAGTGCAATGAGAAGTGGTTGAAATCTGGGATATGTTTTGTAGGGTCTGTTGTTGTTGTTGTTGTTGTTTTAAGTAAGCTGTATGCCCCTTGTGGAGCATCCAACTCATGACCCCAAGATCAAGTGTCCCATCTCTACCGACTGAGCCAGCCAGGCACCCCAGGGATATGTTTTGACGGTAGAGCAGACAGGATTTTTTCATGCACTGAATTTATTTCATTTTATTATATATTTTTTGTATTATGTTCAGTTAGCCACTGTATACTACACCATTAGTTTTTTTTTTTAAGAGGATCTTTTTTTTTTTTAAGATTTTATTTATTTATTCAGCAGAGAGAGATCATAAGTAGGCAGAGAAACAGGCAGAGAGAGAGAGAGAGAGAGAGAGAGAGGAGGAAGTAGGCTCCCCGCCAGGGAGAGAGCCCAATGTGGGGCTCGATCCCAGGACCCTGGGATCATGACCTGTGCCGAAGGCAGAGGCTTTAACCCTCTGAGCCACCCAGGCACCCCTACACCATTAGTTTTTGATGTTGTGTTCAATGATTCATTAGTTGCATATAACATGCAGTGCTCATCACAACATGTGCCCTCCTTAATACCCATCACCAGGCTACCCCATCATGCACTGGATATAGAAAGTAGAGTGACGTTAACTTGTATACACTGAGCCACTAACCATTTCTTAAGAGCAATAACCATGTATCATTTAGGACTGTATTTAGGTATGTATAACACAAATCCCAATGACATAAACAAATGGAGATGTATTCATTTTACATGACTTGTTAGACCAACGTTGGTCCACTACTCAAGGTTACCATCAATATCTCAGGCTCTTGCTATCTTTCTATGAAACCATATTTTGACAGATTGTATCTTTGCCCTTGTTCTTGTGCCTCATGGTTCCAAGGTGGCTGCTGTACTTCCAGGCATAATATCAGTATTCCAGGAAAGAAGAAATGACAAAGGGACAAAAGGGACACTGCCAGTGGAGTTGGTCTCTTTTTAACCCAAGAAAGCAAAAGCTTTCCTGGAAGCCACATCCAGCAAACTTCCCCTTTTATTTCATTGGGCCATGAGGCCACACTTTGGAGAATGAGGTTCTATTTGTGGTGTAGGCCAATTGCAACTCATTCTTTATGGCCAGAGCAGGAGGTCTTCTTTCCCTAGAGTCAAAAGATTGCCGCTGATAGCTAAACACATGAGGTTCTGTTAGAGTGAAAGGGGCACACTTCACGAAGAATGTTAGATTAGTGACTGACAATTTCTATCATTGATGGATTGCCTTTTGCAATTTTGTTTCAAAACAACTTTTCCCCCTTCCTGTGTTTGGCAAGTGTGTGTGATAAACATACATGGCTACCATGTATTTCGGCATGATGTCGTAGTGACTTTGAAAGACTTCACAAATAAGCTGCTTGAAAGAAAAATGAGAGAGACGTGTAGGGGGACAGGGTGGGTGTGATTGGTCTTGGATTGTTAAAAAAACAAACCCGTGAGAGGAGCAATGCACCGGAGATCGGGAGATCCGTGAAGTAGAAGAGGGCAGGCCCATTTGGCTGTCAGTTTGTTCATCTCATTCATTGTAGGTTCTCTTGGGAAACTCAGAAGTGCAGAGTGCAGAACTAGTGTAGTGTAGTGTAGAACTAGGGGGGACATGAATGTTCTGTTAACACTGGAGGCAGAATCCCTTTTAGAAAACTTCTGCTGTTGTCGTCAACAATGCTCTTACCTAGCACTCAATTCTGAAAAGTTAGGTTCCAGGATCCGGCTTAGAGAGCAGCATATGACACAAAGAAAGCAAAGTTGCTTTGCCATATATAGAAGAGTTTTGAGTTTTGGGTGGCCACAGAAGAGGAGGGTGAAGGGATCTTGGGAATTGAAAAGGGAAGGGGAAAATGAGATGGATGGGAGAGAAAGTTCCATAACTTTCAGCCAGCAGGCATTATACCCTGTCCCCATTTTACAGGGAAGGAGTCCTGTAGCTTTCACGTGGTAGAGCCAGGGTTTCCACACAGAAATTCAAAAGCCTGAAAAAAAAAAAAAAACAACCACAGAATCAAACAAAAGCCTGTTTCTGTCTCTACCTGCAGCCCCGCCCCAGTCAGCCTGAAGGAGCTCCGGTCTGAGCTGGAGGCAGTTGGCTGGTCATTCACAAACCCTCAGGGGTCTCCATCTAAGGAAAGGCTTAGTGGCAAAGGCTTCAGTCATGAACTCCAGGGTCAGATGCTCTGGCAGGAAGCTCTACGACAACCTTGGGGGAACAGGCAGTTTCCTCTGGTTAGTGCTGTGGGTGACGGTTTCACCTTCTTCCCCAGAGCAAGCTGGTAAACAACCTTGGCCCCACCTTCCACCCCCAGGTCTCCCAGCCTCTGTCACTAGGGCAACTGATACTTTCAATTTCCGAATAAGCCAAGGACTGGTATCTGAGCCCCCCATAAAATAAGTACCAATCTGAATTTGGTTTCCTTTGTTGTTTTTGTTTTTGTTTTTCTTATATATCACAAAAAGAAAAAAAATGATAAAGCAAACCAAAGCAGCTTTAGTTTTCATAGCCCTATTCACCCTGGGAACCTGATGCTCATGGTCTCCCACATATTCACACCTTGATTGCGGCTCAGACCTCCCACCTCTCTTGTGGTCCAGTGGGGGCCAAGGTCTGCAACGTTCACTTCCTCTCGGCGGCAACCTCGCTAGTGAGCCCTATTACACTACCCCACCAAAGTACGCGGCATAACATTACTGAGATACTCCACTTGTTCAAAACATTTTCACAACTCAAGTCTCCCCTGGGCTTTGCAAGACGCCCACAGGTTATGTTGGGTGTGAAAACTCTCAGAGCTGAGATGGTGCCTCCTTGAAGCCAAGTTCAGGTCTGCAATCCTGGGCCGCATGCCCGGGACACAGGGGATGCTCAGCGAAGGATGTCTGCAGGGAGAGGTGTTAGACTGACAGGTAAAGCGAGCTGAGAAGAGGAGAAATGGTGAAGTGGGCTTGGACCTTCTCAGCTCTCACTGGGTCTGGTAAGGACACCTGTCGATGCTGAGGCTGACCCTGACTCTTGAGTCAGCGTCTAATTTCAAGAGCACAAGCTCCCAAGGGCCCCGAGTTTGAGTGGCTGTGTTCAGTAGAGTCTGGTTCCCAAACATGCGTGAACTTGGTGCCTGTAGTTGAACAGACCCGTGGGCACCTGCGTGAGTGTGTCTATCAGTCCATACACACGTCTATGTGCCTCATCTCTTTAACTATGACCAAGACGTAAGATGAGATGATCTTCTCTGCAGGAGCAAAAGGGGAGAAGAGAGCCGTCTCTGAGACGCAGGTGGGGATTCACGCTTGTGACGGTGATGCCGGTCCTACCCCTAGCCCCTCTACCCAACCAGCTTTCTCTCTTCCCTCCAAGTCCGGCCCACTGTGACTTTCCCCCTCCCTCCCCCCTTTCTTCACATGCTTGTCTTTCAAAGCCTTTCATCATTTCCTTAGCTTCTCCCACAGAGACCACGGTCACGGTTTTTCAGCACAGCTCCTTCCTGGGCTGGGCAGGAGCAGGGGAGGGGAATTGTGGGGGCACGGAGGTCATAACTTCCTGGGCTTTGTAATTAGAGTGAACGTGGATGGCTGGGTGTTGATGTCGTTAATAAGTTAAGGAAACGATATTTACTGATTTCCATGTTCTAGGGTTGTACTAAGTGATCGCTGCTCTCTGTTGCTTTTGCTTATTAAGTGAAATAAGAGGAAAAAAATAGAAGATAGTTATTCATTAGATCGAAGACAGACTTGGATAAAGCCATCTCAGGTTCTGATCCCGACAGCCGCTAACTAATCGTGTGGTGACAAGATTTCCCCACCACCCCCACCCCCCCCTATACCCCCCTCCACCCCACCCCCTGCCCCTGCCAGGAAGCCCAGGGATGGGCAGACTCTCATTTTATCAAGGCGGGGATTTTCCTATTGTCTCTACTGTGCCCACTGAGGGCCCAGCACAAGACAGGGACAGCCTGGATCATAGGAATGCCTGAGATACTGTCCCTCCCAACATTCTAGGCTTCTTTTGCCAATAAATGACCAGAATATGGTGGTTAATGAGACAAGTGAGATGCAGGGGGACAGGGACGGTATGGAATTCAAGCTGGCAGTAGAAATATTTCACTGCAATTCAGACAAGGGGAAGAGTTGGTATTCAAATTAGTCCATTAAAATTCATGTAGAAAACTTGGTAAAAGTGTTATAAAAGGTTACCATTCAAGAAATCAAAACAGTGATAGGAGATGCACTATATTCTGAGACAGGCATAGGATTGAGAACACTTTATGACTCTAAGAAGGGTTCAGCTTATCAGGGTAGGGCTTTTCTAGAAGGATCTTGGAATTATTGTGCAAGACTTGTTTCCCCACCCAGAGTCTCAAACCAAACCCTGACTCTGAAATGTCAGTTACTGTCCGTGACACTGAGGTGGTTTTTTAGTCAGTCAGATGAGAAAAAAATGTAGCTCTGGGAAATTGTACAAAGAAGCAGAGAGACAATAAAGAAATGAATACAGGATCAGTACCTTCATAAATTGTGTTCATTCAGGTAAAGTAATTTGTCTTTGCGATGCTGCGTTGGTTATGCTCTGTCTGCTAACCACATTTAGCAGGCTGATATGTTTGATTTCTAAGACTTGCCCACCTGCTTGGAAAGATTGTGTTTATTGGGTCAGAAGTTTGGAAGCATTGGAGAACATCAGGTATTTCTCACTTCTAATTGTAGGTGGAAATGTCTAATGATCTTTGATGAATTACAAGCCCTCCCCGATCTTTAAGTCCCCTTCTTTCCTTCTACAGTGGTGGGTGGTGGGCTCATTTCCCCAGCTTTACAGAGCTATATGTCTGCTTTATCTCTGGAGGTATCATGTATATATCGGGACTTCCAGCAGCTGTGACACCTTATGATGAGCCTCTGTCTCATGTAGGAAACAACAACGACAAAACAAAACAAAACAAACAAACAAACAAACAAAAAAACAAACAAAAAAACCACACAAAACCCCTCCTCAAATAGTATGGGGGAATCTGTCAGAGTGGAAGACAGGGCACTTTGGGAGCAGTGAGCAGACTAGCCTGACTGTAATCACACAGGGTATCTGAGAGCATTGTAGAAAACTTTGAGTACTGGACTTTCACAGAAGAGTCCACAGGAACTGCTGATATACTCAAGGCAGAGCCCCCCCACCCCTCCTCTGCCCCTAAGAACCTAGAGATAAGATTCTCATCTGAATGTGAAAGAAAGGTGCTCTTTCCCTGCTTTGTGACTTTGGGCAAGTTTCTTAACATCTCTGAGCCTGTTTCTTCATCTATAAAGCAGGGATAGTAAATAAATAAATAAATAAATAAATAAATAAATAAAGCAGGGATGATAATACCTAGCACAAAGGATTATTAGTAAAGCTGATTTGAAGTAATGTTTATAAAATGCTTAGCGTAGTGCCTGCACATAGGAAGAGTTCAATCCACAAGAGTTGTCTGTTGCTGTTGAATAAATGGCCAGGGAAGAACTGAGAAATTCCTAAGTGTAATCAAGTGGTTAACATTATAGCTCAGTTCAACAAATGTGTGTTGTGTGTGTTAATGTTGTAGTCATACAACAATTTATTGGAATTGTTGGAATTTTTATTCCAACAGCTGGAAATTTATTCATATTTGTTCAGCAAATACTATTGCACAATTGCTTATAAGAAACCTGAATAGTGCCAGAAAGATACTTTCAAATTCTACTCATTCTATTTGTTCTTTTTCTTCTGAATGTATTCTGCATTTTAAAAAAAAAATGTTTTTTTTAAAGTAAATACATATTGCAAAGTGAAAGAAGCCAATCTGAAAAGTCTACAGAGTGTATGATTCCAATTCTCTGAAACTCTGGAAAAGGCAAAACTATGGAGACAGTAAAAGGATTGATGGCAGCAAAGGATTTCAAGGGAGGGAAGGAAGAATGAGTAGTAGGTAGGGCACAGGGGAGTTTTAGGCAATGAAAACATTCCACCTGATACTGCCCACAGAATGTATGGGACTAACAGTGAATTCCAACGTAAACTATGGACTTCACTTAATAATGGTGTATGGATACTGGCTTACCAATTGTAACAAATGTAACACACAAAGGCAAGATGTTAACAATAGGGAAAATTGTGTGAAGGTGAAGGTGAGGCAATATACAGGAATTCTCTGCCATGTACTTTTCTTTCAATTTTCATATACCTGAAATTTAAAAATGTGCCTATTTTTTAAGTAAATAGAAATTTCTGATTTCATTTTATCTCCCACTCCTAACTCCTGAAGGTTACACTTTATTTCTCTGGCTGGAATGTATGTTTCTCTTTCATTTCCCTAAAATAGCTGTGTGTTTCTCTTAATCCCAGTACCTCTGCATTAATATACCTTTCCCATAGGAATGGAAACTGTAAGGACAGGGACCATGCTTTATTCATCTTTATGAGATCATGTCAGTTTTCTGTTCAGACCTCCTAATGGCTCCCCATTCCAAGTGCTTTACATGTATTGACTCGTTAAGTCTTTAAAACAACCCTAGGAAGTAGGTGTGATTCTTATTCCCACCAGATAGGAAATAAACCTCATCACAGAGAGGTTAAGAAACATGTCCAATTTAATAAAGCTAGTCACTGGCAGAGCTGAGATACCAACATAGGTAGTCTGACTCCAGAATTTGCAGGAAAGTACCAGAAAACTCCCCAATTTTTTTTGTACAGTAGGCTACACACATTTTTGGGTGGTATAATCATTTTAGGGTGCCTCAATTATGTCTTCTAATTTTAAAAAATTTATCTATTTTAGAGAGAGAAAGAGGGTGGGGGCAGATAGAGGGAGAGACAGAATCTGAAGCAGATTTCCCGCTGAGTAAGGAGACTGACAAGGGGCTTGATGATCCCATGACCCTGAGATCATGACCTGAGCAGAAATCAAGAGCCTGACGCTTAGCCAACCAAACCACCCAGGAGCCCCACTCAATTACATCCTTTTAAAAATGCAATAATAGAATGGTAGGAAAAAAAGAAGAAACACCTTGCACAGTGATTTTTTTTTATAATCTTTGCAAATTACATGCATGTGTCTTTGTGTTGGATGCCATGTTAGATGCATTTAGAAAGCTCACTGCTGTAATCTGTGAGGAGAACTGTTCCTTTGGGTAACAAGAAGCCCAGAGTTGAAGCACCTGCAGGCTCCCGCCAGTTGCACCAGGCACCTGCCCTTTTACTCAGAGAGCATGTTGGCCCCGTTCTGCGCAGGCGCTGGCTTCATTTCAGCCACTCCTGTCATATCCAAACCTAGTGATGTCTAGAAGCAGAAAAACACCATCCCTTCTAGAGGAACCTGTCCCAGACGTCCCCAGCAGATCGCCCCTTGACCAGAATAGATGTCTCCTTACTGGTCAGAGCTGAGTCGCCTGCCCACTATAAATGAAGCTCGAGAAAGGAGACTGGGACTTCTTTGATCAGATTCCGCCCACGTGATACAACTCTGCCAGCAAAGATAAAGGGCATAATGGATGTTATGCAACCTAAGTGTTCGCCCTGAGTAGAACCCAGAAGAACAAAAATATTTCAAGTAATTCCCTGTCTCTTTAGAGGTGGAAGTTAAGGGCAGACTATCCTTTGATTCATCCATTCATTTATTCCCTCAAATATTTACTGATTACCGTGTGTGCACCTGGGACATGGAGTTAAGCAAAAGAGACACAATTGATGCTTCTTGGGGAAAACTTTAGAAAAGGAGAGAATAGTTGAATAATCTCAGAAATATATGTGTAACTACAAATTGTTACAAGTGCTTGTGCAGAAACAAAGGCAATAGTGTGAACTGAGGCTGTAACAGGATCTGATTTACAAGCGGGAGGGTCAAGGTTTGGTCAAGGTTATGCAAATGGAGAGCGCAAGCTCTTGTCTGAAAGAGAGAGATTGAGAACTTTGGCTCTAGAAGCTCTTTACTATAATATAAAAGGTCATCTTTGTTTCCATTATTCAGATGTCCTTTACAAATCCTGGCCACCATGGCTTTTTCCTGGTAGATGTATCGGTTATTGTCCAAGTCATTTATCACAGGAGATCAGAAGCCCAAACTCCAAGATGGTCTGAAGGCTAGCTAGATGGCTGAGCTTCTGTTTACCTCAAGCTCTGAAGAGGAATTGTACAGGACTATCAATAATATTATTCTGTATCAGCCCATCCTTTGGAGTGGTCTTTGATTTTGTTTTTGTTCTGGTGACTTTGTGCCAAGGGGCAAGAGTGATCACGTACTGTGTATGGGCCTGCACTCTCCCCTGAAGGTAATAAACATTGTCATTGTCGGTCATTCTAGAAGAAATGAGTATGAGGCAGGGCTGGACTCCAGAGCATTTCTGTTGCACTCAGGTCATCTGGCCTCTGGAGCATGGGGAGGGGTGGGTGGAGCTGAGGGCAGGCAGAGAAGTATCCAGGAGAGGACCCTGGTGTAGACCCCAAGAGCAGTGATACTTGGCTTCTAAGTTCCCACTTTGGCAATATACTTATCACATCACTAAGCCTTCAGCAAAGTCTTAACAAAACTTCTTTCCTGATCTTAACAGTCACTGTATGGAACTGGAGGTAGGATCAATCTCAATCCCCAGGTTGGGCAAAATGGCACAGGGAGAACAGAGGAAAATGGACATAACTGTGGAAAGAGAGGGCAGTAGTTTGGATCCCTATGACGATGACAAGCAGCTACCAGAATTGGTCTGTAGAACATGTAAATACTTCTTAAGGGTTTCTCAGGACTCCCTGGAAACAGGAGCCTGGTAAAAGATAGTAAGTACTTCTGCCATGAAAGGAGACAGAGTGTAGGCTATGGTGATTTTGGGCATGAGGTTTGGACATTTGGATTACAACATGTTCTTTCTAGTGCTCGCAACCCCCACGGCAAGGTGATTTTATTATCTCAGAGGAGAGTGAGGCTCAGGGAAATGCCAGCCTCAGGCTTTGGGGCAAGTAAGCGACAGGTAGGGCTGAGTCCAATGTCAGTCCATTCTGCCATGCTACCTCCCTGAATAAAACTCCCTTGGGAACTTCCTTTCAAGACTTCCAAGAAAGGCTCAAGTCATTTTCCTTTTTTTGTTGTTTTAAGATTTTATTTACTTATTTGACAGACAGACATCACAAGTAGGCAGAGTGGCAGGCAGGGAGAGAGGGGGAGGCAGGCTCCCTGCTGAGCAGAGAGCTGAATGCGGGGCTCGATCCCAGGACCCTGGGATCATGACCTGAGCGAAGGCAGAGGCTTTAAACCCACTGAGCCACCCAGGTGACCCATGTCATTTTCTTTCTGCTCCACCACCAGACTCTGGGAGAGTAACCTGTGGAATAATGTGGGAAATGGCAGCTACAGGAAGAAAAGAAGAGAAAAACTTTTAGCAGAAACTGAGGTGTCTTGTTCTATCCTCTAACTTCTCACTTTCTCATCTACAAAGCTGTCAGCATCCTACCCATTCTCATATCCTGCTTTCCCCTTCACATAAAGTTCTCTTTTCCCTTTTGAAGCCAATCTTGTACCTAGGCCGTCTCCCCTCCTCTTAGACTTTGATCCACCTGCCATTCTCTTTACTTTACTTCCTGTCCCTGTTTGTTCCCATCCCTAGGCTTATATAAACACCTTCTTATCTTTTCCATTTTAACCCAACATTTCAATTAACTTTCCTAGTGTTGTCTGTACTTCCTCATTCTCACCTGGCTTATCCCTTCATTTATGTCACCCTAGGTCCTCATGAGTATTTTAAGAATCCTTTAAAATTATACTCATATAGGGGCACCTGGGTGGCTCGGTCTGTTGAGTAGCCAACTCTTGGTTTCGGCTCAGGTCATGATCTTGAGGTCGTGGGATCCCACCCCATATTGAGTTCTTCGCTCAGTACAGTCTGGTTCAGATCCTTTCTCCCTCTCCCTCCAGCTCAGACACACACACACACACACACACACACACACTCTCTCTCTCTCTCTCTCAAATAAATAAATAAAATCTTTTAAAAAATGAATAAGATTAAATTAAACTCATATGCATATAGAAAAATACATAAACATGTACAATGCAAAGAATGATCACATAGTGAACACATCTGTGTATCTGCCACTAGGTAAAGCCTTAGGACATTCCCAGCACCCCAGAAGCCCTATGTTGTTCTTCCAATCATTCCTTCCTCCTTCCTTCATAAATCTACCATCATCCTGGTTTCTCATACCATGAATTTGTTTTGCTTGTTTTTAACTTCATGTAGATGGAACCTTACATTATGTGCTGTTCTGTGTCTGGTCCTCTGGCTCAACATCACATGTGTGTGATGTAACCATGTTGCAGGCAGCAGGGGTTTTACTTACATTTTAACTGCTGTATAGTACTCCATTGTAAGATTATTCCACAGTCCATACATTTCACTGTTTAGGGACATTCGAAATTATTTCCAGTTTGAGGCTATTTCAGATCAGATTTCCATGAACATCCATGCATGCCTTTTTAGTGTGAACATGCCCATATTTCTTCCTCTGTTTTTAAAGGAAGGAAGTAGTTTGGTTAGCACCACCGTAAAATAGGTTGGGAAAATTAAGGCACAATAATATTCAACCATCTTGGCAAGTTGATCATGAACAATCACAATACTTACACAGAGAAACACAGGATACCAGGGAAGCCAAGAGAAGATACTTAGGGAAGAGATGTGTCCTTGCACGAGGGTGTAACACACAGAGAATAGAGAACAGAAACTGACCATGTAATTAAGTACAAAATTGCATAGGCCCAGAGTACAGACAACTTTTAGAACCTCCTGGCAAAGACTAGACAGTTTAATACCAGGGCTGGATTCTCCACTCCTGCTCACCCACCCTGTCTGTGACAGAAGAGGTACCTGGAGGCCACTCATGGGAGAGGGAAAGGAGCTGTAAGTCCGAGGGTCATTTCTATAGATCCCAGACATATTTCTGGCTGTGTCTTCTGCCCTTTGCCTCCCACCCTAAAACTGAGACTAAAACCTCTGTGAATGGAGACACCTCCGATGGACTTTGCATGCATCCCACCCTTCCCACCCTACAGAGGTCCACCTGGGAGGGAGAAGAGAGCCGGCAGATGGCCCACAAGCCAGTGGGGTTTATCAGATGCAAATTTTTATGTCTGACCACTGAAGCCTGAAGTCTCTGTGTGTTTGGAAGCCAATGAATATAAGGGTGGAGGAGGAACTGAAAGGCTGTATGGGATTTGGGATTAGACCCCGAGTGCAGACAGCTGCCACTGACATCATCATTATCATCCATCATCATCATGGTCACCACCACCACCATCATCATCCCTTACATTCCTATCACAGAAGAGTCTACAAAGAACTTTCTGTTCCTCAGCTTTCACATCTCTGTGGGGGCCGCAGGGCAGGAATTACCCCCACTTTGCTGATTTGCCAGAGAACGCTCCGGAGGGAAGGCAGGGTCAGAACTCGCGAAGCGCCTCTCCTGTCCCTCCTTGGGAGCCCAAAGGGCAGCCGTTGGCTCGATGGCTCACTGCTTCTTACGGAAGTGAAACAGGGAAAAGAGGGAAGGACACGTGCCCTGCGGTGCAAGGACTCAGAACGCCAAAGTGCTGGAACTGGCCAGAGGCTAAAGCGGCTGCAGGGTGGGGAGAGATGAAAGGTGGAAGCCTGTGCTGACTCCGAGAATTCTGTGCGCTCTGAGGTAAGTCCGGAGCCACCTGGAAGAGGCACGGGTGCCCAGAGGGGTGCCCAGTGGGCACTGCCAGCCCGTCCGCCGAGGTAGGGCGCGACCGCGTCGCACCCGCGCGTTTGGGGACTGCGGGCTCCGGCAAGTCGAACTTCCCGGGGTGCCCCACGGAGGGTGGGAGCGCGGTGGCGCCGCCTCCTCGCGGACGCGCGTCGAGCGCCCTCTGTCACCCACGCCACCCCGCCGGGGGCCCGAGGGCAAAGCCGGCCCGCCCAGGTGCGCCGGGGGTTGGCCCGCAGTCCGGAAGGTGCGCCGCCTCGTCCCGGGCCTGTGCCCTCGGCCTCCCCCCGCGTGAAAGCGAAAGTGCCGGGCCCGCGAAAGGCGAGCTTTGGGGGCGGGGCCGGCGCGGACCCGGGACCGGCGCCGGGCACTCGCCGGGCCATGGACGGGCTCGGCCGCCGCCTCCGAGCCAGCCTGAGACTGAAGCGCGGCCGCGGGGGTTAGTGCGGGGCTGGGGCGCGGGGGCGGCACCGACGTCGGAGGCCCGGCCACTAGGCTGGCGGGGCTGGGGGCGGGGGGAGCTCGGCGCGGGGGGGCGGCTCCGCCGGCAGTCCGAGGGCCACTAGGAGCGCAGCCTTGGCGCCAGGTGAGCGGGAGGGCGGACACAGGTGCAAGGGACGGGGCCAGGTGGCCGCGGGGTCGGAGGTCTGAAGAGCGGCCGGGCCCTTGGGGGCGAGGGGGAGGTGGCGGGCCAAAGGAAGCCTTTGTGGGGCCCCGGGGCCACGTGTCCTTCCAGCCAGGAAGCTTGTGGTGCAACCGCAGTGTGCTCGAGGCGCCCTCCGGGAGCCCCCGCCTCAGTCCCGCCCCGCCCCGCCGCTGGGCTCGACAGGAACTCGGCTCCCCGACGTGACCACCCCCACCTGCGGGTGGCGGCGGGGCCGGGGAGAGCGTGGCCCCCAGCAGACGGGGACAGACCTGCTTTGCTGCTGCCTTAGAGTGTGTTATCCAGACAGGGCGCACCTCCTGTGGCTCCTGACACCCGCCACCACCCCCCTTCTGCCCCCCCCAGGTGAGGGGAAAATAATTACAGGGTTGTGGGGTTTCAATCAGAAGTCACTGCTCGATCCCTTTCTTCTTAGCAGGGGCACTGGCTTTGCAAGA
The DNA here is from genome assembly GCF_009829155.1 of Mustela erminea. NCBI lineage: Eukaryota > Metazoa > Chordata > Mammalia > Carnivora > Mustelidae > Mustela > Mustela erminea. Next base: position 14,583,817 of record NC_045623.1, read on the forward strand.
ACGCCATTAGTTGTTCATTCATGTTTTTAATTCATTCAACAAACATTTATTTCGATTTGCTAGTAGCCCGTCTTGTGGCTGGGCAGCAGGAACCCTTAGATACTTGCCCAGAGGTCCTACCGACTGAGGAGAAAGTAGCCAACTAGAGAGTAAATTGGGGCCATTCCAAGCTGTCTAACATTGGCAATCAAAAAGTTGAGTGAGAACCCTTCCTACTCCAGGCCTGGGAAACGGGGAGATCTGGGAATGAGATCAGTGTCCCTTCTACCATCACTCCTGCACCCCCCCCGCCCCACCCCCACAGACCTTGCTGTTCACCCTAAACACAGGCTTCCAGTATCTGGTCCCTTTCAAGGCAAAGAGGTCAGAGACCAGAGTGGGGACCCACTCTGGCACCCCTAGTGTCCTCTTTTCTATGGAGACTTACTGGTCTGCTCTTTACTGGGCACCCTTAACTCTCAGAAATCCATGTGAATGGAAGAGTTCTGCTTTTTGCAGCCACGAAGAGACATTCCAGTTGTTTCCACACACCCCAGCCCCCAAACTGGGCTGATGATTGCAGCTGAAGCAGCTACCTGGGCATGAGAGTAGCTGTGAGATGAGCAGCCTGTATTACCTGTTCTGAGGTCAGCCACCTGTCAGGCCAGGAGAGTGTGCCCTTTTCATCTTCCATACCATCCTCCACCTTTCTAAGGAGTTCCCGTCTTCTTTTGCCCTTTTGTCCTCAGGGCAATTGTGTGATAAGAGGTGGTGTGTGTGTGTGTGTGTGTGTGTGTGTGTGTGTACATGCATGTGTAAGTCATCCTGGTGCGAAGACGTGGCAGTGGGGGTGGTCCTGAGTTGGGAGCTGCTGAGCTAGAAAAGGAAAGGCCAGCTTTCCAAATCAAAGTTCCAGAAAGTTCCCTCACCTATATTCTAGCTGGTTCTGTAACTTTACTCGGGTGCCTGTGGGAGGAGTTTCCTGGTGCAGGAACAAGTGTAACCAGACTCCTGACTTCCCTGGAAAGGGTGGCTCCCTCCTCAACTGAAAAACTCAGGACAGTAATTTCATTCCAGGGCTCTGGGGATTAAATGAGATGGCCTATATTAATAGGGTAGAGTGTTTTCTTTTCTGCTTTTCTCTTGTGTTGATAAACCTCTTTGAAAGGAAGAAGAAAGCAATCCTTTTCTGGATTTCTTGGGTTGCAGCCCAAAAGTTTAATAACTTCTTTTGTTTGATTTTGCGTGTTTTGCTGTTCTCCAGGCTCTCCTGATAATGCAGGAGGAAATGGGCTGAAAATGCAACCCCTAAACCCAGGGTTTAGGGAAAGGAATAATTTCCTGAGGTTCTGGAACGATCAGTGAAAAGATTTGGGTTCTCAAAGACTTTTGCAAACAGGAGGCACCCTACATTGGTGGGATATTTGGAGTGTACTGCATCCAGAAGGTGGGAACATAGACATGGAACTCTCATAATTCCTACTCCAAACAGACTCTGTTAATAGTCCCTAAATAGCCCCTGAATTATTCTGTGCCTGAGTTTCCCCATCTGTATCAGGACAATACTTGTTCCTCAGACAGGTGGTGAGGATTGTGAACAAGTCTGCCCGTTTTGAGTAAGACGTAGCGACAATTCTGAGTGTTCTGGGTCATTGTCCTCACCATTACAGCTTTTGTGACATCCTTATTTACTGTGATTGGGCTTCTCCCCAGGAGTCATGTCTGGATCCCCAAGTATTGGCTCTTACTAGTCCCACAAAAGCCTGGTCTGGAGCTCTTAAGAACAAGACAGCCATCTCCCCATATTCCAGCAACCCACTTTCTGCCAGAAGTCTGCTAATTCTTTGCTGAAGCACAGACAGGGCCACCAAACCCTTTTGCCTCCTGGCTCTTAGCCCACAAATTTGCTCATTCGGAAGTTTATGTGAGACTCCCAGGTGACTTAGTGCTATTTTTCTTTTTTCCCCAGCCTCCAGACACAGCGTTGAGATACCACTAGAGCTCAAGGGGCCAGCTGCTCTGCTCTTAGCTGACCTGACCCAACAGGGATAAAAGACTGAGCAGGACTGGGGGTGGGGCCAGGATCACCTCGTAGCTTTCCACTGTCACGGAGTTAGCCTCAGGCTGCTGATGCAACCAGTCCCCTACTGTGGGCCACGGGGTGGGGGTGGGGGGAATGTCCTGACTCAGTGCTTCCTATCTGGGAGGAGGCATTCTTTGCTGGAGCCCCGGAGTGGGTCCCGTGAGAGAAGTCAGTCTTCGGATATATTGCAGGGGGATGCCTGGGCGACTCAGAGGTTTAAGCATCTGCCTTCAGCTCAGGGCATGATCCCAGGGTACTGAGATGGAGTCCTTCAGCGGGGAGCCTGCTTCTCCTTCTCCCTCTCCCATTCCCCCTGATTGTGCTCTCTGTCAAATAAATAAAATCTTAAAAAAAAAAAAAAAGAAAAAGGATATATCATAGGTGGTAAGAGATGCACCATTGTAGATCATCCTGACATACCAGGAACTCACCAGCTCAGAGATGGATTTGCTCTCTTTTTTACGTCCAGGAGAGGAGGGTTTTAAGGTTTGGATCGATTTCCACAACTCTTTAGCTAGAAAAAATTTTCCATGGAGGAAATTAATGAGCCGAGTCTATTTATCTTAATCAGGAGAGGCAGTGGCATGCTGGCTGTGGGAAAGGTTTGGTATCGTGCGCTTGCTTGCAGTCCTGAAGTTCTGGAAGCTTCCATGTGCAGCAGGGGGGCCTCGCAGGGTTTTTTGGCCATAGTGAATCAAGTTGAGATGTGAAAGGTCAGGAATCAAAGTTACAGGAATACAAAAATCCCTGTCCTGGGGCTGGAGAGGTTCTGGTGCCCAGTCTGCTGCTGCTGCGCATTCTTCACTGTCCCAAGGTTGTCCATAAACCCACGGCACAGTCCGCAGCACAGGATTCAAAGCCCTTAGCCCAGAAACAGCTGGGCCTTAGAGGTGTTTGCTCATGACCTTTTTTCTTGCCACACCCCGGGGCTCTTGGGAGGAGCTGAGGTCAGAGCAGCAGTGCCAGGATGCTGCCTCTGTCAACGCGGGCGTTCAGCTGCCTTCCTGGGTCCCGTCACATCCTTCTTGCTCAATCATTGGGTGCTCAGCATGGAAGCCGCTCTCCTCTCTCTGGAAGGCAGCGCCTGGCGTGGCTTCATGGAGTTGTGGCTGGAGACGGAAGCGGCAGCCACTCCTTAGACTTTCTGTAGCCAGCCTGTGTCCTGAGGAAGGGGAGACGCTCCATGGCCCCCGCAGGCTGGAGGAGATGGAAGGACAAGTGGTAGGCGGGATGCTCAGGCTCTTCCACAGCCGGCTGCCTCGACTCCGAGCAGGTCTGGACTGGACTGCCCACTTCCTGTTTTCTAGGGTGACCCTCTCCCACGGGGCTGTTTCCTCCTTGAAATGCTTCTTCCTTCTCTTCCACATAAAGTCTCTATAGCCTGACCTCCACTTGGTCCCCCATGTGCGTAGGCCAGGATGCTTCCCCTATTAGATTGCAGAGCCGGTCATGCCAGCCATAGGGGCCAGTGTGGCCACAGACACATGGCCCTAGGACCTGCTCTGATTCAGGTCCATCTCTACGTAGTCTTTCCTGCTTCGGGTCTTGCCCTGGGCGCCTTTGAATGGGCCCAGTCTCTGCCTCCACAGTGGCTCCCCAGTACATTTCCTTGGCTTCCAAATCAGCGGTTTCTGTTCTCCTCTTGGCTCCCTGTGCTTTCAGAAATCTCCCAGGGCAGGCATGAAAACCATCCGGGTGGCTCTCCCCGTGCTCCGGGCACTAAGTCATTGGGCAGGCTCCGGGCATCTCGGCGTCGGCATGGTGGCCTTGAGGGGCGAGGCTCTCTGGAGCCACGCAGATCCCTTGGGGCACGGGCCACTGAAATACCAAGTGGGCCTTGGTGTCTTGCTTTCAGGATCTCTTCAGGATAATCCAAGGGACCCTGTAAAGGAGCCAGAAAGGCCCCAGGAGCACTGTCTGCCCGCCTTCGCTGGAGGGCAACACTTCTTTGAATACCTCCTCGTGGTTTCCCTCAAAAAAAAGAGTCCGGGGCCTGACTATGAGCCCACCATCACCTACCAGTTTCCCAAGGTAAGGATGGAAGGAGGAGGCAGGGTGAGGCAGGATTTGGGTGTTTGAGAGGCGGTGGGGGGAGGGATGCCCTCTTCCCCACTCCACCCTGCCAGGGCTTGAGTCTGGAGCCGCCCTATGCTCGGTGCTCCCGTTTCCTTCAGGCCCAGCCCCGTTTCCTGTTATCACCCACAGAATCTAGGTCTGGCTTCTTTGTGAGGAACTGACCTGGGCTCCCTGGCAGAGAAACGAGGCTGGTTCTTCTGCCCCTTTTGGGGGGCCTCCTCATTCTTCCAAATTCTGTCCTCAGCCACCTTTCTCTGTAGAGAGGCCTGCCTTCCACCAGACCTCCTGGCCAGCATCCCCTCTCTGGGGTGGGTGGGAAGGAGAGGGTGGGGCCAGGTCTCCGCTGGTGGGCAGGCTCTGTCTGCGGCTGCAGCCCAAACGCCAGGCTCCTTCTAGTCTGCTCTGGGGGTAGGGTCAAGGGTGGGGATGGGGTGTCCTTCTTGTGCACCCCGACGGCTCGACAGCTGAATGAGTCACTACTCTGCTCTGCTGTGGTAGCTCTCCCACGTGGCCCTCCCAGGAGGCCAGGCAGCCTCTGGGCCTTTCTGTGTTCAGTGAAGCCCTGGCTCCCTTCCTGCCTATGTGGGGCCTTAGGGTCCTGATGTCTAACTTGGGCTCATGTAGATTTGGCCTAGGAGGGACTGTTTCAGCCTTGGGGTGCATCCAGCGCCAGAATGAAGTTTCTGTGGGGAGGGCTGGTTAGAGGCACACTCTGAGCCACCATGCCAGCAGGAAGGCTTATCGTCAAACTGCCCTAGATCCACAAAAGAAGCCTGCCAGCCATGAGGCCCTCTCTGCCGGCCGGCCATGACCTCCACAATTCCCTGGTCTCTTGCTCTTCCTTCTAGAGGGAGAACCTGCTTCGGGGACAACAGGAAGAGGAGGAGCGGCTGCTCGGGGCCATCCCCTTGTTCTGCTTCCCAGATGGCAATGAGTGGGCCTCACTCACAGAGTATCCCAGGTAACCGCTCAGGCCTCGGACCGAGGAATCTGGGACAGGGGGAGAAGAGAGAGGTGCGAGCTCCCTGGGCCCTGTGGCTCCCTCCCTCGCTGTATACGCCAGTTTCTCACCAGCTTCCCTCCTGAAGGGGAGGGACTGGAGTCGACTCCCTTATAAACATCTTGCCTGGAGTCCCCCAGGGCCAACGATCTGGGCCAACCACGTTGACCCATCTGTCATCTGTGTCCAGAGAAGGGCAAGAATGTCTCACCTGTCCTGGGAATGACGGTTGCCACGGTTGACTGCTTCTTGCCAAAGCTGGACTTTATGCAAGGCCTTTGGCTTCTGAGAAGGCAGTGTGGCAAAGTCCCTCTCAGCATCAGCCCTGGGATTTGGCTGCCTGAGTTTGGATTTTGCCTCAAAACATTTGAGTCGAATGACTTTGGATAAGAACAACCTTCTCAGCCTCGATGCCTTTGTCCTTAAAGTGGGGATAACAACTGAATCCACCTCAACGGATTGTTTTGGGAATGAAATGAGGGGGCATGTTTAGAGCTAGCTACCGATACGCATTTAATAAATTACTGATGTGATTATTACTCTCATGATTCATCAGCAGCTTCCGCTGCCCTCCTGACCCCCCTCAGCATCTGTCTGAGGCCAACCACCTTCCTCTCTTAGGATCTGGTGAGTAAATGCAAACCATATGTCTTCTCTTCCTCAGGGAGACCTTCTCCTTCGTCCTGACCAACGTGGATGGGAGCAGGAAGATCGGCTACTGCAGGCGCCTCTTGGTCTGTGCCACTCAGAACTGCCCCCTCCTCTCTGCAGCCCACTGCGCTCCACAGCTGGGCTTGCTTGAGCTTCAGCTGCAAAAGCCTCGGCTCCCTGGCAATGGCGGTTGCCTGGAGAGCCCGGTCCAGCCCCTGCTGTCACGTTAGCGCCCTCTATACCCCTGCAGTACGGGGACGCAGGCCCCTCCTTGCCAACCCACGGGACCTTTGCTGGCCCGGCTGTGGTCTCCGCTGTCCCCAGGCTTCCAATAGCTCGTCCTGTGGGAGGTTCCCACCAGATCCTCTCTCTAGCCTCCGTGCCCATGCCTAGCTGCCTTGGCCCCTGGAGCCTCCTGAAGCAGGGACCAGAATTCAATGATACTTGGGTCTGCAGAGGCTTCTCCAAGTCCCTTGTACAGTGTTGTTGCCTCTAGCCTGTCCCTCATCTCCACAGCATGCTTGCTCCCTCTCTCTGCAGACCCCAAATGGTGCTGGCACTGATGGCGGCAGTGTTTGGCCCCTTCCAAGCCATTAGCTTTTGACTTTGGGGGCTGCTCTGGCCTTCCTGCTGCCCCGCCTTGTACAGAACTTCTGCCCGGCCACGTCTTTCTTCCTCTGACCCCACTTCCCCCTCTGAGTCCCCCAGCCCCCACCTCTGGGCTTGCGCCCCATCAGCCCCAGTAGGGAGAAGCCCTGGGGAAGGCGGTGGCCCTGAGGGAGCCTCTCTGTCCCTCCCCAGCCCACCGGCCGTGGCCCTCGCCTCCCCAAGGTGTACTGCATCATCAGCTGCATTGGCTGCTTCGGCCTGTTCTCCAAGGTACAGGTGCAGCGGGATTCCCCGGGGCCTGCAGGGCCTGTTCAGCTCCTGGGTCAGTCTGCCTGGCTGCCTGACCTGTCTGTGCTCCCTGGGCCCCAAGCGGAGCTTTGCCCTCAGCACTGGCGGGCAAAGCAAGGCAGAGAGGAGCTTGGGCTCGACTTGATTTCGGAGAAAAGTGGGCACTGAACCCAGGGGACTGTCTCCCCTGCCCTGCAGAGAGCCCAGGCCCCGCCTCGGGTCAGGGAAGAAAGCAGGGGAGCGGGACAGCAGGGAGAGCCCCAGGTTAGGAGGCAGGAGTCTCCCGTTCCTCACCTGGCAAAGGTGTGTGACATCCCTCACTTCCCTGACTCGTGGTCGGGCATGAGACTCGAATGAAGTGACAGGAGAAACGCGGAACACTGAGCAGATATGAAGACAGTTACTATACGGAGTCATAACATGCTTTTCCGAGACTCGCTCTGACTCCTCCAAGGGCAGAGGTCTCTAGGGCTTCTCCTGCCGGAGTAACTGGAGTGCCAGGACACCTGAGGAGGTCCTTAGAAGGGACCTTCTAAGGAAGGTCTTGGTGGCCACAAAAGAGCTTCAGTGTGCTTTATCTCCCCAGGCCCTTGGGAGGATGAGGGCGGGACACGGTCAGCCTTTGCTTGCTGGAGTGCTCCTCCACACAGGATTCCGAGGGATGGAGTCTGCCCAGGTTCCCAGGCTCCCGCTGCATCCAGCTTGACTGGACATGGTGCTGTCATGGATGACGGCTTACCCTGGGAGGACTCCGGCGGGGGGGGAAGGCAGTTTACATGAGGCGCTAGGAGGAATGGGGACCGGTGAAGAGGATAAGAGGAAGAAGGTGGCAGGTCTCTTGCAGCAGGTCAACAGCAGCCTGGGCTCTGCCAGGGAGGAGAGGGGAGCAGTTGGCGGAGGGGCCTGGAAGGTCCTCAAGGATTGGCTGGACCAGGGCAGGGGTGGGGTTGGTGGGGTAGTGGAGGGGGGAAGGCCTCTGCCACCTCCCAGTGGCTGCCTTTGAGCCTTGCCTCCCAAGGTCCCGTGCCTTGCAGATCCTGGATGAGGTGGAGAAGAGGGACCAGATCTCCATGGCGGTGATTTACCCCTTCATGCAGGGCCTCCGAGAGGCGGCCTTCCCTGCTCCTGGGAAGACTGTCACTCTGAAGAGCTTCATCCCCGACTCGGGCACGGAGGTGGGTTACTGAGGGTGTGAGCCCCTCCCTGGCTGGAGAGGGCAGCCTCTGGGGGGTGCCACTCTTTTAGTCCTGCCGTCCAGCCGGTTAGCACAGACAGACTGAGCCAGGCGGGGACAGGGGCCCGACGGGACTTGTTGACAGAGCTGAAAATCAAACCCATGGTTTCTGATCCTCCCAAGCACCTCCTTACTTACTGTTCAAGTCACCAAGACTTGTATTTATAGCGACACACGTAAGCTGAGTTTCCTGGCACTAGAATGGATGCTGCCTGCAGCCCCCAAATTGCCGCTTGTCCCCAGTCCCCATCATCTTCCCGTGGGTGTCCAGTGTCTCTATCTGATGGCCTCCATCTCTCTTCTTGTCATCCATCCCCACCCCTGCGTCCCCACCCATGCCTCACGGCGATGCTACCGTTGCAGGCACTAAGCCCACTGAGGCCGCAAGTAGGACATTGGTGTAAGCATCCCAGGCCTGACCCTGGGGACTGTGGAAGATCAGTGTGTCCCTCTGAACTTTGGCTCCCCCACATAAAAATAAGGGGCGAGGCTTTTCCCTTTCTCCAAAAATAAGCATAGAATGCTTGCCATGCTCCAAGCGGTACTATTTTCTGGATGGAAAGTGGTGAGTACAATCAATGCGATTCCTGACCTCCTGGAGCTGAAAGTCTAGTGGGGGAGACGGATGTTAAATGTTCAACACACAAATGAAGTACAGAATTTATAAAGGTGTGACAGTGATGAAAGGGAAGAAACGGGATGCTGCCTGGGTACATGATGGGAAACACGCATCGAATTAGGGGGGCCTCTGAGACAGAGGGAGGGGGAGACAAGAAGAGTGACCCGGGGGGCCCAAGCTGGGGAGGCCCTCAAGCAGAAAGTGTGTGCAATGGAGGGGGGCTCACAGCCAGCCTGTGGGCCAGGCTGGGGATGGGTCAGCATAGCCCTGAGCTTGAGGGAAAGGAGGGGAGGGGCAGGATCCGATGTAGGCAGGTGGGGAGAAAGGAGCGGAGGCTGGTGGAGGCCCAGAACTCAAGACCTTGCGATTGTTCAGCGTGGTGATGCCTCCTCTCTCCAATTCCCCTGCAGTTTATCTCTCTGACTCGGCCCCTGGACTCCCACCTAGAACACGTGGATTTCCGTTCTTTGCTGACGTGTCTCAGTGTTGAGCAGATCCTTCAGATCTTTGCATCTGCGGTGTTGGAGAGAAGAATCATCTTTCTGGCAGAAGGTCTCAGGTGGGTCCAGCTGCCGAGCAGCTCTCCTGGGCTGCCTGGCATTCCTGGGTTCGGGGGACAGGCCGGAGGGCTCTCTGAGGGAATCAGGCTGTAGGACCTGTGGGCTCACCCTTCTGCCTCCAGGTCTGATTTTGTACTAAGCCTTGTAGAGAAACACCTGTTGCAATTCCCCTGCTTCTGCCTCCAAACTTGATTGCTTCCTGCGCCTGAAGAAAGTTCCAGATTTATCTCTGAACAGGGCCCGGAGTATTCCTGGGACAGCTGAGGTGGAGACCAGTCAGAGCAGGTGCAGATGTGATGGCTTAGGGAGGGCACAGGACAGGGTGAGAAGGCTTATATTGGTATGGAGGTAAAGCCCGTCTGTCATCCTTAAGGGCAAACACATCCATCCATTATTCACTCATTCAACAAACATTTATTGTGTGTCAACTGTCTGCCAGATGTCAAACATCAGGGAGATGCAGACAAACTTGACCTGGTCTTTGACCTTAGGGTATGTAGTATTCTATAGTGGTTGAAAGCAGAGGTGTTGAAATCAGCAGAACAGGGTTCCAATCCAATATATTCTTCTACCTTAGCTATGTGCTTCCCCTTAGGTCAGTTTCTTCACTTCTTGAAGTCATGATCTCATCTGTAAAATCAAGATCACGATTGTATCATAAGGCTGTGTCGAGGGTTAAACGAAATAGGGCACACATCAGGTACCTACCACTCTAGCAGGCACACACATACTATTAAGAGCTAGCTGGGATTTTTTTTGGGGGGGGCTGTTCTTTATTTTTACTTATTTCATGTATTTTTATTTTTTAATTACTTTCTATTAAGTATAGTTGACATCCAGTGTTATATTAATTTCAGGTGTATAACATATTGATTCAACAATTCTATACATTGGGGCATCTGGGTGGCTCAGTAGGTTGGGCCTCTGGCTTCAGCTCAGGTCATGATCTCAGGGTCCTGGGATCCAGCCCTGCATTGGGCTCTCTGCTCAGTGGGGAGCCTGCTTCTCCCCCTGCCCCCACCTGCCTCTCTGCCTACTTGTGATCCCTCTATCAAATAAATAAATAAAATCTTTTTAAAAAAGCATTTCTAGACATTATGCAATGCTTACCAAGATAAGTGTAGTCAGCACCTGTCACCATACAATATTATTATAATATTATTGACTGTGTTTCCCATGCTATACTTTTCATCTCCATGACTTCTTTGTTTCATAACTAGAAGTCTGTACCTCTTAATGCCCATCACATATTTTGCCTGTCCTTCTTCACACCTCCATTCTGGAAACCACCAGTTTGTTCCCTGTAGGTATGAGTCGGTTTCTCCTTTTGTTTGTCTTGTTTTGTTTTTTAAATTCCACATAGAAGTGAAATCACATGGCATTTATCTTTCTCTGTCTGACTTATTTCACTTGGCGTGATATCCTGGAGGTCCACCCATGTTGGTATGAATGGCAAGATCTCATTATTTCATATGATGTATAATAGTCACTGTACGTACTTCTTTATCCATTCATCAGTTGGTCGCACTTAGGTTGTTTTCGTATTTTGGCTATTGTGAATAGTGCGGTCATGAACATGGGTGTACATATAGCTTTTCCAAGTAGTGTTTTTGTTTTCTTCAGGTAAACACCCAGCAGAATTACTGGGTTGTATGGTATTTTAATTTGTAATTTTTTTGAGGAACCTCCATACTGTTTTCCACAGTGGCTGCACCAGTTTGCATTCCCACCAACAGTGCACGAGTGTTCCTTTCCTCCACATCCTCGCCAACACTTGTTATGTCTTGTCTTTTTGAGACTAGCCATTCTGACTGGAGTGAAGTGATATCTCATTGTAGTTTTAATTTGCATTTCCCTGACAATCTGTGGTGTGGGTCATCTTTTCGTGTTAGGCCATCTGCATGTCTTCTTTAGAAAAATCTCTGCCCATTTCTTTTCTAGAATTTAGGACTACTACATGAACACTTTTTATTTTATTTAAATTTTTATTTTATTTTTCATTTCATTTTATTTTATTTTTCAGTGTTCCAAGATTCATTGTTTATGCATCACACCCAGTGCTCCATGCAATACATGACCTCCTTAATACCCACCACCAGGCTCACCTAACCCCCCACCCTCTTCCCGCCACAAACCCTCAGTTTGTTTCTCAGAGTCCACAGCCTCTCCTGGTTCCTCTCCCCCTCCGATTTCCCCCAATTCACTTTTCCTTTCCTTCTCTTAATGTCCTCCATGTTATTCCTTATGCTCCACAAGTAAGTGAAACCATATGATAATTGACTCTCTTTGCTTGATTTATTTCACTCAGCATAATCTCTTCCAATCCTGTCCATGTTGATACAAAAGTTGGGTATTCATCCTTTCTGATGGAGGCGTAATATTCCATTGTATATATGGACCACATCTTCTTTATCCAGTTGTCTGTTGAAGGGCATCTTGGTTCTTTCCACAGTTTGGCAACTGTGTCCATTGCTGCTATGAACATTGGGGTGCATAAGGCCCTTCTTTTCACTACATCTGTATCTTTGGGGTAAATACCCAGTAGTGCAATTGCAGAGTCATAGGGTAGCTCTATTTTTAATTTCTTAAGGAATCTCCACACTGTACTCTGCCCATTTCTTAATCACCTGATGGTGATGATTCTTGGTGCTGAGTGGTAGGAGTTCATATATTGTGGATATGAACCCTTTATCAGATTAGATCATCTACACATGTTCTCCCATTTAGTAGGCTTCTCTTTCATTTTATTGATGGTTTTCTTTGCTGTACAAAAGCTAGCTGCTATCCTTAATATTAAGTTCTCTGTTGACTATATGTCTGGGCATAGTCAAAGAAGGATACTGTCATGTCTTGGTCTCTGCCTCTTCGGGGCTTCAAATGTGAGAATCCTTGGGGAGACATGTGACAGAATGGTGGAGAAAAATAACATGGAAAGAGTGGGAGGCTGACCTTCTGTGGCTGTGTGGGAAGGAGAAAGCCAGTGAGACTGGGCTGACATCCCTGGTTCTGTCTTTTAGGGAAGAAGAAGAAAAGGATGTTAGGGACTCAAAAGTTAGGCCAGAGGGTCAGGTGGATATCATGGGTTTTAGAGGAAAGGAAGTCTGGGCAGGGAGTAAGGGCTGTGGGTTGAACCTTTTGCAAAATCAGTGATAACCAAAAAGGCACTAGTTGTGAGCCAAATCCTTAAGGGAAGTGGTGTAATCTTTTGCTCTGGAAACAGTGCTTCCACTTTCAACCCTGTAGAAAAATGAGAAGGTTCTGTTGTGGCTAGAGCTGGGGTTCCTGCCTTCCCCCTGCGATGAGTGTTCAAGAAGTGAAGGTGATTCCAGGTGCCAGCTAATCTGGATCGAGGCCCAGGCTGGCAGGATTTGTCTCTCGGGTGCTCACTTTCTCCAGGGAGATCCCGAGACTCCGCAGTTCCTTCCCACACTGCGTTTGTCAGGGCCCCGAAGCCCAGGCAGGGAGGGGACTTCCAGGCAGCCTCAGCCTTGGCTGGACCCTCAGAAAACCAATCTTCCTAACTCAGGAAGTACAAGCTCCATACCAAGAACTGAAACAGGTTTCGGCATCCGTGTTTTTATTGGCCTTGGTTTGAGGCTTGTTTGGAGGAACGAAGAGCCATCCATGAAGAGGCTGTGGAGAGGACAGAGAGCGGGGCTGGGTGTGTGTGCTGGAGGGCGGGGTGAGGAGTCCGCCTGAGCCACACAGGGAATCACACAGGGAATGCTTTACTGGAAGGGTGGAGGGCTCACCTCTCTGGGACTTTCCGGCGGGCAGTCGCCGGGCAAAGGTTCCTGGAATCTAGGAATTTCCCAGACTAGCTCAGGCACCGACCTGTTCACTTGAAATAACCTCGAGGGGCCAGAGGGAGCTGTGAGACTTAAAGGCTGGGGGTGAGGGTGGAGAGCCTCCAGGAGGAAATGGGGCTTGGCCTCTCTGCTCTGCTCCACTGTTTACATGTTTGTCTCCTTAACTACGCTGTGAGTTTGTCAAGCCGGGTCAGTGCCTTGGACTTCCTGGTATCCACATCCTTAGCGCCCGGGCGAGCCTATAGATGGGCTCACCCAGTGATCTGCCCGAGTGAAGGCATTTCCTCTTTCCTCCTCTTTGGGGCCACTAGTGTTGTGCGGGGGTGAGAGAGAAGACTAACGGGGAAAAGAAAGATCAGAGAGAGAGAATCCCTGTCTTTGATGAGAGGAGCCTCAGCCTCTTCTGGCTTCTGTCCCTCCCCTCCCAGCTACTCAACAACCTGCCCTGCTCCCAGACTCGCTTCTACGGTCTGTGGGGAAGGGACTGTGGGCGCTGCACAGGGGTGGAGGCGCGGGCAGGCCTCTGTGACTCATGTTCTCTGTGCCCTGTCCCTAGCACCCTGTCTCAGTGCATCCATGCTGCTGCCGCACTACTCTACCCCTTCAGCTGGGCACACACCTACATCCCCGTTGTCCCTGAGAGACTCCTGGACACTGTCTGCTGCCCCACCCCCTTCATGGTCGGAGTCCAAATGCGCTTCCAGCAGCAGGTCATGGAGAGCCCCATGGAAGAGGTACGGTGTGGGAAGGAGGGGGTGTGACTCCAGGACCACTGGCGTTGGACCTGGGCTCTCTGTGGCTAAGGGCGGCGTCACTCGGAGCAAGTTGCTTCACCTCCTTAAGCCTGAGCTACTTATCTGAGAAATGCGGACAGTGGTTTTCAAGTGCTAGCTAGGGATTAGAGGGGACATAACATACAGAAAGCTCATAGCCTGGAGCCTAACATAATTGATGCTCAGTAAGCGGCTGCTTCCTCCTGCCGAGCGGTTTCCTTTTGGGTGTAAGAGGCAGCTCATGCAGGGGTCATCCAGCTGTCCTAGGTCAGTTACCAAAGGGCAGGGTCTGGGCTGTCCCGTCTCTCATCCGAACGGACAGGCACAGCTGGTCTATACAACACACAGCCCATTAGAATTCATTCGCATTCCTTGCAAGTGAGCTAATGTAGCCCTCCTACAAACTATGAGTCTTGAAAAATGCAGATTTATGTAGCAAGAGTTCCTTTTTTTTAATTTTAATTTTAATTTATTTTAGAAGGGGTGTGTGTGCACGCAAGTGGTGGTGGGGCAGGGGATGCACAGAGGGAGAGGGAGAGAATCTTAAGCAGAATGTGTAGCCCGATGTGGGGCTTGATCTCACAAACCTGAGCATGATCTGAACTGAAATCAAGTCAGATGCTTAACAGGCTGCGCCACCCACGTAACCCAGGTTATTTTTCTGACTACCTCAGTGTTCACTCAGCCAATGAGAATATAGGTCCAGATCCCACTTGATTTTGTCATCTTATTTCTTTGCAATGCCCTGGACACACCAGAAGTGTCAGTTGTGAAAATGGGCATTGGTAGCATAAAGCTATCTCCAGTGTTGGAAAGACAACTCAAAACATGCACTCCAGTTTCAGTTGTCAGTAGCCACTTTCTGAAGATCAACTTACTCTATACTCTCAAGCTAAGAGGATTCCTTAGGTCTATCTGCATTGTTACCCTGCGCAAAGGGCTGACCAAAGGAAGAGGTGGGATCTCGTCTTAAGCTACTGAAGAGGCAGGAACCAGCCCTGGTGGGAGGACTCCTTCTACTTCCATAAGAAATAAGGGAGGTCCAGAGAACTCAGTTGACATATTCTAGGCCCCACAGGCAATGAGGGAACCTAGCACCCCAGGGAGAACCAAAGCCCTTCTTATACAAAATATTGCTGGGAAGTAAAGAAGCAGGCTGTTTCCCTTCCTGCTTCCTTGGCCTTCCCAGCCCTCCTCAGAAGTGCTGAGTAGACGGGCCCTTTGAGGGAGTCTTTGCCATGTGACTAACTGGGTCAGAGTATCAGCCCCATGTTTGGCAATGACTTAAAATGTCCCAACCCTAGGAATTATGAAACTTGCTGATGATGCAGTTCTAGCTCCTCCCCTGACAGCCAGGCAGGAAGACACCCCAAGGCCAGCCAGACTGCAGCTCCTGCTATCCAAGAGCCTTGGCCCATTTTAGTCCTCAGCAGCCGCTCTGTGAAATGGGCAGGGGATGAGGAACGGGGGAGGGCCAGGGCCCACTGTGGCTGTGGGGGGATTCTCTGCCCACCAAAGCTCTGGAAGGGATTACTCGACAGACAGTAATAACGGCAAATACTAGAAAGATTTGGGGGAACTTCACAAAAAAATTCTTCATGCACATTCTTAGCTCCCTGAAATGAAGAGCCTTCCCTGATTAAAGAAAGGCATCCCAGCCTGTGTATTCAAAGTGGTCTCAGGCCTGAACTAGTTCAGCTTTTCTCCCCTGATGATGAATGATTACGCTGCCTGCGCTCTCTTTTGGCACACTTTCCAGTTGCTCTTTTCCTTTATTTGGAAGAAGGGAGCATAGAAGGAGCGTTCACCGTACTGACAAGACCAGAGTCTAAAGGAAAAGACAGGCTCTGCAGGCATTTAAATGGCCAGCCCAGGCTTTGGGGGATCCTGGTAAACTGTGGAGCACAGACCTTCCTAAGGGAGGCAGCTGCCCTCCGTTCCATCTGAACGCGGTCCTTTAGAAACGTCGTCAACCAACCAGTGTTAGAGCCACTGACTTTTCAGAAGCACCTAAAGCAAACTTGATGTGAAAATTTCCAATTTAAATATTGGAAACCAACTCCAATTATTTAAAAGCACTCTGAGGTTTCGAGAAACAGATCAGCAGGTTGGAATCTAACCAGCAGGATGCCAATTTATAGTGTCAGGTCTAGATGGAGGGCCCCTCGGCAGTGATGAACTCAAAGGCCAGCCCTGTGTTCGCCTTTCGCACAGCCCGCAGACACACAGTCTCCTCACTGCCTTTCCATCCCTGTTCCTGTTGCCCTTGGCACATTTCCTTCTCTTCCTATTTCCTGCGGGAAGGCCCAAAGATCCCAGGGAGTTTTTAAAGTAGGATTCCCAGGCAAGTACATCAAGTTGTTGCAAGCATTAAAAAAAAAACAAAAATTATGGGGCACCTGGTGGCTCAGTGGGTTAAAGCCTCTGCCTTCAGCTCAGGTCATGATCCCAGAGTCCTGGGATTGAGCCCCACATCGGGCTCTCTGCTCAGCAGGGAGCCTGCTTCTCCCCACTCCCCCCACCTCTCTCTGTGCCTGCCTCTCTGCCTACTTGTGATCGCTGTCTGTCAAATAAATAAAAACAAAATCTTTAAAAAAAAAAAAATCAAAAAGTGTCCGGTGCTGGCCAAAATCTGACCAAGACGGCAGGGAGCTGAAGGCGTGGGGAGGACAGGGATGCGGTATCTAGAACAGCTCCATCTACGCTTGGAAACCGGTTCTACTATTTGTAGGAACTTGGGCGACTTCTTTGCCTCATCTGCAAGATGGGGATAGTGGGAAGGATTGAACGAGAGAAAATCCTTCCTATGGGAAGGATTGAACGAGAGAAAATGTGCAAAGCCCATCATGTGTGCCATGTGCTAACTGTGCCATATATAGAAGTCATTCCTAGGATCAGTGTTTCATTAAGGGAGTGACTGGCTGTGGTTTCCCCAGTTGTATTCCCTCCTACCGTAGCACTCCTCCTCCCGTTCCTACACCCTCCTACCTTTTCCCAGGAAGGCGACTGGGGGTTTCCAAGGATGGTGAGAAAGGAGGGTATCAGGCAGGAAGGGAGAATTGCTGATCTTGTTGCCACCTGGGCTGACAGGTGCAGCCACAGGCAAAAATGCAGATGCTAAGTGCTCCTGGGGTCTCTGACGGGAAGAGAGAAAGCCATTTGTTCTGTGTTTATTTCAGGTCCTGTTGGTGAATCTTTGTGAAGGAACCTTCTTAATGTCGGTAAGTGTCTGGGCTCCGGCACCCTGCAGGCCCACCGCCAACTCCATCGCTCCAGTCCCTCCCATGCTCCACTTACTCGCACAAACTTGAAGTGCTTTTCCTGGGTGAGAACCCGTGCTAACAAGACCTCTCTGGAGGAGTCCTTGGCAAAGACGGCTCTACTACCAGGCAATCGGTTTGGGTGCTTCTAGATCAGGGATGTAAATCGTGTGCCACAGGGATGCAGGGGAAACTTGCTGATGTTTACAGTCCGATGGAAAGCCAAGAAGCAGCTTCTGTTGCTTCTCACCCACGTGGCCAACTTGGGGTGGAGTTGGGGTGTAAGTTCCATGCCCCTCTCAGGCTTGTACAAACACTGCACCTCCTCCCAGTCTGCTTGACTTCTGAGTCTGAGCTCTTCTCTCCTAGGTTGGTGACGAAAAAGAGATCCTTCCGCCTAAGCTTCAGGATGACATTTTGGACTCCCTTGGTCAGACGACCAATGAGCCATGGAGTAAGTCCTAGGTCCCCCCTATTTTGGGTTTCTCCACAGAACCTGAGGGCGGGATTCCCAACCATCCCAGCCAGAACAAAAATGGACTCACTCAGCAGTCCTGGACTGGTCCCAGGGGCATAGATTCTAGGGCAAGTATGAGTGTGAGATTTTATTCTTCCCAAGCGATGGCAGAGAACCTATACCCAGTCTCCCATTTTAATCAGTAATCATGAGCCCGAACCCAGCTGCCTCCCTGGGAGCTTTCCGCCTGCCTTGGAAGCCACCTGGAGGCAGGAGTGGGTGGTTCTTCTGAGACGGCCTCTGTGTGTCCTGCAGCTTCAGAACAGCTCAATGAGCATGTTTCGGGCCCGTTTGTGCAGTTCTTTGTCAAGACGGTGGGACACTATGCTTCCTACATCAAGCGGGAGGCAAATGGGCAAGGCCACTTCCAAGAACGGGCCTTCTATAAGGCTCTGAACTCCAAGGCCATCCGCCGATTTGTGAAGAAGTTTGTGAAGACACAGCTCTTCTCCCTTTTCATCCAGGAAGCGGAGAAGAGCCAGACTCCTTCTGCAGGTATACGGTGACAGGTCCCTATCATTCAAAGCCCAGGGAGGGTCCAGGTCAGGTGTGGCCCTGGCTCTGGAGGCCTACAGGAGAAGTCTTATCGGTGGGGTTGGACTGAAATAACCTAAAGCCTCAGAAAATGCCTCTGGGATGCCATTTTGTGGAAGTTGCTCTTTGTTTTAATCTGGAGCCAACTGCTATTAATTATTCTATTTGAAAAAAAAAAATCCTATTTGTAGCCCCAGTTTTGGGCCAAACTGAATACCCCGCTCTCCAGGGGCCCATGAGGACATGGGGATCCTGACAGGAATGTAGATGCGGCAGGGGAGCACGGGGAGCAGGGAGGTTATTTCTGATTCTTACCCCTGAGTTTATCATCGTCCACGTGGCCAGACGACTTACCTCTAATACCTGTATCTGAACCTGCAGGCTACTTCCAACGGAAGATACTTGAATATGAGGAACAGAAGAAACACAAGAAATCAAGGGAAAAGACTGTGAAGTAAGAGCTGTGGTCAACCGGAGGGACTGGACTCACAGGCCAGTTTTGGACTTTGGCGCCTGCCAGCACGGTGGGACTGGCAAAGCACGCCACCTCCAGAATCCACAGCCTTCTTCTGGGTCCTGGTAACCAGGTCTTGCTTTGAGCTGGCATCTTGGGTTTGGGATCCCTGGAATCAGTTTCTCTGGACTCTGGAAGGCTCCAAGCTTTGTGCTCACAGGGCTGGGCTCCAAGGGGCATGGCCTGCATGGGAGATGCGGAGCGGCAGACGGTAGTAGCACAGGGTTGGCGAGCCTCCGAAGTTGCTGTGACGGTCCTCTTCCAGGAACCACTATTACTAAATCCTCAACACGGAGAGCAGTTGTGGCCCAAAGGCTCAGTCTCTCCACATAAAAAAGAAGTCTGTGGGCATGTGAAGCTAAGAATAAAGATGAATATCTCCTTGTTGTTTATGTGCTATCTTTGGCTTTCCCTCTGGGGGCTGTGGAGAACCGGGAGTATGAGGCTGCAGATGTGAGAGTCAACTGGACTGGGAGTGGGGGACCTAGGCATAGTGACCCAGAACTCTGGGGCTGTGTGCGGAGTGGGAGAACTAGGAAGTCAGCAGCTGAGCTTCTAACAGGAAGGTGGGGGACACTGGTAGAAATAGCTACAGCACTGGGACAGGGCAACAGTTCTTTGTTCCAGTCAGGTGTGCCTTCCAGAACCTGGGAGGAAAGCCTGCTGGCCAGGGAAGCATCTGTGGTCTAGGGCAACTTAAGGGTAAGACATTTCAGCTTCCAGAAGCCAGGGAAGAGCTCTACATTGCCTCCATAGATAGGTCTGTCTGCCCATCACTTCCGGTTTGGAGCCTTCGGTTGTAGACATCCAGCTTCCTACCTGGTTATTTTGAGAAGCCTGGTTCAACTCCTCAGCTGAAGGTAGGGGGATTGTTTCTCTGCCATTTTTCTCCTTCCAGAGAAGAGTATTATAATCTTAAGAGTCCAAAGGAGTTTAGTGGTCACCTCAACCATCTTCCCTCCATACTTTTTCTTTTTTTTTTTTTAAAGATTCTATTTGAGAGAGCAAGCGAGCGTGGCAGGGTGTGGGACAAGCAGATTTGGCACTGAGCACGGAGCCTGATGTGGGGCTCAATCCCATGACTCTGAAGATCATTACATGAGCTGAAATCAAGAGTCACCATGGCTTAACTGACTGAGCCACCCAGGTGCCCTTCCCTCTATACTTCTAATGACAGCTTCTGTTTCAATACCGTGAGGGATGGAAAACTTTTAGAAACCTCTTGTCTTTCAGAACTTTCATGTTTTTTTTTTTTTTTTAATTTTTTAAAAAAATTTATTTATTTATTTATTTGTTTGTTTGTTTGACAGATGGAAATCACAAGTGGGCAGAGAACCAGGCAGAGAGAGAGGAGGAAGCAGGCTCCCCGTTGAGTAGAGAGCCTGATGCGGGGCTCGATTTCAGGACCCTGGGATCATGACCTGAGCCAAAAGCAGCAAAAGCAGAGGCTTTAACTCACTGAGCCACCCAGGTGCCCCAGAACTTTCAACTTTTTAATGTGTGATGTGCCCTGGCATTTTCCTGCATGCAATTCTCTATCCCAGATGCTGGAGAAGTTGCTAGCAAGCAAAAATAGAGAGAGGTTTCTCTTTACTTCAACACTATAGCCAAGAAATCGAAGGTTTCACTGTTACTGCTACTCAAGATTACACGGGATTAATGGAGACATAAAAAGTGCGAGAAAGCAGAGTTCTATCAGCTGAGGCAGTACAGCTACTGTTCACCCAGGATCATGGCAACAGTATAAACAAACAGCAGTAAGAAGATATCTCGTTTTAGCCAACAGTTTCTTTTCTGCTGTCCCCCTCCATTCAAGCAACTTTACTATCTACATACCATGGAAACAGATCTGGATTATAATTAATGAAGATATCTGGTTCTCATTTCAAACTATAGTATACTGAGGAGCCAGAACAGGAGTACAACTTTTCAATAACTGCCCAGAGAGGCCTAAGCCTCTCGAAAATTTGGGAGAAAGGCCTGAGATTCCTAAAAGACATAATCTTAGGGTGCCTAGGTGGCTCAGTTGGTTAAGCATCTGCCTTCAGCTCAGGTCATGATCCTTGGGTCCTGGGATCAAGCCTCGAGTCGGGCTCCTTGCTCAGTAGGAAGCCTGCTTCTGCCTCTCCCTCTTCTGTTCCCCTTGCTTGTGCTCTCTCTTCTAAACAAACAAATAAACAAACAAACAATAAATCTTTAAAAATAAATACATAAAAATAAATGATACAGCCTTTAAAAAAAAAAAAGCCATAATCTAAAGGGTGACAAGTACAACAACAACAACAACAAAAAAACTTGTCAAGAGGGAAAATGAACACAGTTCTCCTATGTTTCATTTTTTTGTTTTCTGTTTTTTAGTTCTCCTAGGTTTTGAGTTAAACAACTTCAACAAAATAGAAAGATCGCAGGACACATAATGACAAAGCAGCTGACCGAATTTCCTTATTTATTAAAGAAGAGAAATAAATTTTGCTTGAATTTTAAAAAATGACATCAAAACTTAGTTATTTTTCCACTGAATAAAATTGAGAAAAAGGCTGGCTTTCAGGTCATATATTTATTTAAAAAAATAAAATGGATCAACAAAGTTACCACATTATTCTGCATGCTAACAGGATTTCCCAAGCCCATGAGAGATACCATTTCTTGAGCAATAAAATAATGACTTCCTCAACAATGTAAAGATAGGAAACCTTTCAATCCAAATTCAAGGTCTTTATCACTAATTCCATCTCACAAGCTCGTGGGATATGTGCCATAAGCTGAGCTCCTTAGTTAAAGAAAGCCTGAGAAGACACTAAACAAGGATGTCACTAAAAGATGATGATTTGTTAAAATTATAAAGCAACCATCTTTTGGCCTGCAAATATTCTACATTAGAAATCTCCACCACTGGGGATCTGCCCCCCAGGACAATTTTATTCTGAATCCAGGATAATTACAAACACATGGCAAATTTTCCTGCATGCTTCCTTGGGCCAAACCCTGTATGACAACATGTACAATTACAGGACAGGACTTGAAATTCCCATTCTCACACAGGATAGTTAAGGAGTGTTACTGATAACGAAAAGTTATACAACATTGATTATTATAAATTATATTTGTTCTTATCCACCCCATTCTCCTCAATATGTTTGGATTCTTTCCTGCAGAAAACACAAGGTTCCTATATAACACCGAGTTAACATCATTAATGATGATTAGAATGAGCTGCAGAGACCTTGATTCTGAAGACATGTATGTGCAGGTGAGACGCAATCTGATTGCAAACACTGACACAGTAGCGGATCAAATCAAAGAAAGAGAAGACCTGGAAAGAAGAGACACTGTTAGATTCTCAGGACCTTCTTAGGCCTTCCCTAAGCTTCCTGAAAGTAAAAAGGATGGGCTTCTCTGACTTTCTTCCCTTCTTTTCAGATTAGACTTCAACTCCATATGATTTGATAATTTCATTTTCTCAAGGGTTTTTCCTTTACACTAAGGATCATTAAACTCTTTCTCAGAGAGACAGTAAATATTTAAGGCGTTGTCTTCATTTCAACTGCTCAACTTTGCCATGCTAGCTCGAAAGCAGCCACAGACAATACAGAAATGAATGGCCATGGCTGTGTTCCAATAAAACTTTATTTACAGAAACAGGTCACTGGCCCACAAGATGTAATTTGTCAGTTCCTGCTTGAGTCAGAAATCTGGAGTTTCTGAGCACTGACGAAGGCAGGACTAATAAGAATAATGAAAAAAAAAATGGCTCACAGACGAAGCCACAAGGCACTCTTGCCAAGTCCCCTAATTGTGGTTTTTCTGGCATACCAAATCATGATAATTATATGATCTTTCAGGACTGGCTGACAGAAACAAGAAAACAAGTGGCTTCCAAATCATGAAATAGGACACAGTACAATACTTACCAGGGCAATCCAAAGTACAATATATTCATCAATAAAGCTGTTGAAATACTGGTCCAGAAACAAAAGTGCTGGGCCTATGAAAGCTGTGTCGAGCAAATGCATTTCACTTTTAGTCATGTGAGCCACCTGCAAATGAAAGAGAAACCATGATGCAGGTGCTTTCATGCTAGAGCAACTGTGTGCTACACAGTAAATCAGGTTTGTGCTCAAATCACAAGTTTCAAGAATTATTTAGCAATACTTAATAGAAAGTTGCATTTCCAAAACTATAAAACTGACAAGAAGTATGGGTAAGAGCTATACACCAAAGGGACAGCCCAAGTAGCGAAGCCCCCCAAAAGATGCGTTTCATAAAGAGCCTTGAGTGTACAGACTAAGATTGGAGAAGGCACATAAACTAAAGCACCAAATTAAGCTGCAGTAGAAAGAAGTGCTGCGGAGGTCCATGCAGAGGTCCAGGCGGAGGTCCACGGAGCTTCTGGTAATGTCAAGCTGTAGCTTCAAAGAGAAAAATGGCTCCCATGTTGATGGAGGAGAGCAAACTTCAGAACAGAATGGAATAAAAACTAGGGCCATAAAACCAAACCAAGATGAATATTAAAAACAAAACAAATAAAAACTCTAGTGCTTACCACAAGCTTATTAGTGATTTTAGCAGATACAAAACCAAATGTCAGTATATAAAGACAGGGATGCTTTTCAAAAAGCTGAACTGCCGATTTCTTATAGATCATTGCAGCAAGGGTAATCACTGATCCAATATGGAGAAAAGGAGAGAGGACGCTTGTTCCCTGTGCAGAGTAAAGAGAGGGGAGGGATTAACAACACTCAATACCGTCAGATACTACTTGGATCTGCTTAAGGCAGATCAGATCAAATTTTTAAGAACCTCATGGTGCCTGCCAGCCAGCAGTATCTGTAACTGAATACCAGACCAGCTAATGAAGAAAGCAGCAGCAGGGTTAGGCACACACTGAGGATTTTACTTACACTGCCAGGTTTATTTTACAAAGCAGATCATAGTTCTCTTTACTTTTAAATTTATTTTGAGAGAGCACAAGTGGGGAAGCGGCAGAGGGAGACAGAGAGAGAAATATCAAGCCGACTCCATGCCGAGTGTGGAACCTGATGTAGGACTCGACCCCAGGACCCCCAGATCATGACCTGAGCTGAAACTAAGAGCCAGGGGCTCAACTGACTGAGCCACCCAGGCGCCCCCAATCATACTTTTAAACATATGTATGTGTATAAATGCGCGTGTGTCTGTGTGTGCATACACAAAGAAATGCATGTAGGTGTATAAACATATGCATGTATAGATAAAACTGAGAAGTTTTGGATATCACTTTTATTTAAGACTAAGCAGAAACTCTAAATTAACTAGTATTTTATACAATTCAAATGAAAAAGCAATTACAAAACCAAGTCCTGGTATAAACAATTGCTGGAAATCTTAAGATGTACTCACTGCTATTGTTGATCCATTTTTTCCAACACCACCTGTGAAGATTACACGGAAGTAATTTGTACAGGAAAATATTGTCCCTGCTACAGTACAAAGTGCAGGAAAAATTTTCATTTGAATATTCAGCACTGGAATCTTTAATGGGTAGAGAGAGAGAACAATTAAAATCTTTACAAGTTAAAATAAGAAAAATACAACAGATGTTTGATTCATAATGCCAAATATCCTCCATTCCCTCCAGTTTAGCAAATACTTAAATTAATGAACATTTCCCTCTTTCCATTATAAACGGTATAACCAAGAGAAGAGGCTATATAGAAATTAATCTCACTTCTGACACCAACTTTTAAAAATTACTGATTCAACTTCATTAATTTGTGCCACAAGCTAAGCAGAGTTCAACTAAATCCCAGAAGTCTGGCAACAGTGGAACAGGCTGTCTTCTGGACTTTGTATAAATGAAGTGTACTTTGCCTTTTTCTCTGTACATTTTTGGAATTCTGAATTCAAATCTGAAGTTTGTTATTAATTGTTATGGGAGAGAAAGTGTGGAGCATAAAAGACTAGTAATAGTTGCAACTAGATTTTTAAAAAATCTGCAAACTTAGGTGCCTCGTTGACACAGTAGGTAGCACTCAGTCTCATAAAAAATCTAGGGAATGGAAGATGAAGGTTGTACGATTGTACTCGGAAGAGTTCCCAACTCCCAACTGTTAGGATACAAGCAGCTTGAAAATGCAGAGGGCAGCCAAGGGACATTCATATACAGGGCAAAAAAGACGTCAAGCACATCAAAGCAGATACAATTGTGTATCCAAAATTTTAACATGTTAAGTTTCCTTATATAAGCAATAAGCAAATAATGTATCTTTGTAGTTTACTGCAAACACGGATTGATTTACCTAAAGTAAGGGGTGGGGTGCTGTGGGCACTGGGATAATGTATTCAATCTTGCAAACACAATATCCACCATTTCAAATGAAATACATTTGTACTAATTTTTGAAAATCATTTAAGATTTTCTTCCTTTTTGCACTTCTCATTCCACTTTTAAGAAGGCTCACATTTTGTCCAATATGGGTTGAAAATAAAGCAACATAAAGTGATATATTCTATTAACAGAAACAAATGACCACAGCTACAAAATTCCAAAAGCCCACAGGGTTTAATAAACAATGGGTTCTTATAATGAAAACATTTTAATTAGGGCTATTTATACTTTTTAGGGATACCATTTCAAAACCAAATAGGAAATGTCACATTTCCTACTTTTTTTGGTACATATAAAACCCAAGTAATATTGGTAGACATAAATCTTTATCTTTAGATACTCCATTTCTTCAAAACTCTGAAGAACTCAGTTTGTTTACACAGCTCTATGACCTCTTGCAAAACTGCAGCTCTAAAAAAAAAAAAACTGTAATCAGCTGTTCAAATTTCAAGTTGTAGTATGGCAGTGTTTAGTTTTCTAAAATGAAGTAGGTCAAATTAAAAATTAAGCCCAGAACATTAAGGAGTATCCTAAATGGTCTTCTTCCTTCCCTAATTCATTTCTAAACCCAACAGCCCAAAACAAAACTTGTTTACAGTAAAGGAGAAAATCAACACCAGGGATCCTTTGAGCTCCAAGAGATTTTTCTGCTCTAGTTCAGAAAACTAGGGATATTGCAATCTTAATCTGATGCACCTGGCTTAAATTTAATACCCTGGCTAGTTTCCTTTTCCCTCCAGAGACAAAGGACCTGTATGGCAAAGGGGGAAATACTATACTCCCTCAGATTTCAAAAAAAGCAAAGCATTAATCCATTACAGAGGTATGCCTGTGTTAGGGCCAGGATATCACATGAGTGCCAACCCTGGTGTAGCAGTAATCTGTGCCATAATACTACTACAACTATAATTAAAATTTGGTGAAAATGCTTTCAGGTAAATGGAAACTCTTGCCTGTTGAAAGAAGAAAGAATACATAGAAATATTAAAGAAGCCAGGCAAATTAGTAAATGCCTGAGCCACATTAGTGAGTTATAGACTTAGGAGGAAGGTATCATAAGCATTCTTAGGACGCTCTCCATTTCCTTCATAGAGGATAGCTATATACACCAAACCATAAGCTCCTGAATGTTTGCACTGATTTTTATATTCTCTCTACAGCCATGCTTATTATAAGTGCTCAATATACACTTGTTGAATGAAGATTAAGATCTCCCTTTCTCTTAACTCTCTATGCAGTCTTACTGTTATGGGAGAATATGAAGACAGATCTTACCCTCATATTAAGAAGAAAAAGGATGTTAGCTACAAGAAAATCTAAGGCAAAGTGAAGGGAAAGCTAGAATGAGAGGAATCCCAAGGCTCACCAGGCAATCCCTTAAAACTTAGCACCAACTGAACCATTTATAAAAAGCTCTAAAATTGTTGCCATTTTCACCTCCCACCCAAGATCGAGGAGGGTGGGCACATTCTATCTTTCTCAATCTTTCCTTTTCTGTCTTCCTCCTCTTGGAACTCATCTAAAGCAACTCACGGGCATCCACTCTACAGAAATAGCAAGAAAGCTACATTGAAAACACCTTTATCAGAGCTCTGGGTCTTTTAGACCTTGAGTCATGGTGTCTGCTCTATAGCCAGGGGAAAAGCCTCTAGATTCATGCTGCCACATTATGTGTTTAAATAGTATCATCCAATCTAACTGATCTTAAACAGGGTTAGAGATGGAAAAGCAGTTTTAAATTCTCCGATTTACCAGATTACAATGGACGTGTTTTGGTTCAACAGTTTGGATTAATACAGAATATCAATTATTAATTTGTTAAGACAAGTTTTCTTAGGGACATAATAAAATGTTCTTATAAGCTTTGCAAATTTCAGCAGAAATATAATGTATCACTTTGAGATTAGATACTATTAGCTGTCTTCGAAACAATGTGGCAATGACTGTAAATACTTTTAATATAAGTGATTTCCATCAAAATTCAATATAACAATGATTACAGTGTCTACCAAGTGTTTTATGAGAAATCACCATGTCTGAATTATTTAATTGTAAGGGCACTTTGTCAGTCTTTTAGTTTAAGAATGAGACACAATTAAATTATACCACATAGTAAGTCTTTAGTTCTACCTAAACAATTCTGAAACTTCACCTGAAGTCTTTCACGACTTGCCTTAACTGGATTCCAGAAGGTATCTCACGGTTTAGTAAACATTTAATAAACTACTACATTTAAAAGAATCAAACATCAGTGAAAGCAACCATGAGGGGATTACATGTGGGTCCCTTTCAAAGTGATGAGATTCTCCTTTAAAAAAAAAAAAAAGAGTGATATGATAAAAAATAGTTTCAAGACATTCCAAAAGAATATATACTCTTTCAGGAAAGCAATACAAAAAATCCACATATTATGGGCTGTTGTTTTGTGTCTTGCAATGTGTTAACGTTGCACTGACTTTTGTGCATGAAAATAATTTCTTTCCTTCGAAAAAAGAAAAAAAAAACACAAAAAATAACCAACCAAAACCAACAGAACTAATTACAGACTTTGGTAAAAACCCACCTTCTCTGAAGAAAAAAAAAAAAAGCAGCAGAAAAAAATGGGTAATTCATAAACAGCAGATATAAATCACTTATCTTTGCAAAACAGCTGATCTTTTGGAATCAGCTATATGAAAACATTTGTACTGTTTTTGTTTGTTACCAAAAATCTGCTTCCTATCAATCAGTAGAAGACTTTTAATGATGATTTGGAAACCAATTTCCATTTTATGCCTTCAACTTTAAAAGAGACAAAGATTTCACATTTGGGCCCGAAACCGGTATCTGCCCTCCATTCTGGAACACAAATAAGTCAGAGTATTACATATAATCCTTCCTAAATTAACATAATGCCATTTGAAACACCACATTCAATGATGAATTATGGGCTATGTAAAAAGAAAAAAATACAGTGGTCTGAGGCCAATTATGGGAATCTGTACTGGTAATAGCTCAAAGTACACAGTATTTCTCTGAGCCTCCAAATATCACCAGAGAAATCAGGCCCTTCCCTTTCAGCTTAATGTAGGGCCAGTAACACTAAGACAAAGGGAATCTGTCTCCCTACTGCAACCTAATCTCACTACTACTGGAACTAGATTGCTGGGCCTGGGGATTTTCAATCTTGGATCTGACAGTAACTAAGGTTACTTTTTAAAATATCTAATAAAAAAGGATGATTATATTATTTAATTATCAATAAAGATAGGACAAAATATTTGATCCTTTTGAAAAAAAATCATTCTGTTAAGTACTTTGATATAAATCCTAGTAAAATAAGGTAACAAGTGCACTTGAAGCAAATTCACTGCCAGACACCACCTAAAGAAATAGCGATATATAGGGACTCAGTCAGTTAAGTGGCTGATTCTTAATTTTGGCTCAGTCATAATATCAGGGTCGTGAGATCAAGCCCTGAGTTGAGCTGGTTGCTGGGCACAGTGCCTGCTTGGGATTCTCTCTGTCCATCTGTCCCCCCACAACAATAGTGCACTTTCTCTCTTTCTCCTCACACACTGTAAAAAAAAAGGATCCTGTCTCCCTCTGCCCCACCCCCCCATCTTACACCTTTTCTCTCTTAAAAAAAAAAAAAAAAAAGGATGTGTGTATAGCCT
Source organism: Mustela erminea (assembly GCF_009829155.1). NCBI lineage: Eukaryota > Metazoa > Chordata > Mammalia > Carnivora > Mustelidae > Mustela > Mustela erminea. Next base: position 14,612,346 of record NC_045623.1, read on the forward strand.
ATAACTTTATTTGCAATGCTTTATGCATTTCCATACTGATAAGGATAATCAGGTATATATGACCAACACTGACTTGTTTTCCAATGATCAAGCAAGAAATCAGTTTTTTGGCTATTGGTATGACAAAACTCTACAGGTAATTTATACATGTTTAAGATAAGATACTTAAAAAATTTTTGGAAGAGGGGAGATTTTGGTATAAAGCACAAAGCCTATGAACATAATAATCAACATGGTCAAGAGATACAAAAAATTTAAGTCAACATACAACTGACCCTCAAATAACACGAGGGTTAGGAGTACTCAAACCCCACTCCAGCTCCACGCAGTTGAAAATCAGCATATAACTTTTGACTCCCCTCAAAACTGAACTACTAATAACATACTACTGACCAGAAGCCTTACGATAACATAATAAATTAACATGTATTTTGTATATGTATTATATACTGTATTCTTACAGTAAAGGATGTTAGAGAAAATAAAATGATATTAAGAAAATCATAAGGAAAATACATTTACTGTACTGTATAAAAAAAATTTTTTTTTTTTTTCTTGTGGGACGCCTGGGTGGCTCAGTTGATTAAGTGGCTGCCTTTGGCTCCGGTCATGATCCCAGTGTCCTGGGATGAAGTCCCACAATTGGCTCTTTGCTTAACAGGGAGCCTGCTTCTCCCTCTACCTCTGCCTGCCACTCTGCCTGCCTTTGCTCTCTCTCTCTCTCTCTCTCTCTCTGACAAATAAATAAAACCTTAAAAAAATTTTTTTTTTTTCTTATAAATGGACCCTCATAGTTCAAACCTGTGTTGTTCAGGGTCAACTGTAGAGAGTAAAAGTAATAAAATTCTCTGTATCCATTTATCTCTATGTATGTATGTCCATATTCTATCCACAGAGCTCAGATTTCACTAGAATATATCTTAGATTTCACTAAAGACCCTACTGGCTTTTGAGACTAATGTGTAGGAAAGATGTGAATTTGAATGATATTATATACATAACTGGATAGTTTCAGAATTTTCCTGGTTGACTATGGATTATTTTTATTCCTTTATTTCCTCCCTCCTCACAACCCTATCCTCCCAACAAAAGGCATTAAACAATTTCTGGTGATGAGTATACAGGGAAGTATGTCAACTACACCTTCTCACTAATTTACCATCATAAAGTGAATCAAGTGTGGGAAAGATCTTGTTCAGTCAATTCCCTTATACCCTAAAATCAATCTGATATATTTTTTTTTTTTAAAGAATTTTTTGTTTGGAGTAGTACATCTTTTGGTGAGATGACACCAAATGAACTGTAAGTTCTGAAGCGGTGTTGGTACTGACCAGCAATTACCTGGACCAGGGCTTACAAACGACTGTGACTCAAATCTGGAAGGGTAAGTTGCAACTGTAAGAACGGCTTTCACTGATACTAGATACACACTGTCCTAAAGGCTTTACATGCATTACTCATTTAACAAAAAAGAATAACACTATGAAAAAAGTACTGTGATTGTCCTCATTTTACAGAGGAGGAAACTCAGCCACAGAGAGTTGAATAACAGATGGTGTTCACATAACAGGCAGCAGAGCCTGATTGAACTCAGGCAGTCTGATTCCTAAGTCTTGGCCCACATATTATATATATTATGTTCCCTCTTTCAGAAATTTGTGGAAAAAAAAAAAAAACTGTGTTTATGGGTCAGGCTGAAAATCAAAGTCCTGGCTTGTTGAAAAAATTCTATGGCACAATTTCAGTAAGCATTTGTTCTGTTTTGGGGCTAGTTTATCTACTACCCCAAATTTGTTATTCAGCTTTAAGCATATGACAGAAAAACTAGTAGACTCATATAGCTCAGAGAGAGAGAAAAAAGTCTCACCTTGTCTTTGGTTAAGTTGTTATACCACCTGCTGTTTCCTCAGATGTAAAATGGGTCAACAAATAATAATCGAAATACCCTTCAAAAACAATAGCCAAGGAATGGACCTAATGTACCACCTAACTCTAATTAATAAAATTCACCATGTCTTAAAGAGAAGTTTGTGTCCTACCATTGCTGTGGTTTTTCATTTTCATAAAGAGTAAAATAATTTTATATATCACCCTTTAACTGGATTATCCTATACTGGAAAACACAAGCGAAAGACAACATGCATTACACGGGATACACAATGTGAACAAAGTTACCATAGATTGCCAAAAAGGTGGTCCTCCAATCACTGCCAGCAAATGCATGATTATTATGAAGATTTGCACTTCAGTCACATCAATTCTGATTAGGTACAAAAAGCCAAAAAAGCAGAATTACTCAAAACAATTTCAAGTTAATTACTTGCAAGCTTAGCAGCATTCCTCTATCATGCACAATAGAAAAAAATCTCAAATATTGAGGAAAGGGGAAAAGGAGGTATCAAAAATTTGTTATGAGCAAAATCAAATAAAATCCAGAGGCTTTTAATTTAATTTGATGAATTTCACAGAGCAATAAAAACCCCTCCTTTCCATAGGAAATTTCTGACTCATTGAAGTTGGGCTGAAACTACAGCTTCACCTTTCCCACCAAAAATATAAAAACAGACAAAAACAAAACAAAACAAAAAAACACCAAGAAACAAGAAAAAAGGGGTTGGGCAGGATATGTGTGTATTAAATTTCGAGTCTCAAGCAGAGAGGACTGCATTGTACTGCTATATAATATGAAATCTTGAAACAAGTGCTTTGTAATACCAAGTGAAGGAAATGGTGAGTTTTTACAAAAATAACATTATCACTGATATCTTACAAAATTTACTGCCCTTTAGTTATATTCAGTTAATGCCTTCAATGGTAGGGGGTTTGAAAAAAACTTTTTTTCTCTCAATTCTCAATCAAATTCTTATCCTTAGGTCAACTACTCTAAGATTTCTGGAAAGAAGAACTGAAAGCAGCCAAGAATTAGTTTTGAGGTTGCTGAAAATGATCTTATAGTCAAGAAAAGACAAACCTGGTACAAAAACAGGGCAGTAGAAATTAGAAGTCTGAAAGTCTGAAAAAAAAAGAATATGGACAAAAAGACTGAGGAGCAAAGCACAAACTGGTATTCCTTTCTTTCTATAGACTAGCACTTTGTATAATCTTGAAATCATCATCCTCAGATTACTGGATCCAAACTAAAATTCTCAGAACTTATCTTAGAGAAATGATTGCACAAAATGTTTACACAAGGTTATTTATTACAGCATTATTTATAATAGGAAAATTTTAAAATAGCCCTCAGTGAGGAAATAGTTACAGAAACTCTGGTACTTCCATACAATGGAATATTTGGTAGTTCTTAAAAAAGGAGTGGGCAGCTCCCTACATAGTGATATTGAAAAATATCAAAGGTATATTAGGTGAAAAGGAATGCTGCAGAGTGTACAAATAGTATCTTTTTTGTGTAAAAAAGGAAAATAATATTTTCTTTCTTTCTTTTTTTGCCAGCAATTACATAACAAATTTCTGGAAGGATACATTACAAACTAAGAACAGTGGTTACCTATTCAAGAGGACAGTGTGGGAATGGACAGCTGGGAGATGAGGATGGGAAGGAGACCATACACTGCATACCTTTTTTATGTTAGTTTTAAATGAAGTGAATAATCTATTAAGGTAAATTTTTAAAAAATTAGTCTAAGAAAAATAGGTATCAACAGTAAGGGGATTCAACTCCCAGAATAGAATGAAACCCCCATTTCTAAAATTGACACTTAAAACATGTAACATGAGCTAGATATGTAAGCTTTCATGCCCATAATAAATACTAACCTGAAACCAGTCTCTCACAACTAAAAAAAATTGAGCTTTCTTTTCTTTGCTCAAGAATGTTTTTTTAACAGAAGCTTATTAAGTTGCAAACAAATTGTGATGTAGTTCTCTTTAAATACACATTTATTGGGGGAAAAATGGACTGAATTAGGCTAAAAAGAATCTGTAGAGCTGACCTGATGAATGGTGTTGCCAATAAGGGGAATTACACTCAGTAGCAGATTCAGGAGACTAAGCAGGTGTCAAAGATGATCGACTCTGTCTTGGGTGGAGGAGGGCAGACATCTTACAACATTTTGCTGGATATATGAAGTAGCCTTTTGGGAGGGGAAGGGCCAGAAGTATAGAATTACAAAATAAAAATGGAGGGAACCTCATGCAATTAATCTTTGTACCTCGGATGAATGTAAAAGAGAATAGGAAACATGAAAGATCTTTACAAAGCCCCAAATGGGATTCCTAGGTAAAATTTTATGGATTAGCTTGTTCGAAAATTTTGGAAGATAGAATTTTCAAACCCATCCAGATACTGTCATTGTATTTAGATCAACAATGCCTTAATGTTAGGAGGGAGAGCTCAGGAAAGCTTACTTACCAGTTGTAGGTAGTTAGGAATATTTTTTCCTGTTTGCTTATCTGATTTAGAGGAATACTCAGTACTCCTGGATAAGCCCCTCCTGCTCTGAATCAGAACTGCCTATCACCACTCCTGGAGGTGTGGCTCTAATCTTGACTGTCAATCTAAAAGGTGCAGTAAGAGGCCATCCCCAGAGGCAGGAACTGAGTAAGCTTATTAGGGGACAGGAGGCAGAAGCTATTAACAATGAACAAAAAAGTCAATGATTCTATTAAGGAAAGAGCTGGTTATGTGGCAGTTCACCTTCCCACCTTTCCACTAAGACGTTTCTTAGTGTGGGCTGAACTTATTGTAACATGTATTTGGACAGGGCTCATTTCTCTCCTCTCGGCTGGGGAAGAAAGACAGTTATCCTGAAGGAAGACTGTTAAGGAAAGCCAGGAATCTGGCATTTCTGTAGTCACTTCCTTATTATTATTTTCAAAATAATAACATAGGTGATAAAATTCCCAAATGTTGGGATTACTCAAAAAACAAATAAACAAAATCATCCTCTATAACTATACCAAAAATAAGCCCTTCAAGATACAAAGAATATATGGTACAACAGCATCCAAAACACCAGAGTGATTTCTTTTACAAGACCTATGGGAAAACAGGTCTCTACAGCATTAGATTGCCACAACCTAAAAGTTTCTGAGGGGGGTAATCTGATGATAATCTACTTAATTTTCTATAACCATGAAGGTATTTGAATATCCTGAATGGTACTGCTTTAAATAATTTCTTATTTCCACTTCATTGTAGCACAGGTTATCAAAGTACAAAAGGAACTTCCCCAATTGCTGTGTAAAATCCAACTAAATTGCTACCACAAGCCAGCAATAAGCAACATTCTGATTACTGATAGCTGCCACAGAAGACAAAGGGAAAGAAGCAAGTCAGTTGTGGAGACTAAGCTCCCTCATTCTTCTGGTGGGGAGGCTCTAATATGGCACTCAAAATAACTTTGAATATTCATAATAAATCCCCTGGGCCCAACACTTCGAACAACATCTCAATGGTCTATTGAATGAAGAGGTAAAGAGATCAAGGTATCTTAAATGAATATGAGTAATTTTAACTTCTAACCAGTGAACAGAAACTCTCTAGTTGGACAGAACTCATGGGGCCTTCATCCCAACAGAAAGGCAGCCTAGATCAGTTCTTACATCAGAATTACAGGTTTAAAATGTGACTCAGGGGTGTAACAACCCCAAACTACCTATGTTAACTAATTATGAAGAAAATTCCTATTTTGAGTTTTTTATTTCTCAGTGTTTAGTGAGATACCTAACAAATGCATTTGGTTTGAATCCCAACAAGACTAAGGAATAACTGAGGTATGTAAAGGGATTTAACTGACATTCTGTGAAATTCGGTAAGCATGTTAACCATCTTTTCCCAGAATGTTTTATGTATTTCCACTCTAATATCAGAAATAAGACAAGTTTATTTTTCTTGTACAGGTAACATACGCATTCAAAGATATATTTGCAGCTAATTTGCAAACATAATTTGTTTGTTAAACCACACATGGTAAGTAAATATAATTGTGTTATAATTTGGGTTGGCTATTACCTTGGTTAACACAGAATTTGCACTAGGGTTAAATTCATAACATCAAACAACCCCAGATTTGTACGACTTAACTTGTGAGCTATTGATTATTTAAAAAGAAGAATTTTGTTTGAAAAGACATTCACTGAGGGTGTCTGGAATCCAATTCAAGAATTAGATTGTTATTAACCACAGATTTGCAAGTATCTATAAATGGATCTGAAGTTCTAGGGAGCTTTTACATAACCAGAATACTTATTATACCAGAAACAGCATGGGTGGAGTGAAATCTTGGTAGACTGCCATGAAGAGTGGTCTAGAAGTTGATCATACTCCCTTCCAATACTTTGCTTCCTACCCTTGATAATGGACAAACTGGGTAAGGCAAGCTAAATGTTAAGTAACATTAACCAGACAAGTGAATGATAACTATATTTTAAAATCAAGTGGTACATACAGAGAAAGTCTAAGCATCTATTTTTGAGATAAGCTGAATTATTTAAAACCGAATTATCTACCACTTGAATTATTACATGGATCTTTCGATTATTTGAGAAGAATAAAAACCACAAACAATAGTAACCCATCCAGTGGTTTTTGAATAGGAAGACAAAAACACCCAAAGGCTAAAACATAGTCAGTCCTCTAAGAGGAACTAAAATTCAGGTCTCACATTTAAGGGGACAGCAGACCCTTACATCCTTGGAAATGGAAGAATTAGGAGAGTCCTCTCACCTCTTTAGTAATAATGTTGATAGAGTTAAAGGAAGGGATCATGGACCTACTGTTCCTAGCACAATGAATTCTGGAAGAAATCTGGAAACTGTAGGGAATTACTAACACAGGTCTTAAAATTAATATAATAATAGTGGTAACAAACACTATGCACCAGGCACTATAGATAACACATTACATTTTGACTCTTAATCTTCACAACTATCCCAGGAGGTAGAACTTCTGCCACCATTTTACAGATGAGGAAATTCAGTCACACAGGTTAACTGACTTTTCCAAGAAATTGGAAGTGTTGTACCTACAATAGTGCTAAAACTCTTTAGTATGCTGATCAATTGGGGTAAAATATGTCCTAAGTTTTTAACTTTTTATCACTAAGCAGCCCACATAGGATGATGCTTCTTACATACTAACACAACTTTCCTTAAATTGGAAGAAAACAAAAGCAACAGAATAAGAAGTTTAAATGCTAATAAATTAACTGGAAACAAAATATAATGAACAACTAACTCTTTCTTAAGCTTATTTCCCCCTGAACTTTGTAAAAAAAAAAAAAAAAAGAAAGAAAGAAAGAAAAGAAAAGAAAAACCCACAAAGAAACTATGACAGTCTCATCTCAATGATCAAATCAAAGCAACAAATATTAAAAGCAAATCTGTGCAAGTTAGCAATTGATAAAAGAATGTATTTCCAAAAGATTTTTTAGGATGTTAAAATTAAAATGCATTAGTTTCTAGAAACATTTTAATAGGAAGGCTTTATATATACAGGTACTTTGTTATCAGAAACAAACAAGATGAAAGTAATATGGTCAATACACTGATTATTTTCATTAAGAACACTGGGGAAAAAGACCTTTGGTGAGTGTAACTAATAATAATCATAAATGAGCCAACAAAAATGATAAATCTAGACAACTGCAGTAAGTGTAAGTTTCAGGTCTTTGAAGAAAGTACCAGAAGACAGGTTATGGGTAGAGGGGTGCTAACAGTGACACATTCTGAACTATGCACATTATTCCACCCTAGGAAGGACTCCCACAAATAATTGTGCAAATACATTGTGAACTCAAGTAAAAATGGCTTTTGGTTTTGCTTCTAAATCATGCCTAGAGTACTTCTCAGTATTTTCCAAATTCTAAGCTTATTTTATGTGTGGGGGAGGAAGATTTAGACTATCATTATTAATCTGTCCCCAAAGACGTCACTACCACTACTGATTAAATGGATTTACAATGCTACAAGATACTTTTCAGAAAAGAACTCTGCTACTAGACTTTAACTATTTCTACCACATTACTGAAACATTTTTAGGCATGGGATTCAATATAGGAAACCTAAGGCAGCCTTGTATTGCTAGAACGATCTGTAGGTGTCCACATGAACAGTTCCCCAATGTTCCGTGAATGCAAAATAAATGGAATTTAAGCTCTCTTTTTCTTGTGAATAAACCTTTCATACTGAAGTGTGAAGAATTCTTGGCTATTCTACTGGAAAACCATTTTCTAATAAATCTTTCTGAACTTTTAGAATTCTTAAGGTCAAATTATAATTCTAATATGAGAGGAAAAGGAGAGGTTATTCACTCAGCATTAACTAAGGAAATATGTGTTTATTAAAAACAAACCAAACCTGAAAAAGAAGGGTATTCAAAAGATGGCTAAAGTAACATGAAAAGCGAAGGACACTAGTTTTAAAAGCACAACTAAGAGAAGAAAACAATAAACGATACAAATAGAAATGAGAATAGCTTCAAGCATTAATTTTCTAAAAAATGAAGATCATTGAAAACAGAAGCAGAAATGGTACTAGATTGCTTAAAGAACATATTCTAAAAGATTTAAGAGAATACACAGAATCTCTCCTACTACTGTTAAGAGTCCCCTCAACTTACTAATCTAAAGGGAAACTCTGCTTACTTTATTCTGTTTTCAAAATATAAATATCAAAAAAAAATCTATTTAATGGTGGAAAGGTATCTGTTTTTAAAAAAAATACTACATAGAGCAAAAATTGTATTAGGTATAGTAGGTGAGAGAGAATTTTTTTAGCATCAAATCACCAGAAATATTATTTTCAAAAAATTTTAATAGGGTGGATTTTTATTGCCCTATATATATTAAAATTATTTTCTATTAACCTGTTTGTCTGTGAAATACCACCAGAAGGCTTTTTATTTTTTACATTTCAATTACTCTGTGCATGACAAAGGTGCTGTCTTTATTGAGTTCACGCCACTGTTCATTGGACAGCATGAATATTCTAGCAGTTACCGTGAAGTTCCAGAACCAAGGTCCCAGGGTTCCTGTGAGAAGCTGGCATATTATAATTATGATCTGGGACTCTGTAACATCGAATCTATGCATAAGGAAACAAACATTTCAAAACAACTTTACTCAGAGCTTTTGCCAAAGAGCCTTACAGGTAGCAAAAACAGATTTAGAAGGTAGCATTACCCATATAACAACATGTAAAGATTCAATGATACAATTTATACAGTACTATTACTATCCTTATGCAAACATGTATATTTCTTACCCACACCAAAATAGTAGAAAAGTTTAAAAATTCTAACTGTAACAAACTGAATAAATGACTTGTTAAAAGGGAGCTGGTAACACCAGAACTAAAAACAGAGTCAACTCTTAATTACCTAAGTAGTGAATACTACTTGCCAAATAATCACATTATCTTTAACGTAGGTCCCGTCCGTGGCAGAACCTACCCAGACTTCTCTGGAAAGGAATGTTTTCCAGAAGCTCCAGTGCACAGTCATCTATGTGTTTGAAGAAACACTAATCTATCCCCTCCACTGCCCCACATATCATCATACTCCTACCTGTGCTAATCTCAGTAGAATTAGCCCATGTATATGGAAAAGGTAAGGAGAAACTGTGACTACTTCAGATACAATTAGAACCCAATCAAACTGGTCAAGTCCTTGTCCTGTTTCCTAATAATCTCTAGTCCAGAATTTTATCCTTTTCACTCTTTCTCTTCCCTTAATTCCAACCAGCATTATAACTCTCTACTATACTGGATTAGTTTATTAGTGGTAAAAATAAGTAAAACATCCAATTCAATCACGAATGAAGTTTTGGAACATAGATGGTGACAGAAAAAGACTAGCGGTACGGAACAGGCTTCAAATCAAAATCATATCATCAAAATTAAGAGCTGAGGAATGCTAAAAAAGACAGAAACTGGTCTATGATTTTACCTGATGATCCAAGAGTCCAAACTGCAATCTAGGCTTTAGGTTAATGTAAGTAGGTGTTTTAAGATATGTTCTTTAACAACTTAATAAAATTAAAATGAGCACAGTCCTAATGACTGACTCATTACCAACAGCAACAAAAAAATACACAGGGAAACTAAAATCTGCAAGGAAAATCTCTGATATTTTTCAGTTTATGTGATAAGTCTTTAACTTTTAAGGATAAAAATACCCTATACAGGCATTCAATAGGAAGTTTCCTAATTCTTAATCCATAAAGAGTGGATCATACAATAACAGACAGTTTGGATTATAACATGAACAGTTTTTAATTAATAGGATATCTGCAAGTATTTATTCTTTAGAGGTTTCTTGGGAAAGAAATGAACTGGATTTGTCAGATTACCAATAGAGCATAGCCTATTGACTTTTCTTATTCAACTAGAAAAGAAAAATTCAGAAGTTATCAACTTACATAGAAATAAATGTGGTAGCAGAGTTATTAGCTAATTTAAATGTGAAACATTAGAAGCATGAACTGAAAAATGTAATAAATACTCTGCCTGTTGTAAGTAGTAACTACACTGGAAACAACATCTGTGAAATTAATAGACTCACAGAAGGAACCTTAGATACCATCAAACACAAAACTCTGATTTACAAATTAGGAAATTAAAGTTATAGGCCTTGCCCAAGCTTATATACAGTATTATAATTTGGAGATAACATTTGAGGCAAGATATACTGATCTAGTTCAATTCATTATAATTTTTTTGTCTTGTGAAAAGAGTATCCTCCCCATTCCCCCAAGCTCCCCACACAATGATAATTTAAGTAAGAATTCTACTTTTCAGGGTGGAGGATTTTTTTAAGTCCAGTACTTTGCATAAATAGTTTTATCGGAGATTATTTAGAGTTTCTAAAAATTTAATTTATAAAAATGATTCCATATATATATGTAGAAATTATGGATTTTAAAATATCTAGATACACAGGGTTTAAGCCTTAAGAGAGGAAACATGTTCTCTTCCATTTAATATAATCCATAAACATTTTAAGAAATATTTTACAAATATTTACAAATGAGCTTCAACTCATAATTCTTATTTTTTTTCCACCCACTTGTTCCTTCTGTGAAGTTCTAGTTCCTCCCCAGTCTTTCAAATTCCGGCTAGTAAATATCCTAACGAGCCCAGCTGGACCTAGAAAGGTCCCAATGAGCAATTCTCATCTAAGTCAGATCTGTACTAGCTCAGTCCAGGACTGTGAGGACAGGGGTCTGTCTAGATGTGAAAGGTAATAATATTCTCGCAGTTTCCAGCTGTGATCAGAGCAAAGTGTTGAAAGATTTAGCTCATAATTTCAGGGATAATGTATCCAAATCACATTGGCTTTCTCATAATATCTGACTTTGAAAGGAAATTACTTATTATAGAGGAATTAAACTATGGAGCCTATTTCTAGTCAAGATATTATAAGCAAACTTAATAGTAACTAAAAATTGTGATATTAAAAGACTAAGCAAAACAAAAATCTCTTATTTGGCAAATACAGTATGTGGTTATTAAACACACAACAACCTATATTGGTTATATATAAAAAAGAAAATCTTGTGATCTTTTTCACTTGTGTGTAAGCATCAAAATAAAACAATTAAAATAAAAATACTTTAAAATAAAGCTCCTAAGGTACCTAAAGCTGCTTTCACTTTCCTCCAAAAAAGAAGTAAGAAAAAGCAAGGAATTAAAAAAACTTTTTTAGTCTAATTCCATTTCAGAGTTTACCTTATTATTTTCTAATTAAACAAAATAAAGTTTGGACTTTCTCCTCCACACATATAAACTTCACTTCAATATTTAGCCTATTATACATCTGCCTAGTCTCTTTGTTCTTGAAAAGAACATGAAATCTAAAGTGGCATTTAAAAAAAATTCTTCAGGAATATTGCTATTATTCCATATGCTATTACACTGCTATTTTGATAACTATCTCCTTAAATAAGCACTCACAGCACATTACTATGACTGTTGAGAACTGCTTTTACTTTAAAAAAGAAATAGTGCAGCTTAAATATGAATATAGGATTTCAGAAAATTGTATTCAAATTTTCCAAATGAAAATCAATTCCTTATAATAATAATATGTAATTTAATTGAGATATTAAATTCAAACTGTCCCCAATATTTCTATATATATTTTCATCACAAGGAAGCATGAGAGTCTCAGGGGGAGAGTGTCCTCCATCGAGCCCCTCTGCCTGTTACCCTAAACTCTGGTCCTGCATCCATGTATCTAGCAATCTAGCTAGATACAACAATCTAGCTCCATGTATCCATCTCTCTTTTTTCCCCAAATATCTTCAATCTCTTCTCTAGTCAATTTCTTCTGCATAAATACAAAACCCTCCTTCCTTTGAGCCTAAGTTTTATCTTCTAACAGATGCCTTGCTCCTTCCCATCATCACAGCCATACATTTTGTAAGTCACCCGTATTAATGTGTGCTTATTTATTCTCTTAATTTGTCATCCCCTACAATCTGGCTTTTACCCTATCTGCTACAGAGAAACGCCTCTGGATGGCCTCACACTGCCAAATTCAGTGTACAATTTTCTGTCCTCGTTCTGAGTCTTGGCAACATTTTGCATTGTTCTCTTTTGAAATCTCTGGCTTTTTATTCTGGTATGCCTCCTCCTCTGACTGTTCAATAATTTTCATAGGCTTCTTTCTAGGCTTGCTTTCTAAGTTTTCTAAGCTATTTTCATTCTATTTGGATGTCTAAAATCCCTCAGATACACATTCTAGGTGGAACTCTCCCTTTCAAATTGGTTCTTCTGCCGATAGGGCCTTTCTCCGCCTTCCATCCAACCACCCCTGGAGGGGAACTGGAGTTACTTCAGTCTCTGCTCCCTCATTCATTCCCCATATGCAGATAGAGATGAGGTCCTACAGTTTCTACCTCTTAAGCCTCTCTCCAACCTGTGACTTTCTCTCTGATTGTGCTGTCATCGCACTAGCTCAGGCATCAGCATTCCTCACAATAATGATGCTGATGACTCCTAAGGGTCTCCTTACCTCTGTCACAGCTCACTCTAATTCATCCTCCGATTACTGCCAGCCTGCTCTTTCCAAACTGTTGTTTTGTCATTTCCCTGGGTTAGGTTCTACTAAGGTTCCCCACAGATTCAGAACAAAAGCCCATATTTCTCGGCAGGACACAGAAGTCCTTGATTCTTTGGATCTTCTCCAGCTTTGTCTCCTGCCACTGCCCTACAAGCATCTTATGATTTAACTGCTGTTAAGACAGAACTACTCATAGTTCTCCAAATACATATTTAATTAAAAGAATACACCACAAGGGACCTTCCAGGACTAGCAAATAGGCGTGATATCAAATTGCTCCTAAAAAACACTATTCTCCCCCTACTTCCATGGTTCCTTCGTCCTCCTTCCTTCAGTTCCCGTACCACAAGGTTGGCGCTGCTTTACTTGAAAGGGAAAGATCGTTATATTTCTGATAATTAATCAGAATTTCTAAGCTGGTGATCAATAAGCTTTCAAAATAAGGGCTTGAAAGTTAACTATGAGATAATAACCAATGAAACAAACTATATAAAATCTAGGTACTATAAATTCTGCTATTTTTGAAAACAGTAACATCACTAAAAACTAAAGGGTGAACCACATGTTCTTAGAACTCTAATATTTTGTAGTTTCACCAATGCAGAGAAATGCTATGAAAACATTACTGAGATAAAGGCTATAAAAACAACATTGAGAAAAAAACATCTGTACATAATATTTTCAATTACTGCTTTTTTTCCTATCAGAAATCCATAGTATTTTCTGAGCACTGATCATTTTATATACTGCTAAAGAACACAGAGGCATATAATTTTCAACTGGACACACATATCTGCTATTGCACAAAGGGTATTACCTTAAGATGGGCCTTAAAAATGTTTTCTAAGCCTCCAGGACATACCTTTTAATTAATATTCAAAATATTAATAAGTATTATTACTGCTATAAGTTAAGAATATCTTAAGTTCTATTTAAATAAGTTTAACAAAAATCATTTGAACTAAACTTGTAAGAACAGCCGAATTTCTGTGCATCCCAGCTCTTACAAAACCTAGAAAACTAAGTTTATGTGGGATCTAAAATTGAAATATCCATTAATGATTCATCTTAAAGAGACTAGGTTAAGATGTTCCATCATCTGCAATCAGAGATTTTTATTTGGATATTTCATGAAGTATTTAGTCTTTTCTCAAGTTCTTTGTCTTTTAATCCTACACCAAGAAAAAAATAAGACTAACTTGAGCAGTGTAAACAGGATCTGTGATACTTAATTAAACACCAGTTGATGAATTCCATCCTTCACCTCATTCCAAGACTAGTTTACTCATTAATATTTATAGAAAAGTACTGATCACCAGGTAGGAACCATTCATTTTGGAGTTTGAAAGCAGTTTGCTATATCATTTTTTAAATTCTTGGGCATCTTGTTGGTGGTAGTAATCTACATGGTATGTCATGTCAGCTGAATTATCAAGAACTTATATTTTTATAGTCATAAAGAATATAGAAAGAATAAAATTTAATTAAACTATGATATTTAGAGATGAAAGTTGCTCTGTGCTCTCATAAACTATCTTATTTTTCCTGAAAACACATTTTCATGTGTCAAAATAAAACACAGAGTTACGGTGAATAATAGGAAAAATACAGTGAATTTATCTGAGGGAAAAATAAGTGGGTATTAGTGAGGAGGGACTCCTGCTTTTCATGTTATTGAAAAGAACAATTGGTTGGGAGGTTCTAATAGTTCCTTTTAGGCAGTATGATAGAACAACAGACCATTAGGCAGCTATAATAATGAATTTTAAATTTCTTTGATTTGTTAAGCTAAAATTGTGCTTTGATCATTCCTAATATTGAAATACCTAAAAGCAACATTCACCATATCTGAAAGAGGAGACAAACAAAAAATTACCATTAATTGTTACTTACATTCCAAATCGCAATGTTCCAGAAACATATGTCTGCCAGTGTGCACAATAGAACATGAATGTCCCAGCAAAACAACAAAAAAACATCCAGTCAGGATTTGTCCCCAGCTGCACTGCAATACAAGTTCCAAGAACCACGAAAACTGCAAGAGAAAGATCACAATAAAAACTGAATAATCTGAAAAATCAACATTAACTGAGCCGGGAATGTTGTTAGATGAGGCAAAACGAAGACATGCTATGAATGTACAATTTTCTCTCAGTTATTCAAGGTACCAGAAAAGCAGGATGTAATCTTTTACCCCATAATTTCAATTTCTTCTTTCACTACACCACATACTGGAACCAAAGGTAACTTAAAAAAAGGTAACCAAAAGTAACTAAAATACTTGAGCATTTCTGAAGTATTCTCCCAACTCAGTAATAGTGATACTAATGAACAGTAAAAATTTACAGACCAAGGTTAAAAAAAAACAAAAAAAAAGAAAAAGAAAAAGAAAAAGAAAACCACCCCCTGTGCCTTAGTTTCCTCATTTGTAACATGATGATAATAACTAGATAAAATGTATCAGTATTATAAGGGATTTCAAATAGTGCCTGAAACAGAGTAAATACTACATAACTGTTGAAAACAAAAAAACAAAAAAACCTTAAGGCCTACATAATTCACAAAAGGACTTTTTTAAAAAAGATTTTATTTGTTTATTTGACAGAGAGAAAGATCACAAGTAGACAGAGAGGTAGGCAGAGAGAAGTAGAAGCAGGCTCTCCACTAAGCAGAGAGCCCAATGTGGGGCTCGATCCCAGGACCCTGAAATCATGACCTGAGCCGAAGGCAGAGACTTTAACCCACTGAGCCACTCGGGTGCCCCAGGACTGACTTTTCTTAGATTCATAGCTATTCCAAGTCTGCAACATAATCTTAAACGTCCACAGAATATCCATTTAAATATAAATACCATGAATTTCCTAGTCTCCCACTATTGTACTCATCTATAATTTATGAGACTTTTTTTTTTAATTTTTTATTTTTTATAAACATATATTTTTATCCCCAGGGGTACAGGTCTGTGAATCACCAGGTTTACACACTTCACAGCACTCACCAAAGCACATACCCTCCCCAATGTCCATAATCCCACCCCCTTCTCCCAAATCCCCTCCCCCCAGCGACCCTCAGTTTGTTTTGTGAGATTAAGAGTCACTTATGGTTTGTCTCCCTCCCAATCCCATCTTGTTTCATTTATTCTTCTCCTACCCAGTTAAGCCCCCATGTTGCATCACCACTTCCTCATATCAGAGAGATCATATGATAGTTGTCTTTCTCTGCTTGACTTATTTCACTAAGCATGATACGCTCTAGATCCATCCATGTTGTCGCAAATGGCAAGATTTCATTTCTTTTGATGGCTGCATAGTATTCCATTGTGTATATATACCACATCTTCTTGATCCATTCATCTGTTGATGGACATCTAGGTTCTTTCCATAGTTTGGCTATTGTGGACATTGCTGCTATAAACATTCGGGTGCACGTGCCCCTTTGGATCACTACGTTTGTATCTTTAGGGTAAATACCCAATAGTGCAATTGCTGGGTCATAGGGCAGTTCTATTTTCAACATTTTGAGGAACCTCCATGCTGTTTTCCAGAGTGGCTGCACCAGCTTGCATTCTCACCAACAGTGTAGGAGGGTTCCCCTATGAGACTTTTGATGATGACAATTATGCCCTAAGATTTTAAAAACAAGAGGTACCAAAAGAATACTACTTAGGTTTAAAAATGACTTCAGGAGGTGCCTGGGTGGCTCAGTGGGTTAACCCTCTGCCTTCAGCTCAGGTCACGATCTCAGGGTCCTGGGACTGAGTCCCGCATTGGGCTCTCTGCTTGGCAGGGAGCCTGCTTCCCCCACTCTCTCTCTGCCTGCCTCTCTGCCTACTTGTGGTCTTTCTCTCTCTCTCTGTCAAATAAATAAATAAAATCTTTTAAAAAAAATAAATAAAATAAAAATGACTTCAGTAGAAATTAACATAATTTCTAAATTTCCCCTTATAGCCAATAATGAACAAATATTAACTGTATTTATAGTCTTTTGAAAACATTAAAAGTAGATATAAATCACTTATTCTGATAACTATCAAAACATCATAAACCTCTTATTCATTCCAATTTTTTTCACATTAATTTTATCACTATTAATCATTAACATTTAAAAAAATCAACAATACCTGTTGATAGTGAATCACAACCATGATCAAAAAGTTCTCCCAAAGGAGAACTGCTATTGGTTCTTCTTGCCTGTTTCCCATCTATAGCGTCCAAAGACTGGTAAATGAAAAGGCCACATGCACAAGCAATATATGCCCACAGAGGAGCCTATGAAACAAAAAGTTAGAAACACAAGAGTTATAAAGACATTCGTTACTATGTTTCGCTGATATATTTTTACTCACAGGTATTTTATCTTTACTCTCCAGAGAAGAACTGCTGGTTGGAAGCTATAGGAAAGAATCCCAGGGCTATGTAATGGAAAACTTTTTGGGACAATCAGAACTATAAGAGAATCAAATTCTTTGCTTTGTAGGGGTGCTCAAGCAGATGCTGGATAACTACTACCATGTAGGTTATATAAGAGATCACACTAGGTGACCTCCATAACATTCTTCCTAACATTTAGACTCTAAGAGTCAACTAAAAAAATCATCTAGTGTAGTTGTTTCTAAACCGTATATTTCAAGATGTTTACAGGTCTTATGTGAAGAATATGAATTCCATGCTAAGCTCACATGGGAAACACTGGATCAAACAATGTTAAACAGATCTCTACTGCAGGACTTCTTCCAGCCCTTAATTTTGTTAATACATACTGTGAATACTCAAGAAGGGGGACACAATATGCTGCCATTTTCCAAATTTATTTGAGCATGTAATCTATTTTTCAACACACCTCTTCAACCTCTTCCTAGAATAACACTAGGAAAATGATGATCCAGTACACAGAATGTTTAGAACATTATTTTTCAAACATTTTTGGACAACATTTTCAAGGAACCAATTTCTCTTTTCCCAGACAGAAATTGAACCACTAATACTGGATTTAAATGTGTTAAAAAAGGAGAACTTCTATTTGACATCTTTTTAAGAATGTATAAGAGTGTTTTATATCACTTTTCACTATTTTCCGATGCCCAAGCCAGGAAAAAATTTCTATAATCACAAAGTATTTTCTCAGTATTGGTTATCAAGTTAAGCTGAGTGTTAAATGTCACAGCAGCATATTAAAACTACTCAGAGCTGCAAATAATATTTATATTCTGCATTGCAAAGAAGTTTCTCTCAAAATCCTATTTAGTTCTCAGTATTAAAGGTAAGGATCTTCTCTTAAACATTTTCTTAAAGTCGCATGTTTTAGAACACTGAAGCTGTCAAAAGGACCATAGCATAAACCAGAGTTACAAACCCTGAAAGCAATCACTGTGATTGTGTAATCATACTTTATGTGCAAGCTCACTGTACTGATAAATCTCAACTGACTAAGAACCCCACCTTCTAGACTTTGAGGCTACTACTTCTTGCTCCTAAAGGAATCTAGTAACTCTCTAGAGCTGCTCTGTCCTACACAGTAGCCATTAGTCATATTAGTTTAGATTATTAGATATATTTTTTATTACTTTATTTTCAGTTTAGATTATTAGATATATTTGGATTAGTTATTTTAGTGTAGATTCACTAAAATTAAATAAAACTACAGACTCCATTACTCAGCTACACTAGGCACATTTCAAGTGCTCAACAGCCAGATGTGGCTCTGCGTACCACACCAGACCACAAAGACACAGACAGAACATAACCAGCATCACCAAAATTTCTATTGGACAGTACTGCTTAATAGGACTAGAAAGCTAGGGACTTTTTGGGGTCTAAACTCTGGATTTTAATGGGGGCAAAGTGTTAGTCTGAAACAGAGACAACTTCAACCATCAGTATACACACAATCCTAGGAAATGGTAAAAAAGTAATTACATATATATGAGAAAGCAAAGTCTTGTGTCTTCCGATCGTTCTTTCCTCCCGTGAATCTGCAGAATACTAAAACTAATATTTATATATTTCTTCATTGTTCCCATTGTTTACAACTCAGATTTGTTTTAGGAAGCAAGCTTTCTTGCAGAGCCTGGGTGGCTCAGTTGGTTAAGTGTCTGCCTTTGACTTAGGTCATGATCCCACGGTTCTGGGATTCAGTCCCGCATTGGGCTCCTCTGCTCAGTGGGAGTCTACTTCTCCCTCTCCCTCTGCATACTGCTCTCTGCCTACTTGTGCATGGGCACTCCCTGTCTCTCTTTCAAATAAATAAGCAAAATCTTAAAAGAAAAAGAAGAAGGAGGAGGAAGCGGCTTTCTCACTCAGGAATAAGCAGTGGTTTCAGCTGGTTTAAGAGCCTGAGAGATACACTGCATCAATAAAGGACACATTTATCATTCAGAAAACCATCACACCCTGATAGGCAGGAAGAGAACAATTAGCATAGGAAAATAATCTTATCACAATCAGGCAATAAACTGACTTGCAAAATCTTGCAGAGATGTTCTCATATGAGTCAACTCAGGTGAAAAAAATCTAAGAAACATGGTTTTAGGGAGCTTTTGAAACAGAACTGTGGGGTTTACATACATACAATTGTGTACATATACTGAGCAAGAATGTTTCTTTTCTTTTTCCTGGGAGGACATATCAAAAACTTGTTTACATTATGTACAAAAAAGAGGAATTAGAGGTAAGAGTGTAAAGAAAAGTCAGGTAAAAAAGATTTTACTTTCTTTTATACCATTCTGTTTGAATTTTTCCAATATGTAATGTTTCCCCTTTCTTTTTCAATGTCAGTAGGAGTTAACTGGGCAATAAGATTATGCACAATGTGCCACTTTAATTTTCTTTCCAATCTTGTATATTAAAAGGAAAAAAATCTAAGAAATTTCTTAGCAAGTTAGATCAAAAACATTAAATATAGCAATATAAAACAGTAACAAATGAATATTAATACAAAAAACTCCGTCTCATCATATTCCAAAAAGTTTTATTTAAACTTGATAAGAGCTCCTATTAGTAACAGCTATTAGTAACAGCACATAGCTCAATTCTGGTTTTCCTGTTTATAAGATAGCTAACACTAATTTCTTTCATCTATCTTATGTGGCAAAGATATGTCAAACATATGTAAAATTAACAAGCTGCAATATAAATTCTAAATTAACTTATGAAACTAAGACCAAAGCTACTAGCTGATGAGATTTAAATACTTAGTCTCAGAATTAGATCACGAGGATATTTTGGTATCCATAAAAAAAGGGCTAAGTCTACATTTCTATCTTAGAAATATGAAAAATAAGGGCTGATTTTCCTTTCTTATCTACTGTAAAGTTATTTTCTAAGAAGAATGGCAAACTCCACTGAAACCATTACGATGACATTCTTTTCTAGGAGAAAGACTGGTATCTGAAACTATTAAGAAAATATCAGTAACATGAAAAATATATGGAAACCTCACAATACCTGGAGACATGAAATTTAATATTCACCCACTGGGACAAGGCCCAAAGGAATTAGACCTAAAATGAATGAGAATGTCCCTGAGTAATGGAACTCTTTTGACTTAAGGAACTCTTTTGACTCCAAAACAGTAATTAAAAAAAAAAAAATAAGAAATCAATAAGGACTTATATAATTTGTGATTCCATATATATGTATTTTTAGAGGAAATCAGGAATAAGAGGAAGGTTGTAGGGAAGAACAGGTTACATACTTAATGTTCTTGACCAATGAAATATTAACCATTTATTGAACTTTGTATGGTAGGTACTCTAAATGGATAATTTTATTTCTCTTAATACTACAAAACAAAATTTCAAAGGATAAATAAACTGTGTCTTAGAAAATTCACATAATAGGGCACCAGGGTGGCTCGGTGGGTTAAAGCCTCTGCCTTTCGCTCAGGCCCTGATCCCAGGGTCCTGGGATTGAGCCCTACATCAGGCTCTGTGCTCCGCAGGGAGCCTGCTTCCTCCTCTCTCTCTGCCTACCTGTGATCTTTGTCTGTCAAATAAATAAATAAAATCATTAAAAAAATTAACATAATTTACTGAAGATCACAGAGATAATAAGAACATACCATGGAAGACAGCTATGACCTATTTTAATGCACTGTGATCTAAAGCCTAACTAGGATTTCTACTGTGCAGCTATAAAGCATCCAGGCATGGCCTTTGTGGGACACTACCTTCCCTAGCAGAGCACGAAACAGTGGCTCAGTCATGTTCTACCTTGATTCCTCCTAGCAGCAATTCTAAAAAGTTCTCTGTGATTAGAATAGTTTCCATTCTGGAATTTTCTTCAAAGATTTAAACTAATTCGAGGATTACTGTAAAAATTCCAAATCACTTAAGTACAGAGGCTAAAGAAAAGTATTATAGGGAACATGGTACCTGGTACACTCTGGGGTATTCAATAAATAACTAGTAGTGGCTGAGCTACCTTTGAACTTGCTCTCAGTCCCTGATCCCCATCATGGAAATAGCTTAGGATTGTGGGAAAAACTTCCTTTGGAATCAACACACCTTCCTGTTGTTCTGCTGTATCTCTAAGGATGTGTGTGATCTGGACCAAGTTCGTCTGAAGTGACTATCAGGTCCTCAAGTAAGCCACAGATACAATAGTCCAAAGGACATGTTATGATAAAGAATCCCAGGACACATTTAAACAATCACACTGGCATTTAAGTTTCCTGATTGATATAAAGGAAGATAGTTAAGAAAATGATAAAAATTAGAAATATATTCATACAATCTGTATGGACAGGATTTGTATAGTAAAAGAGGAATTAAAATAAAAGTATTTAAGGGTGAGGAAGAAATGAACATCTGGAAGAAAACAACAAAAAAGTAAACGTGTTTTATAGGTAACTGTGATGTTCAATAGCTATTTACTTTAAGAGCGCTATGAGGAAACAAATTAATTGATGATAACCAAAAGGAATAGAGAGTTGGAGGGCGATAATTTTATCACAAAGAACGAATCATCTGAAAAGACTACTTAAATGATTACTTACAGCTTAAAACAAGATAAGGACTATTGTGACCATTACGATTTCTTATGATTCAGAGTCACCTCTGACCCCTTTAGTTGAGGATCACCTTCTATCTTCTTGGTTACCTGGGACTGATCACTTGGATTAATAAAGGCACAATAAATGTTTCTGATTCTCTTCCATTTACCTTACTGTTTAGCTCCCTTCTTATCAAGGAAATTTTGAAACCAAAGAGATAAACACTAATTTACTTATTCTGATGAACAGTTCTAGTTTCAGTTTTGGTTTTAAGTAACAGGTACAGAAGGAAAAGAGGGACCAGCAGTAGACTTTTACTTAAGGCGGCCCAGGGAGAAAGTCTTTGTCAGCAATAACTACTCCCCTTCTTAACAGCAGCTGTTGCATAATACAGAACAGGAAATGCATTCTATTGACTTTTTCTTGTATGTCTTTTGCTTTGTTAGTATAACAGAAATATGCCTGAGATCTATCAGTCACAAATATTTATAGGAAGAGAAAAGGGATAGTCAAGTAATTCTTAACAGGAATGGAGAGGAAACCACTTTTGGTAAAACCGATTTACAGGTGTGCCATCTCACTACTTTTTCTCTCTGGTCATCTTAAACTTTTCTAAGATTTCATTCAGCTATTAAAAAATACTTTAAAAATTCATTCATTTTTTGAAACTTTTTTTGTATTGAGATTTACTGATTTTAAAAGGACTGTCTTAACATGTTAATCCCTGATAACATTAATTTACCTACTAGAATCAGACTGTACCTTTTGCTTCTGGTTTTCATAAACAGAGGGTATAAAGCAGACTGTTATAACTTTATTAATAGTATGTGTGATACAATAATACAATAATAAAAAATTTTAAAACAGTTGATAAACAATTGTCGAATCATCTTATCTTTAGCTAAAATGACCTAAAAGTCCCAAGTACAGAGTTTTTTGTATATAACAAATGCGCCTAACTGTTAAGAAATCCATCTTACCTGCTCTGTAGCTGTGGGACAGTAGAAGACTAACAAAACGGTTGTACAGATGTTTATTGACAATCCAATGATGGTGATGAGATTTGGGGCAATCCAGGAGGGAACTCTTCCAACTAGCCATTCCCAATACCCCTGCATTAAGGGCTCCAGCAGGGACCGTCCAGCACTCTGATATCTGTGTTCTTCTAGCCGCTTTAGTTGGTGTCTTGATAATGGTGGTGTAGGTAACTGAAACAATTTATTTAATACACAACCTGGAGTACTCATATGCCCGAAGCCCACAGGGGACTCCGGGTGAGAATCTCCACATCGTTTCCTCGTTGATCGATGCCCACTCATGGATCTTGGCTGTCTTATGTGAAGAGAATAATTTATCTTGTTTCACGACTTTTTTGCAGCTGGTCTTTACCTGAAAAAAGAGAAAAAGACACATCTGTCAGCCACCATTTATATCAATGTCAGTAGTAAATTAAAAAGAAAAAAAAAAAACTGGTAACAGTAATATGTATCAAACAGATCAGAACACCAGGGATCTGCTTTTAGTTCTTGTTCTTATTAATGGTATAAGCCAAAACAAGTCCTATAACTTCACCCTCAGGCAAAAAATATTAAGGGATTTTAACAGTAATATGCTTCCTAATACCTTACAGCTTGTGTGACTTCAAAGCTCTTGCCTTTTTTTTCCTTTCTCACACTGATTTCAGTAATATAAAGGGACAAATCTTAGAAATGACTTAGTCATTTCACATATATGGACACTGAGATCCACAGACATCCCCAAAGACAGCTAGCAAATTAGTATTAATATCAGAGGAATGACTTGAATAATATGGGTCTTAAATCAGATTTTAATTTAATGTTAATAGCTAACACTAGGCACCTACTACACACTAATGCTTCAAGCATTTCACATTTTTTAAAAAAGATTTTATTTATTTATTTGACAAAGAGAGACACACAGAGAGAGGGAACACAAGCCAAGGGTGCAGGAGAGGGATAAGCTGGCTTCCCACCTAGCAGGGAGCCTGATGTGGGTCTTGATCCCAGGACCCTGGGATCATGACCCAAGTGGAAGGCAGCTACTTAACGACTGAGACACCCAGGCACCCAATAACATCATTATAAGTTACTAAGCAACATAAGAAAATGACAAGAATATTCTCAAGATTAAAGGGTAGTTATATATATTAATCAGACTGCATGCAAAATGTAGTATTAATACTCAAAAATTAGTATGGTGACTTCAAATGTTTGAAGTGGGGAGTGCCTAGAAGAGGGTGGTAAAAATGGAAATGTGAAAGTCAAATCTCTAAGTAATTTCTATGTAGAACGAGAATCAAAGGAAAGCACTTAGGAATTAGATATGAAAGGTGAAGGAGAAGAAAACACAAATCAAGAGACTAAAAAAGAGAAGTTAGGGGGAAAAACAGTTATTTTGGCTTGGAAGGCGATGGGAGGGGATCTGGGGATAGAGGTTAGAAAAATATAAAAGTAGCTTTTAAGTAGGTATGTTTTAGACAAGATCAAACACCTGGAGTTTAAGCAAGAGATGAAAATTTCAAGTTATCAACTCTGGATGCTAAAGTCTAGTGCTTGTTTGTTTGTTTGTTTTTGAAAGAAAAGTTCTTAAAGGGATTAAGTAGAAAGAAAAAAGGAAAATAATAAGAACTTGTGGGAAACTTGGTTATAGAGCAGAAGAAAGGGAAGCCATAAGAGGATGGGAGGGAGGGGGGGAAGGAATCATGTCAACAGAACTGAAAGGGTAGTGGCATCAAACCAAGAGAGGTGTACTTTGATATTCTGGTAGAAAGCTATCCAGCACGCAATATGAAATTCCCAGAAATGTTCCACTATGAGAATACAGAATGTGATACAAGAAGTAGGACATTTCAACAATGGACACGGTATCAAACATGCCTAAGACTACTTCTCTCTTTTCTCATATACATCAAGTTCCAAAATTTCAGTGTCACCAAGGATCTAGAGTGACAACCAAAATCTCAATCATGTGTCTCAATAACTGGTTCAGAAAATAGTTTTTTAATTATCAACTGCCTTAAATAAATTTTCAAAAATCTTAAAAGAATCAACAGTGCCACGATTTACCTAAAGTGTGAGATAAAAATACTGAAATAATTTTCAAACCAAAGCAAATTATTTCAAAGAATACTGCCACTCACTCAACTATATCACAAAACAACTGATTAATGTCAAAGAACTGGTTACAAAATCATTTTAGAGAAAGTGACAGACATAACCACCCAAAACTTAATTTTGTAGTAGTCAAATTTTCTGTAGTTAAATTAAATGACACAGCTTCACATTTGGTGAGCTATAATAAATCAGCTTCTACAGAATTCAACTTAAACGTGGGAATAAAAAGTTTATTCATCTCAATTTGTACTTTACTATTGTAGTATTCACTTATCCTACTGTAAAAATGAAGTGACATATTGAGGGTGTTGGCTTCCTTTTGGCACTAAACAACTACAAGCAACTGATCCTAATGGTTTTAAGTTTGAGCATTTGGCAGGATTATATGATAAACTGATACCTTCCTTCTGAGTGTTTTCCCCCTCTGACCTAGATTTTTTTTTTTTACCTTTTAATTCTCTTAGAAAAGTCTACAGTTTGACAAACCTTAATAGATCCAGCCATTACTTATTTCATACATGAAAAAAAGCCAGTGAGTTTTTAACTATTTCAATTTGGCAACATTGTTTCTGTGAAGCTACTAGCAACAAGATTGCAAATATAAATTCAGGTACATGTAGCCCAACCTACAGATAACCACTTTGCTTTCAATACATGCCTATAGACATAGACACAGAGGGTGTTGTCACTGCTATAGGTCCATCTCCACTCTTCTTCATCTGATTACATCTGAGACGCAGAGGCTACTGCAATTCAAACCATCTCAGGAAAAAACAGGAGCTTCTGAATTTCAGCAAAGGAAAAGCAAGCATATCTCAAGGGAATGCAACAGGGTAGGTGACTATTATAGGAAGAGTGAACTTTATGTAGAAAAAGGGAAACGTGATGTGGGATGGGAATATGCAATGGAGAAGCAAATAGTATAAAAATTATTCTAGCCACTTGAGATTTTTTAACCTAGTCAGGCTTATGCCGAAAAGCGTGAAGAGAAAATGTCCTTTTGTTGCCATACTACAAGGAACTAAAACAATTAATATAAGGAGCTAAAATTTATTGCTGGCTAGCCTAGAAACCACCAGTCATAAGTTTTTATGAGAAAATGAATTCTAAGTTCCAAATGCATTCAGCCAACATTGAGTGCGGTAAGCAAGATAGACATCCTCCTGGTTCCCATGTTCAGCTGGAAAATAACTAAAAACAGGTAAACAAGCAAATAGCATTACACACTGTAATGGGTGCTATGAGGAAAATAAAGTGTGGAGCCAGAAAATAGTTAGGGGTGCACATTTTAGATAAGGTGGTAGGAATCTATGAAGAAGTAACATTTATATCAGATTCAGAGGATGAAAAGGACCTAGTCCAAGTAAAGGTAACAGGCCCTGAAGCAATAAAGAGCTTGTCTTATTCAGGTGCCTTTGAGATCACTACGGCTGGACAGCAACAAATCAGATGGAAGAGTGACATAAATAAAGTTTGAAAAGCCAGACAATGCAGAGGATTACAGACCATGATAAAGAACTGAGATTTTATTTTGATGTTTTCAAAAGTCATCAATGAGCTTATAAAAATTTCTATAATTTTGTAGCACAACCTACTTATTAACTGAGGATGTGTTTTCATAAATCGTAATAGTAAAAGTGAGTATTTTAGCTGAAAAACTTCCCATCACCTGGAATTTATTTTAGTATAATACTGTTCACAGGTCTATAGCTATTGTAACCTTTCCACTTATTATCAGCAAATTCCCCTTCTCTGTTATAACCTGGCTCTACTGCAATACTCATTTCATAGCACTTAATACATTGGGTTTTTCTGTTTGTTGTATTGTTTCTGGTCTTCTCCCCACATTGGTCTATAAGCTCCAGGAATGCACAGGCCATGCCTGTCTAACATTCTTTTCCCACACTCTCATACCATACCTAACATTAAGTAGGTAATCAGGACTTATTTGTGGAACAAGGAACAAAAATGGCTCATTATTATTTAATGAGCACCTAGTTGTTCTAGACCCTGAAGAAACAGAGACTAAAGTATGGCCATCCACGATCCCAAGAAACTTAAAGGGGGTGGGAAGGAGAGTCTTATAAACAACTAAGTTATAGTGTGCTGTGAACAAACTGTTGTGGGAGTCCAGAGAAGGGGGGTACATATGGTATAACAAAAAAATTTTCTTTGTGCAGGCATGAATATTTATGTGAAAAGCCCAACAAAGGTACAAAAATATAATCAGAGCTATTTAGTGAATACCTTACTAAAATTACAAACAAATTGTGAAGCTAAGTCTATGACATAGAACATCTGTGCTCATAGCAGCTGAGGAAAATGGCATGCTGCCTACATTATTCCTGTGTTTAGCTTTGGGGAACATCTGACAAGTATCCCACTAAAAAAGGCATCTCCAACTGCTCAGCAGAGCATAAGGTAAACTTACACAATATCCAACCTGTAGTGTGAAATTCCAGAATTCCCATCCCCCACGTCTAAGGGTGCCAAGGTTTAAACTCCACCGATTCAGCAGTGTGTTTACAGTCCTTTCACGGGAATTGGTGATTACACAGTTCTTTCCAACCTTTATGGCACTAATAAAGAAAATTACTAATGGCCAACACTATTTGGAAGGCAGAGCAAATTACAAAATTTTTTTTAAGAAAGGAAAACTAATAGGATCACAGGATTACATTCAGCATTATTTAACAAGTGGTACATAGAACAAGTTAGCAAAAACAAAAGCCTTTTCAGCAGTCTCGGAAGCAAAAACAGTACTGTGTAATACAATTTAGATCTACTGTTTTGAAGAGAAATCTTGCATTCCTTCAAAAAAAAAAAAAAAAAAAAAAAGGAAATAACTTCCCCCAGAAAAAAGAAGAAGAAGAAAAGCAAAAGCCTAGTATTTTATAGATTATTTTCGTATTCCCCTAAAAAAGACAGCACAGCATGACCCTCAAAAGAACATCACCAGCACTTTTAGCCAACTTAAAGAACAACTCTACTGCTGCCTAGAAAACAAACTGACTGTGCAATAAAATGTAATTTGGCTTATGGCAAAGTTTAGAGTTACAGATATCAAACATTTAAGTGTTTATAATGTAAATTTGAAGAGACTGGGTGTGGGAAAGGAAGGAGAATAAATTTATGAAATCATAGTTGTAAATATTCAGAACAGTCTTTTAATTGGACAAGAAATAAAGACACCTCTAGTGGAACAGAGGCAGATTTGTCACACTTATTTCTCTAATGGAAGCATTGCGCAGACAAGTTGTACAAGGGACTCTGAATAGTTTTTCTCACCACAGAACAGATAAGCAGCAAAATAAATGCTTTTAGGACTTCAATCGCTGGAACTTTATGTGACTGCCAATGTTCCAAAGTAGTAAAGCTAAATATCCTTACCACAGTCTAACTTGTGGTGTTAGTCAATTAAATACACACAATGAACACAATTCTATCCTACTAGTTTGAGTGCAGAAACTGAATCTTTATTCTCTGCCCACATACAAGATAAGACATTAATATCTGCTGAAAGATAACTATGAATTTGCCTATCATAATATGGATTCATTAATAAACTAAGAGACCTCAAACAAAACTATATATTCGATACCAATGATCCAAAACAGCTAAGTGACATAACGCCAAGCACCAAATTGGAGAAGACAAGTTAAACACAGCTAATTGTAAAGACCCCATCCATCCAGTGTTCCTGGGAACACCTGCAAACACTAGCAACCCTCCTGTCCTTTCTCCTTCCAAGAATACTGCTGAAACAAACCCCAGCTATTTATACGTAAATATACGCTAGTATTTCTAGAAAAGTTGCTGAACAAGAAGCGTGGCCCAGCCACACGAGCACCGCATTCCAAAAGGCAGGCCACCCCGTCACCGAATGCAACACTGTTTGGGGACCTGGAAGCACCTGAGCAGGAGGGTGTGGACCCGACATGGCACGGTCGGTTCCACGCGAGCAGCGTCCCCGCCCGCCCAGCCCGGGCCGGCCGAGGTTCTCCGCGCCACGACTCCCAACTCCTACACTCAGCAGTCCCCGGACTCCCGCGCTAGCACTTCGTCACCTCAGTCTCTCCACCTGGGGCCAGAGGGGCAAGCGCCCCTCGCCCTCCCCACAACCCCGCGCGCGAGGCCAGCCGGCGCGAGGAAGCGCTGCGTTCGCCTCGCCGAGTCCATACACACCTATATTCCAATGCCCCACCCCAGAGCATGCAGCTCTCTCCACGCCTCTCGAGAGTCGTGCCCCCCAACACGTCCGTCACACCCGGCCATCTTCCCAAGGCCGAGCCCCGCAGCCTTACCCCGACCCCCGAGAGCACACCGCTAGAAATAAGCCCTCCGCCTCCAGACGACTGAGTGACTCCGATCGGCGGCAGCCCGTTCGCGACACTTTCGCGTTGCCGTAAAGGGATACAGGGTCGGAACGAGCGGCGGCGCGGGCGCGCTCCTCCGGGCGGTAAGCGCGCCCCAGGCCTGGCCCGGCTGCTCGGGAGCGCGCCCTAGGGTCCCGCCCTGTCTCGGTCCCGCCTGCCGGCTTCGAACGCTGCGGCTGTCCCTGGCGGGGTCATCCACACAAGGTAGGCCAAAAAGGGCATGAAGGCGGGCCCCAGCCCCCTGTAGGGGTGTGGGTCAGAGAATGGGATCGGGCGGGTTTGGCAAGTGGAAGCCGCCCGGAGCTTCACCCCAGTGGCCCGCGCGCGAGTCGCTTGCGGGCTGGCTCTGCCTCCCGGGACCACACTGCGAAACGCTGGAGAGGGACCCGCTGGTGGCCGGAGCGCAGGCGGGCTCCTGGGGACCTGAGGGACGGGGGCGGGGGCGGGCTGGGCTCAGGTGCCCTTGCTTCACCTTTGCCTGTCCATCCTCGGTGTCTCCGGGTTCCTCTCCCCTCCTACCCCCGCGCGGGCCGAGTCAGGCTCCGCCTCCCGCATCTTTTCCTGGCCGCAGGCACAGCCCGGCCGAGATCAGAGTCCCCGGGCTTTGCGCCCCTGGAAGAAGGCAGCCGTGTAAATAATGCCTTGGTTTTCTTTTAAGCGGCTACGGAGAACCCTCATCCCAGTCCCACAAAAACTGCGGTTGGGTACCGTTCCAGTTTTCACTCCTAGGCTCAGATTCCTTTGGGGGGGGGCGGTAGGTTTGAAATTGAGATCTGTGGTGACCTTGTGTTTATCTGAAGCTCGTCTACCACGCGGAGTTCTGGTTTACTGGGCGCACGTGAGGGGTGTGTGGGCCCAATACAGAAAGGTAGATGGCTGGTCCTTTGTAGCCTCACACTGTTCGTTCTTTACATTAGGATACATTTGAAAACCAGTAAACACACCGGGGAAATACTTTTTCCAGTTCTCCCAAATTTTAATTTATAAATCAGTACCCAAATGCAGTTTTGTAATTATTGTGGCATCATCAGATTCTCTTCCCACCCCCTTTTCTCCCCTTGTAATTTTTGATCAAACTTATTAAAAAAAAGTTACTTAATTTTCTAGACTCTTTGGGATTTAACAGTTACGAGAATATCACATTTGTCAGAAGGCCAGCTTAGAGTTTAGAAAAATAACTGTTTTCTCTTACGCTTTGCTTTGGGCCTGGTGGTTTTGTGGACTTTTAAAAAAGAGCTTAAGACTATCTCTCTTTACTTGGAATATCCAGAATTTACTTTCTTATTGTTTCTTAGCAGTCACCGCTTAGAGGAGACAGTAAAAGGAATTAATCTTATTACCAGTGGCTTTCAAATATTTGAGAAATTTAAGAATTGTGACTGCAGTTCTGATTCATGGATCTTCAAAGAAAGCAGAGAAGGTAGGTGAGAGAGCTGGGATAATTCATTAAGCACTCTTACTTCTAGATGGAGGTTATTCTTTCATATTTTCAAAGGCTTCTTAAATCATTAACCGTTCAAATTTTAACTTCGCTTGCTTGGCAGTTAACCAGCCACACTTCTAGCTTTCCACTGTGAAAATGCATGGGCAAAAGTAGTCTTCCTCACTAAGTCAGGGCGCTTAAGTTTTTCAGTTGTCCTTAGGAGACTGGTAAATCATTTCAAGCCTTGCTTGTCTTCTAAACTGTTAGTTTAACCAAGAACCCTCAAAGCCTGAGGAGATATGAAACCCATGATTCACTCTAGTAAAGAATTAAGTGTTGTTCCCATCCTTGTGGCTAGAATTGACAAATCAGCTATCATTGTTATATTGTATGCTTTCTCTGTTCTATTCGAAGGAACAACCCTTTGAGATAGCTACTTTACAAATCAGAATACTGTAACTAAGAGAAGCTTAGTAACTTTCCAAAAATCATACAGCTGGGACTTGATAAAGCTAGGATTTGCATTTGGATAAAGCCCATCTCACAACTGTATTCTTCCCTTTGCATCACACGGACTAGTTAATGTTTTATTTTGCTTAATAATAAACTATCCTTTCCTCATTTTTGTCTTTCCTTCCATAGGAGGAAATTCAGTGTTTTTCCTTTTATTTTATCTTTTTGATGTCAGTGAAAGGTGTCTAATGTGAGAAAGGATAGGAAAATTGATATCCTAGATTTGAAATATTATTTAATTTCAGATGGTACAATATCATTATAAAACACACTAGTACACTTAACCCGATCAGCACCAGGTACTGTATGGAAGTTTTGAATCACTGTTTACACACCTGAAACTAATATAACCTTGTATGTTCACCAAACTAAATTTAAAATATAAAAATTAAACACATGTATTGACTCTTTAAAGAAAAATAACTTATTAGTAATTCTATAGCATAGTGTCCTACCCATGGACAAATATTGGTGCATTGAATTGAAATTGTACATGTTTAAAAGAATGTGGTTTGAAACATTTTCTTATTTTCTTTGTATGTAGATTTCAGGATTTACAAAGGTACAGGTTTGTGCAGATTTGAAGACCAGTATCTTACGAGCTTGTAAAACAGGTAATTTATCTTTTACAGTCTAAAAGAGAAACAGCCATTTATTGATCATCTGTGACAATGTTTTACATATATTAACTCATTTAGTTCTTGCATGAACCTCTGTGAAGCGGGTATTATTTTAGACCATTTAACAGTTAGTACTAAAAGCTACCACTTATTATGTATCAGTAGTGTGTTTCTTTACTTGTGCTGTGTCAGTGCAGTCCCTGTAAGAGCTACTCAGCATTGTCCAATAGAACTTTCCCATGATAATGGAAATGTGCTCTATGTTCACTGTCCTTTGGGGTAGCCACTAGACACATGGGTCTTTTGAGCACTTGACATGTGCCTAGTATGACTGAAAGACTGAATTTTTAAGTTTTATTTTAGTCCATTGAAATTTTAATTTTTTTAAAAAAGATTTTATTTATCTATTTGACAGAGATAACAAGTAGGTGGAGAGACAGGCAGATAGAGGAGGAAGCAGGCTCCCCGCTGAGCAGAGAGCCTGATGTGGGGCTTGATCCCAGGACCCTGGGTTCATGACCCAAGCCAAAGGAAGAGGCTTAACCCACTGAGCCACCCAGGCACCCCTGACATTTTAATTTAAATAGCCACATGTGGCAAGAGGATACTGTCTTGGAACCTTGGGTTACTCGTGAGATCTCAGAATCTGGATAACCTGGAAAAATGACAATACTCTTGACTGAAATAGAAAAGTCATGAATCTTTTTGGGGTTTAAGAATCAATTTGGTTTTGGCTGTTTGTTCATTCAGAAAATATTTTGTGATTAACATGGGGAAGGCCCTCTGCTCTGGTTAGGGAAGTGGAGTCTCTCCTCAAGGATTTTATCCACTTAAGACCCTTTACTTATTTGTCATAGTGTAGAAGACAATAGCCACAAGAGATGTGCAAATCGAGTATTCTCAGAAGAAGGAGTGCTTATTTCTGGATGCAGAGAGATTAGGGAAGGTTGCTGTGGAAGATCATATTTGAGCTTGATTTTAAAGAATAAGGGACATGTGCATACAAAAATGGTTAAAGAAAGGGGGGTTATGCTTCTAGCAAAGGGATGGACACAATGTTTTGGAAATCCCTTTTGCCAGAACACCTAAATGCTGAATAAATTATATTAGCCTTTTAAATACACTGTAGGCCTGTAGAACAGAAAGGGAAATCCCCAGGGCTAAAAGGTCAAAGAGAGAATAGAAACCAGAGTAGTAAACTAGCAGTGTGTCTTTTGGTTTGGCTGATAGCAGAAATAAAGCACAATTAAGGACTAGTAATAGGCTCCTCTTGCTCCCCACCCAAGGTAGAGAGAATTCAAAGCCCTTTGACCTTTCAGGTATACAATTCCAAGAGGCACCATTCACATGGTAGTTTGTATAAATGTGTTTCAGGGGATGATTTTGTTCATAAAAGTTAAAATGTAAATATTTCTACTTGAAATTGTACAACCCATGGCCTTGGAGAACCACCTTTCCCCAGATTCAGCCAGGATTCTCAAAAAACTACTCAGTGAAAGGTAGGCTAGGAAAAATATCTCCTTCCTGGCAAGGGGGATCACAAAGAAATTTGTTCATTTTCACCCAGGTCCAGGTGGGTGAGTAAAGCTACTTCTTGAGAACTTGAAACTACAGGGTTTGCCAACACTCAGATTCAAGGTTCAAATTTACTTATCTACATGGTCTAAAAAACCTGGAAAAAAGTTGGCCCAGGTTGGTAATGCGCCAGACTGTCTGGCAAAAATAGATATAGACCCACCCTCTTTGAAAGAGACCCATTCTCTTTCAAAGAGAATAAAGGAGAAGAAATAAAGATTTTAGAAATAATTTAAAATTTGTAGAAATTGAGAATTATTATCCCAGAAACTTATGCTGGGGAAAACACTATAGGAATGTGGCAAGGAATTATCACGTTTAACTAGACTGATGAAGAAAATTGTTAGAATGTTAAAGACTAAAAAGGAAAAAAAAAACCAGAAAGGAGGAGATTTTGATAATTCAAGGAGGAAATTACTCATATCGAGTCTATAATGGTGACTTTAGGGAAAAAGGAAAAGAAACTTAACTTAGCAAGACTTAAATGTATATATTTAGCAACAAGTCAGATGATCAGAGTAAATGATGAGTACAAGTCAAAAGTGGCTGAGATTTCATTATTTGGAAGAAGCTGAGCACATTGGAGGATTATGCATGTAAGAGTTGTTCTTACAGCGGCACCTGGGTGGCTTTGTGGGTTAAGCCTCTGCCTTTGGCTCAGGTCATGCATGATCCCAGGGTCCTAGGATCCAGCCCCACATCAGGTTCTCTGCTCAGCAGGGAGCCTGCTTCCTCTTCTCTCTCTGCCTGCCTCTCTGCCTACTTGTGATCTTTGTCAAATAAATAAATAAGCTCTTAAAAAAAAAAAAAGTTATTCTTACAAAGTTCATGGGAAATATTTAATTTCTGTCCATCAAACTATGAGAAGATACTCCTCTAAACATGACATTTTCATATGCATAGCAGTAATTTCTTATAACTTGAGGGTATTTCTGTATTTATTTTTAAAAATTAAGTACCTTCAGATACGTTAGTATCAAGTAATCATTAGTGAATTCGGAAACAACATCCTCAGTCTGGAATTTAAGAGAGAAAGTGGTGATGTGTGATATGTGTGTATTTAGGTACTCTTTTTCTTTTCCCCCTCATGCAGGAGCTGGAAATATAATGGTGAACAACATGGTTGGTTCCTGCTCTGTCAGAAGTTAAGGTTTAGTGAGGAAGATAAAACCAAGCAAACAAGCAACAGTTAAGTGAGATGAATGTCTTGGTTGGGGAAGTCAAGGGTGTTCTTGGAAACAAAGCAGGGACATTCAGCTGAAGCTGTAAGAGTTAGTACTTGAAAATATATAGGAGTAGGGATGTCTGGATGGCTCAGTCGGGCATCTGCCTTCGGCTGGAGTCATGGTCCCACATCAGGCTCCCTGCTCAGCAGGGAGTCTGCTTCTCTCTGTCTGCTGCTCCCTCTGCTTGTGCTGTCTCTTTCTCTCTCTCTCTCTGACAAATAAAATAAAATAAATTAGAAAAAAAAGAAAATATGTAGGAGTTAGCAGGTGGTAGTGAGGCTGAAGGGTGATATCATGGTGGTCTGTTACCCAGTCAGAACAGTGTACATGAAGGTCTGCGAGTGTACAAGAGAGCATAACAGATTTGAACATCGGAAAGAAGTTTCCTATAGCCATATAGCACAGTGATTGGTGCTGGAACAGAAATGCTTTAGTTCAAATTCTGAGTCCCAGCCCTGTGACCTTGGACAATGCTCTTAACCTCTGTAATTCTGTTGTGAGAAGTAAATGAGATCATTTATTTAAGGTGATTAGTAATGTGCTGACACAGAGTAGACACTGTGTTTGCATTTGTAATGATGATGAAAGCTAGAGCAAGGAATTGGAAACAAAGAAGTAGCCAGAGATGAATTACCAAAAGTTAAGTAGAGATCAGACAATGCAAAGACCCTGTAGATTGAGTTAAGGAGGAAAGACAATTTATAAGGGCACAGGGAGGCCCTGAAATATTCTTTATAGGAGAACAGGTAGATTGATATTTCAGAATTTTAGAATGATCACTCTGGCTTTAGGGTGGAGTCTAGATTGATCATGGTCCATACTACAGAAGAACCATTTGGGAGATTATAATAATAATTGGGCCAAGAAATGATGGTATTTTCGGTAGAGTAGTGGCAGTGAAGATGGAAAGAAAGGGTAGATTTGAAGGAAACTTAGAAGGTTGAATAAATAGTGCTTACTACTTGATTATGTGTAGAAACCTGAGGGAGGAAGAATGTTTCTGGATATGGCAAGTGGGTGAAGTTTGGTTCCATTTACAGAGAAACTGAAAGGAAGCAGGTGTTAGTAGATGGTGTGGGGGATGATATCAGAAGTGGAAAGCTCATGGTGATAAGTATAAGATAGTGGGAGTGGATGGCTAAAGTAGAAGAGATGAAATACTTGTGAATAATTTTCTCTAATTTGCTTTTTCTACCTCAGAAGACCTGTTTGAGATGTGGTGGTTTCAACAAGGTCTCAGTTTCCTCCCTTCTGCCCTAGTAATTTGGACAGCTGCTGCTTTCATATTTTCATACATTACGGCCATAACACTTCACCATGTTGACCCTGCTCTGCCTTATATCAGGTCAGTGAAATGTATTTTTTTATAGGAGATTGTTTATGTATCATTCACATTTTAACAGTGAAGCCAACATTCCATGTTAACATTTTAAAATTCAGGTTTTATGTTCGACATTATAACAACACAAAGAGTCTAAAAAGGAAGTTGTTTTTGGTTCTTTCCATGTGATAGAGAAAGGTGGAGACAGGGATATGATTTACTTAGTGAATTAGTTAGTGAGTTAAGACACTTTAAGTGTCTTGTCTCCCAAATAAATATTTGAGGTTGTCTCAGAAGATAGAAGTAGAATTACTCTCCCTTTAAAATTCAAAAATGCTGCAAACAGCAATAGTAGTATTAAAAGATAATGGTAATGACAACTATTTATTGGTCTACTTGCTATGTACAAGGTTATGTTCTAAGCATTCTTCAGATGATAAATAATTGAATCCTTACAACTACCCTATGAAGTAAAAATTGTTACCCCCATTTAAGATAGAAGGAAATAAGTTATTTGTTCAAGGATTCATGACTCAGTAAGAGGTGGAACCAAAATGCGGTTTGGGCAGTTTAACTCTAGAGACCCTGCTTTTAATCTTTATGACATATTGTCTAGGTCTTTTTGACACATTAAGTATCAAAATTTATCAGTAATATTTTTGAAATTTCAAAACTAATAATGATATAAGTATGGGTACTCAGTTGCTTGTGCTATGTTTGTAGCTCTCTTTTCCCAGTTATAAAGACAATATATACTTATCCTAACAAATTTTAAATAATACTAGACTGATTATAAAAGTAAAAAGTGAAAGTCTGTTTCAGCCCCTCTCCTGCTCCTGCCTGTCCAGAGGTAATTAATGGTTTGGTTGGTTTCCTTCCATAGTTTGTTTTGTTGTTATAGTTGTTTCATTTATTTATTTGTTTATATTCTGAAAAAAATGACCTATCCAATGTAGAAAATAGTGAATTTTTAAAGGGTGATGAACCAGAAGGCTAAATTTATCTTTTTTTTTAAATTTTTTTTTAAGATTTTATTTATTTGTCAGAGAGAGAGAGGGGGAGAGAGCGAGCACAGGCAGACAGAACGTCAGGCAGAGGCAGAAGGAGAAGCAGGCTCCCTGCCGAGCAAGGAGCCTGATGTGGGACTCGATCCCAGGACACTGGGATCATGACCTGAGCCGAAGGCAGCTGCTTAACCAACTGAGCCACCCAGGGGTCCCTAAATTTATCTTTTTAAAAGTATCAAGAAGAGGGGCGCCTGGGTGGTTCAGTGGGTTGGGCCTCACCTTCGGCTCAGGTCATGATCTCAGGGTCCTGGGATCAAGCCCCGCATGGGGCTCTCTGCTCAGCAGGCATCCTGCTTTCCCCTCTCTCTGCCTGCCTCTCTGCCTACTTGTGATCTCTGTCAAATAAATAAATAAAATCTTTTAAAAAAAAGTATCAAGAAGAGATCAGAATCTTACTATCTACATTTGTTTCCACAGTGGTATGGTATGGAGCAAAAGATAGCAACAAATTGGGTACACTTTGGGAAGATGTACAAAAACCAAAGATATTTTAGAATTGAAGGTTCCGATTCTAGGAATAATTTGTTGAATAATCACCACTGATCATAGCACGCTGCTACAGAAACATGTAGCTTAAGGAGACAGTTCATTCTTTAGTAACTTTTTAGAGAACATACATCAGTAATTTCTGAGTGCCTTTCAGCATTTTTATTTCCCCTTTAAGAACTTGTCTGCTTTCACTTTAAAAAGCTTTTAATCATTTAAGAGGCCTTTGGGTTCTTTTTCAGAGTTTCAGTTCTCTGATGGTACTGCATGTGATTTTCTGACAGTACCCTAGACACTTCCTTTTCTGTCCCTGTTCTACCCTTTTATTTTTCTGCGACTGACCTAAGTATTATTACCCTGGGACCTTTCTCCGATGTTCTAATACATTTAAACTTAGTACTTAATTTTACTTCTCGGGCTCATTTCCTTCATCTGAAGAATGATTAAGTTAGACTAGATGCTCTGCAAAGTTCCTCTCAGTTCACAGACCCCATCTAAAAGGTTTAATTGTTAACAGTCCCAAAAGACATAACCAAATGTAAATTTCTACACCAAAGACAATTTCACAGCAAGTATGTTTCAGGTGTTCTCTTAGTTTGTTCAGGTAGTGGATGCCTGCGTAGAATGCAGGAGATGAGTACTGGGGGAAGAGAACAAATTAGAATATCTATGTATATTTTAAAATCTTGTTAATTTGAGCTTAACTAATAAATACATATATTTTGAAGTTACACAATCAGACTTTTTAATTTTTTTTTCTTTTTGATGGTGTGTGATCAAAATAGTTTGATGATCACTGGGTTGGAGTGCTGTATGATGAGGTGATGGACTTGGCTGATTTTACTTGTAGTCCAGTTTGTATCAGACTGTTCCAGAGCCGAGGCAGGAGCACACTTAGCCAGCCATCTTGGAAATGCATGCTTTTGTTTCCTTACAGGGTGTTTCTAAACTGTAGCATCTCTTGAAATACAACTATTAAAATTTTAGGAAATCAGAAATTTTTTGATTATAGGAATGTATATACATTATTTTTTAAAAATTGGAAGGTAGAAGAAACAAGCAGCTAAACCATAATTCTCACTACCTGAAGATGATCAAAGTAACAGAATTTTTTGTTTCTAAAGATACATCTTAGAGTTGGAAGGAGCAATCCTTATATGTGTTACTTCACTTTCCCTAAACTAACCCAAATTTCACCAAACACTATTGATTCCTTACCAGATGTGACTTTCCCTCTCTTTTTGATTCCAATTAGATTGGGTTAGCTGAGATCCTTATTATCTCTTTCCTTTAGTACTTCAGTTTGTGGCCAAAGACTTTGTCTTTTTCATCTTTACTGTAGTTTGAGGGAAGGGAAAGGAACTAACATTTAATGGGTGTCTCTCCTGTGTCTGCTGCTGTGCTAGATCTTCACATGTATTGTCACTTTCATTTCCTCATGTTGCAGATGAGGCTGGAGGAAATTAATAGCCCCATTTTGCAGACAAGGAACAGTCATAGAAAGATAAGAGAGCATACCCAAATTTGCACAGTAAATGGTAGTTGTTGATCTGGATCTGTGTTTGCCCTGAAGCACAAGCATGTAAGCTGATACATTGTAATACATTGTGATCAGCAATTTTAACAGAAGTCTGGACAGGTGCTCTGTGATTTCTCATTCTGCTAGAGGAGTTGGCCAAGGCTCTGGAGGGCAGAGAAAAAGTGGTCTCATGTGGAAGCTACAAGATGGGAAGGGCTTTGTCTCTTTTACTGACCACTGTACTCCTGTTCCTAAAATACTGTCAGGCACATAATAGGTGCTTGGTAAATGTTTTTGAAATTAACAGGACATGATTAGGTATTAATTGAGTTATAGACAGGGTCAACAACAGATGACAAAAGCAGAGTTGTGAAAGGATCTGTAGTGTTTCGAGAACATCCAGACAGAGGAACACACCTGACCAATTGATGGAAATCAGTAACACAGCCCTAATGTACCCAGGGTAGGTATTTTTTGTTATTTTTTAAAAAAGATTTTTATTAATTTATTTGAGAGAGAGAATGAGCAGGGAAGTGGGGCAGAGGGAGAGAGAAGCAGGCTCCCTACTGAGCATGGAGCCTGATATGGGCCTCAATCCCTGGACCCTACAATCATGACCTGAGCCAAAGGCAGCTGCCTAACTGCCTGAACCACCGGGTGCCCAGGTTTGTTTGTTTTTAATCAAGTTCTGTTGATTTCTGTTATCTGAAAAAGAAGTAATCTTGGGGTGCCTTGGTGGTTCAGTCAGTTAACTGGCTGCCTTTGGCTCAGGTCATGATTGCAGGGTCTTGAGATCAAGCCCCGAATCTGGCTCCCTGCACAGTGGAGAGCCTGCTACCCCCACTCTCTCTGCCTGCCGTTCTGCCTACTCGTGATCTCTCTCTCTCTTTCTGCCAAATAAATAAATAAAATCTTTTAAAAAAAAGTAATTTCAAGTGGTAGGAGAAAGAAGTGAATTAGGGCTACTGGGTGGCTCAGTTGGCTAAGTGTCTGCCTTTGGCTCAGGTTATGATCTCAGGGTCCTGGAATGGAGACCCACATCAGGCTTCCTGCTCAGCAGGGAGCCTGCTTCTCCTTCTTCCTCTGCCATTCCCCCTGCTTGTGCTCTCTGTCAAATAAATAAAATCTTTTAAAAAAAGAAAAGTGAACTAGATAAATACTGTGAGTTCAAACTGTCATGTTCTCATAAAATTATATGAGTTGAACTTAGGAATGTGTAAAAAGATACAGGATTTGAAGTAATCCATTATTTCTTACTCCTTAGAAAAAAATACACATGTATATTTAGTGTGAGAAATCCACATACCTTCTTTTTTTTCTTTCAGTGATACTGGTACAGTAGCTCCAGAAAAATGCTTGTTTGGGGCAATGTTAAATATTGCTGCAGTTTTGTGTAAGTAATGGAAATTGTTTTAAAAATCAAAATTAATAGCAAAATTGCCCTTTCCTTCTTTAAACACTTGTGTTACTTGTTTTACTTTCTGATTATACCTTAGGGAATGTTATCACTAAATTATTGATCCCAGATATGTTCCTTTTCAAAGAAAGGCAGTTTCTAAAAATACTAAATTATAGAAATAAACCTTAAAAAATATCTATAAGGCTATTTGACTACTCATCCAAATAGAAGTTGTAAAGTATAACCAAATAGTTTTTGAGACCTTAAGTGGATTTCTTAAGTGACCAGTAGAGGACAGAAAGCTTATAAACACACTGACTACAACTAACACCAACTAAATTCATTTAGGATAAACAATTTATAAGTTTAAGAGTAGTGGTAGAACTGCGTTTTGATTTTTGAACGATGTTCTAACGACAAAGGACTGGAATTCTACTGTAATTTACATTCCTGTTCATTATTTATTTTTTGAATCAAACTTGTATTAATGATTAACTAAAATATTTTTTTCATCAATTGTGATTATTTTAAATATTTGCACTTTTCCATATGGTATTTACTATCTCCTTGGTTCAAAAATTGAAGTCAAGGAAATAAATGATTCAGTGCGTAGAAGTTGATCTTATGACTAAAGTTTTCAAAAACATGTCAACAGAAGCATATCTCTGTTTCATTTTCTATACTTTCAAATTATTTGGCAATACTTTTGTAGTGGGAAATTTGACTTGATTTGACCCTTTGCTGATAACAACTATCGTAAAATTGGTGTTTTTGTTCTGTGTAATTGACTGCTATATCTGATTGAACCAAGTTATAATAATTTGAAATAAAATGAAATGGGAGTGAGGCAAATCACCTTTTAGTGTTTCTTTTTTTCTTTTCTTTTTTTTTTTTTTGGTTGGTTGATTTTTGTTTTGTTTTGTTTTTTTGCCAGTACCCGTTTTATCCATATTTTAGCAATAATTACTATAAATGTTAATGCTAATCATCTAGAAAATTTTGTTTTATATAACACTTATCATTAGAGATTTTCAGAAAACATCAAACTTATCTCTTAAATTTTGTCCTAAATATTTGTAAATGTGAGGCCCATGAGAGTGCCCTTCAGTCACACAGAGATATTACTAGTTCCATAATGCAACCTTAAAGGTTCTTTAAAATCAACAGCTATTTGTTTTTTGGTTTTTCTCTTCTCTCAAATTAACTTTGAAAGGAAGTTTTATGTTAGGTGACCTTTGTTAACTCTTTGTTGGCAACTTTATTCCCTGGTTACTTATTACTTTGCTGTCTTTTGGGTTATCTCTTCCCAGGCATTGCAACCATTTATGTTCGTTACAAGCAAGTTCATGCCCTGAATCCTGAAGAGAGTCGTATCATCAAATTAAACAAGGCTGGCCTTGTACTTGGATTACTGAGTTGTTTTGGACTTTCTGTTGTGGCAAACTTCCAGGTTTGTATTTTAGCCCAGCATAAGTATTTTCCTGAGGTACATAAATTAATACATGTTCAAAAGGAAACCTGAAACATTCAGTTACACACTGTTATTGTTTCTTTGCCTTAACAAAGTAGAATCCCCTGCCTTTAGATCATTTGACCTTCTTAGGGTTCACTACTTTCACAATTAGAAAAATTCATTCTCAGTAAACTCCTGAAAACCTGAAAACCTATAAATTATTCTGACCTTTTAATCATTCACAGGGCTCTATTAGACTCTTCATTACTACTTAGTTGGAGATTACTCCAAGACCAGAGAGAATTGATATAAATTGTAAGCGACACAATTATAGATTTGAACTTTGAAAAAATATATATTGCTAGGGGCACCTGGTTGGCTCATCTGGTAGAGCGTGCAACTCTTGATCTCGGGGTTGTGAGTTCGGGTCCCGTGTTGGGTGTAGAGATTGCTTAAAAGTAAAGCTCTTTGGGGGAAAAAAAATATGCTAACAAACTACACTCATTTACCTATTTTATATTCTTGTTTAGATGTTCCCATTGATCACCTCTATTTCTGGAGGTGCTCAGCCCCTCATATGAGGAAGTAAAGGGAGTATATGGAGCTTTTCACCTTTTTCTCAGGGAATTCTTAAAATAGCAGGTTAACTTTCACAAAATTTGCAAACTCTTCACATTCCTTTCAACTGACATTCTTTCCGATGAGTCTTCGGTAATACCAGCTATGTCCTGGGCATACGGGTGTGTTTTGCTTAATGGCTCTGCAGTCTTCAGAGTTTCAATTTAGACATCTAATAACTATTTATACACCCTCATACAAATACACATATAGAGGCATATTCATGCATCCACTGCAGGTATTTTTGCCAGATAGATGGCTTTCCTCCCACAGTGATTTAAGGCACAGACATCTTTGAGCTCTCGCATTCCCTAAGTCCTTACTGTCTTCTGCATCCAGCCAACTGGAACAGTCAAAGAGAATATGCAGAAATCACACCTGCTTCTTAACAACCTTGACCTGACAGTGACTCACATCATCCTACTAACATTTGCTAGACACAACAAGAGGGACTGGGAAGTGAAGTCATGCTGAGCATCAGTTCCTGAGACAACTCCATACTGTGGAAGGGACACAGGACTTTTGGTGGCTAGCTAGCTAGCGGTCTTTGCCACAAATAGGATTCTGTCTTCACTAATCACTTTCTGAAGCTCAGTGTTAAAAATATGTTTTGGGGAAATTTTAGTATATGGATAGTGATTCTTTCTTCCAGTTGTCCCTTTACCAATTTAACAGTATCTCTCATCCCTGTGTGGTAAGAATGGATCCCAAAGTGACCTCCACACGTAAGATGCTACCTGTGTTAATAATTAATACTTGTTTATGCAATCCAGTAAATTCCAATGGGAGTTCCTAGTTGTGGCCTGTGCACGCTGCCTTTCTGCCTTTTTCTCATTTACATATAAAAATGGTTTATATACTTTTATTGCTATGTTCCTTTTAGCTTTAATTCTAATTCACCTTCACCACAGGGGTCCCTGGGCTTTTTAATTTTGAATCAAATTCCTTTTTTCTCTCTTGATCACATCCCTTTTCATGTAGCTTTGCACCTGTTGAATTTCCTTCACATCCTTCACTGATGGCTTCATTGCTGGGCCCTATTTATAAGCAGATTCTGTAACAATACCCCAATATCCTTCCTTGTATAAACTTTTAGTGCTTAAGTGGTGAGCGTATTGCCCCTGTCTCTTCCCACTTATGTGTTGCAGAGTTTGACTTGGAAGAGACTCTAGCACTGTTTTAAAGTAGGGACTTGTTGGTTTTACCCCTTAAACATTTCTTGAAAACATCTACTTCTCTGCATTTCCATCTCTGCTTGCTCTCCCTACCATCTCTTCAACCAGTTCAGATTTCATTATCTTTCATACCCTGGTCTAGTACCATAGCCGCCTAAATGCTTCCTCTGCCTTCACTCTTACCTCCCTTTCATCT
This sequence comes from Mustela erminea, assembly GCF_009829155.1. Classification (NCBI taxonomy): domain Eukaryota; kingdom Metazoa; phylum Chordata; class Mammalia; order Carnivora; family Mustelidae; genus Mustela; species Mustela erminea. The sequence goes on from NC_045623.1 coordinate 14,656,459, forward strand.
TAATATTGCAGCCAGTGTAATCTTTTGTAATTATATGTACATCTCACTCTGTTTCCCTGTACCCCATTTAAAGCTGTACAGCTCCAAGCTTCCATGAAAAGAGATGTAATCAAGAGAGAAAAAGGAATTTGATGAACCGCCAAGCTTCTTAATTAATTCAAAGGTCTTGCATGATCTACTTCTCCAGCCTCGTTCTTTGTCATTCCCCTTCTTAATATCCTCCCTTGTACATAACACTGGACTTTCTTTATTCCTTAAATAAGACAAGTTTCTTTCACTCCATTTCACGTTTCTTTTGTTGGACATTTCACTACCCCATACCTAAATAGATCTAGGTGTCTTCAGGTTTTCCGTGCAGACCTCTTCCTCAGAGAGATCTTCTCTGTGACTAGACTTGTTCCCATGTAGAGTTTTCTTTATTTGTATTCTTTGTGTTCTCTTAGCCTCTGGAAACAAATTCTTCACAGCACTTACTATAGTCTAATTTTTTTTTATCTATGGTTTTAAAAATTTTTTAGTTGATGTGTTTCTCCATTAATTATGAGCACAATGGTTGTGTTCATCGCTGTATATTCATCACCTAACGTAGTACTTCAAACAAAGATGTTCTCATTGTTTAGTGACTTATTAAAGAGGCTAAAGGGACTAAGCAGGATGAATAAAAATTCTTTTGCTACTGCTGTGGTTGTCGGTGCTTAAAGAGACCTCATGTGATTTGGAAAACTCTGACTTAAAAAATGCAGATTTAATTTCTTTGAAAACAACTCTGTATAATAATATTCAGTAAACACAAACACATGATAAGCATCCTCAGTGCCTACTTAGAGGTATTTTTCCCTTTGAAGGACATTTATCTTTGAGGAAAGTTGGAAAGAATAAGTAAGCAGAAATCTGTATTAATTTCGTAGGGCTGCCATAACAAAATACCATAAATTGAGTGACTTACAGTAACAGAAATTTATTCTTTTAAAGTTCAGGAGGCCAGAAGTCTGAAACTAAGGTGTTAGAAGGGATAGTTCCCTTTTGGGGACACATGCCTCTTCTCTAGTTTCTAATAGTTACCAGCCATCCTTGGTATTGCGTGGCTTATGGCAACAAAACTCCATAATGTGTGCCTCTGTTGTCACATGCCATTCTTTCTTCCTATAAACTTTATCTTCAAGGAGACTTCAGAGAGAGGGTAAGGCTAAGAAAGCAGAAGATTAGTTCCTAAGTTTCATTAACTGCTTATAGGTAAAGATTACAGACCATTCATTGTATACTTTTTAAGTTCTTTATCAGACATTTGCTCCTGACCACACATATCGCTGTAATTTTTCTTGTCTTTGTCAAAGAATAAGTTTTTGTCTTTGCTTTGTGAAAAGATATATTTTTAAAGAGAATAATATAATGACTTTTGTACATGTTATTTAACTTACTAATTAATGAGGGAAATAGTAGGTAGTACAAATCAGCTGAAAAGAGAAGTCAAGGTACCACAGGTTTGTAGTCAAATAAGGAATGCTAAAACAAATTTATGATGTAAAACTGGACATTATTCACAGTGATAATTAATAACATTCAAAAAGACACAATTGCATTTGTATAGTTATGGGTTATTTGCATTTCTATCAGTTTTCTACAAATTAACTTCTGTCTCTACACATAACTTCTATCATTAAGGAAGTTTTCAGAGTCGAGTAAAACTGACATTCGTGTAGAACCAGTGCCAGAGGCTTTAACATTCCACTGGAGTACTCTCTGGCCTATTTCAAGATCTTTTGCTGTTTCCCTGGTCTCTAAAGTAACAAAACTGAATGTCCAAGCAGAAGTACTGCCAGTTAAAACCAGTTTTAAATGCCTTTATTTTTAATCATAAAAATACGGTAATAAGTGCCCTCCATTCTTTGCTTTTACTTTTTTTTTAATTTTAAAAGATTTTATTTATTTATTTGACAGAGATCACAAGTAGGCTGAGAGGTAGGCAGAGAGAGAGGAGGAAGCAGGCTCCCTGCTGAGCAGAGAGCCTGGTATGGGGCTCGATCCCAGGACCCTGAGATCATGACCTGAGCTGAAGACAGAGGCTTAACCCACTGAGCCACCCAGGCACCCCTGTTTTTACTTTTTAATTCACAGGATTTTGTTGTTGGAACTATGTACTGATCACAGTGGGCATCAATCAGGCTATATCAGTATTTAGCTTCATCAATTTATATGAGAATTTTTTTTTAAAGATTTTATTTATTTATTTGACATAGAAAGAGAGATCTCAAGTAAGCAGAGAGGCAGGCAAAGAGAGAGGGGGAAGCAGTCTCCCTGCTGAGCAGAGAGCCCGATGTGGGGCTTGGTCCTAGGACCCTGAGATTATGACCTGAGCAGAAGGCAGAGGCTTAACTTACTGAACCATCCAGGTGCCCTATATGAGAATATTTTTAAGGGGAAAATTTATCCATATTCCTGCTTGTGGCCCTAAAATTGTTAATTTCGTTTTTGCCTATATTTTTCTAGACTTTAATCATATGTATAGATAAATTCTCAGAAGAAGGGCGCCTGGGTGGCTCAGTGGGTTAAGCCACTGCCTTCGGCTCAGGTCATGATCTCAGGGTCCTGGGATCGAGTCCCGCATCGGGCTCTCTGCTCAGCAGGGAGCCTGCTTCCTCCTCTCTCTCTCTCTGCCTGCCTCTCTGCCTACTTGTGATCTCTCTCTGTCAAATAAATAAATAAAATCTTTAAAAAAAAAAAAAAAAATTCTCAGAAGAAGATAATACCATTTTGTATTATGTTTTATGGGTACTGAAGTTTTTTTTTTATTGTTACCCAAAGTAGTAATAGCAATGCATTCTTTTCTCTTTCCAGCACTCGTAACTTATTGCCAGTTAGAACACCACAAACCAAATCAAAATAGCTCTTCTTCTCCAAAAGAAAACCAATGGCTTTGGCAAAAACATGATTACCTTTTACTTACTATAGCTTCAACTAAGAAAACTGGGTGCTATGTTTGTGAATTAGCACAGTCAGTTGTGAAAGAAGGGACCCAAGTCCTAACCTTTCCCCTCTTGTTACCCCGTCCTACACTCTGCCAGGTGCTCTGCAGTGCCTTCTCAACCAAGCGAAATACAGGCTGCATCAGCTTCGAAAACTAGAGCAGTTCAACCAAAAACATTTGTAGAATTTTTGGAGAGCTACCGTTGTCACTTTTAAGCAGAGGGTACATGTAGTAAAAAGTAAAATGTAAATGGATACTGATAAAAAGGAGGAAAATATTGGAATTTACGGTAATCTCATGTATAATTTATCCAAAACCAATCAATGTGAGCCAAGAGGGAATGCTTTAATTTTCTGAGCCTTTAAATTGCACGCAGATTTAAATTAGATTTAAGTTGAAACCCTCCCTGCAGCTTCCCAACCATCCTGATCCTCCTTTGCCATGTACTATCCTTTTTCTATAACCCTAATTACCATCTAACAAATGATGGACTTCGCTTATTTCTAAAGTTTGCCACTTACTGTTTTTGCTTCTTCACTTGAATGTAAATTCTGAGGGCCAGATTTTTGTCTGTTTTGTCCACTAATGTATCTGAGTACTTAGAACAGTGCTTGACATAGAAGAGGTACCCAAATAAACATATTCATGAGTAAATGAATAATTCTTGCCATGTTTTCAGTCGTGACTACTGATTTAACTGCAATCTTCTGGCTTTTGTGGAGTACTCTGGGAGAGAATTGCTTCAGGAAGTAGTCTCTGGAATTCATAGTGTTTTTCCATTCAGCGACTGTTTTTTTGAGATCACTAACCTGTGCTTTTAAATATTGTGTTGGCAATATGTTTTGAGCTTCTCTTATTTATTTCTTCTTTCTACCTCTCAGAAAACAGCCTTTTTTATTGTACATGTATGTGGAGCTGTGCTCACCTTTGGCATGGGCTCGTTATACATGTTCGTTCAGACCATCCTTTCCTACCAAATGCAGCCCAAAATTCATGGCAAACAAGTCTTCTGGATCAGACTACTGGTGGTTATCTGGTGTGGAGTAAGTGCATTTAGCAGTATCCTTTGCTGTAAAACGTAGCTGTACTTGGAAGGGAATTAAATAACAGAATATAAGTGAACACTGTTGGCATATTGTGAGCAGGCATTTTGTGGGGGAAGATTCTTGGGTTACTAACCCTAAATTAAAGGACGAGATTCAAATTTGACATAGGATCTCAGTAATTGAGCTGGGAACAAAGATAAAATTCAGCCCGATCATACTCACTTTAGAGATGTGAAGGATGAGTTAATGCCCTCCCGAGAACAATTATTTAGCAGAATCTTAGGCTAGTACTGCTAATTTACTGAGCAAAGAGGGATTGACTATGCAAACCATTTCATAGTAATCCTCTGGGTACATTTTAATCTTCACTACTACTATATAATATCGAGTCTTTAAGGAAATGGGTTTGGACCTTGGAAATGAATGAATAATCCTTGTGGAACTTTAAAGTGATTTTTATTTTGAAACTAATTTAAACATACAGGTTTTCTCTGAGATTCTCCTTGACTTACTTTTTGTATAGTGCTGACTTGCTCATCACTTTTGTACAGTGGGAATTTTGGCACAGATATTGTACAGAAACTCCATTGGAACCCTGAGGACAGAGTAAGATCTTGGAATCTATAAAACATAATTTTATATTAAAGATGACTATTTTGGTTGATTTTGATGTATTTTTCATGTCATCACTAAAAATACTACTTTTCTAGAGTAATCATTTTGTTAAATTAGGATTATTTTCTGTGTCTGATAGAGTTTGTGTAGCACTACCAGTATTTTCTGTCTCAATTCAACAATGAACATTTTCAAGACACAGGAGAATTGTGATGGCGAAGAGTTTTCTCAGAAATTGACTCCTCCAAATATGGATGTAGTGTACAACATACCCAACTGAGCTCTTTTATTATTGGAATACTTGTTTCCTGAATTACCATCTAGAAGTTTATTATTACGTACTCTTCATTTAGGTTCCAGTATAATGCATATCTGAATGGAGATAACATCTTTGACCCTGAGGGAAAAAAGAGGAGGGACATATACTAACTAGATGACAAAATTAAGTTAATCTGTTTTCACAAACCTCTCAGTGGCATTTCATTTTGAATTATTTTTAAAGAATTAGCCCTGGATAGGACATGTTTGTAAGAATAAAAGAGTGAAATAATTTGCTAGTTTCCCTCAGTTATAATCTATATATTATTTAATGCTTTATTTTTAGTGTAAAAATAACACTAAATTTATTATGAGTATTTTTTACTGAAACATTTTTAGTGACATTTAATGAATCTTATGGCTGTGGGAAAAGCGGTAGCTTCCCAAGTATAGAGTAGAGGTTCTCCGTTCTTAGTTCTTCAGATGGAAATTTTATTCCCTCTAGATGAAGTTACGACAGCTAGATCATTTAGGAAGACTTTCCTAATGCCTTTCTTCAATTCTTGAGATATGTTCATCATCATTAGCCATCAAGGAAATTCAAATCAAAACCACATTGAGATATGTTCAATAAATTAGGATTGTTTTGTTTTGTTTTTTTTTTTTTCTCCAGAAAGTTTGGATATGGAATTATTTATAAAAGATAAATAGAATTAAGTTTTTAAACAAATGTTATTTTAGACAGTTTTATATTTACAGAAATATTGTGAAAACAGTGCAGAGGGTTCTTATCAGTATATTCTGTACACACACTTTTTATTAATATCTTTAGTATGGCATGTTGGTTACAATTAATAAACTCACATGTATATAGTTTTTGACAAAAGGCCATAGTATATTAATATGTCCTTAGTGTTTATCTCATGTCCTTTGAATTTCAGAAGACAGATTGGTTTGCAGATTTTATGGTTCTTTTATTTGAGAGAAATTCTAGATCACTCAAGTGAAATTTCAAAAAATTATTCTGTTTTTCCATTGTCACTCAAGGGTTACGTGCTTCACATGATTACCACTGCAGCAGAATGGTCTATGTCTTTCTCCTTCTTTGGTTTTTTCCTGACTTACATCCGTGATTTTCAGGTAAGAAAACACAACATTATATTTATGTAAACTTCCCTCAGGTGGCATAAAAGAAGATGCTATAGTCAAGTCTCCAACGTTTTTGAAAATTAACTTCATAAGCAGCGATGCCATAAGAAGAGCTGCGCAGGTAAGTCATTTCTGTGTTTGGGAAAACAGTGTGTTGTTAGTAAGGGGTTCATCCTTGAAAATCAGATTGTAAAACAGGTCAATTTCATCAACTCTGCCTATGTTTATGTAGGCCAACCTCAATATTTCGTTTCACCAATTCCTTTTAGAAACCAAAGAAAAATGAAGAGCTTCTGAGTAGAAAAGCTTGGTTTTCCTAACTCTGTTGGTACTACAGATGATACCTTTGGCAGTACAACATCTGTTCAGTCTTTTTACTCATTGGAATAGATTTACATCTCCAATCCCAAAAATATTCTTCAGAACATTTTGAAGATGGAAAGTTGAAGACGTTGAAGATGTCTTTAAGGAACAAACGCCTATGTATAATTTTCTTTTCTGTTACAGAAAATTTCTTTACGAGTGGAAGCCAATTTACATGGATTAACCCTCTATGACACTGCTCCTTGCCCTGTTAACAATGAACGGACACGGCTACTTTCCAGAGATTTATGATGAAGGGATAAAATACATCTGTGATGATTACGATTCTCAGGGATTTGGGGGAAATGTTCATGAAAGTTCCTTATTCTGCTCTGAAATTTTTAACCAGTTAATCAAGGCTGACAGTGATATCGATGAATACTGATAATCAAGAGACATGAATAAAGCCATTTGATAAGTTATTTTCAAGGATATCTTCAAGAAGACCCTGTAAAAACATTTATGCCTATACGTTCTTTTTAATCCCAGAAAATAAAACCAAAGGACTACAACAACACTGTAGATTTTTTTCTAATTTATTTGAGAGAAACAAGATGTGCACCGAGCAATCTACAAAATCCAGCCTTTCATATTTTCTAAATCACTGTAAACCATGTTTTGCTTGGAACACTCTTCTAAGAGACATTTTCCAAGGACCCCGGATAATCATTATTACTCAACAGCTCCTTTAGAATTGGATTTTGAAGTAATAGTTTAACCATTTCAATACATTTCTTACAGTCTTTATAAATTTTTTTTTTTTGGAATCCACTTACTAATGGGAGCAGAACTGAATTCAAGTGCTTTCATTGCTTAAGTTTTGCACAAGTGCTTCTGTAGGTATGGACTTGATTCCTGCCACAAGGCCAAATACTATGCCAAGTGGTCTGTCACAGTTTCATGAAGCTTAGTCTCTGAAATGAGATTTTAATTACTATTGCATGAGAGAAGTAGCTGTAGGCAGATTTATTTCAGTTGTGTTTTACATAAAACAAAGGTTAGTGTTCATACGTAAGGCTGAGCAATTAGTGAATAACAGTAGATATGATTAATATAAGTAACCACAAACTGTAGTCAAGAGCTTCTTAGATTTTCATTTATAGCAAATTATAATTACTTATAAAAGTAGTCTTGAGTGGGCAGATATTAAGTCTTTTGAGCAGGGTGTGATCTCTGTAGAACCCAGATTCTATTAGCAATAATCGCGCCTCGGATAAACCTCATTGGCTACGATACTGCCACTGCGCAAAGCTTAGAACCCAGATTCTAAAGGACAAAATCAGTCCCCAAAAAAACAAGGCACAAAATAATTTTGATACCTGTATCCATCAAAGCTGTCTTTTTCCTCTCTCTCTGTCATGCAAATGATCATATAGCTTCTACTTGGATCCCTATCTGGGCAGATAAAGGATGGTTTACAAATCCCAGATAAAATTCATATTCAAATTATTCATCCAGGAGGTGCTCAGTGACTGGTTCTCAAAGGATCTTTGAAGATTACCGAGGTTTATCATTTTAGAAGAAAAGGTTCTGTAGCCAAAATAAAAAATGGTGAGAACAAGTTTAAAGCACATAAAGAAGGAGCACTTTTAAAGGAACAATGGATATATGGTGGAACCAGATCTTAATTAGGAATAAGTTGCTAGATATAAGACTGTGTAAATAATATTTCTGAAGACTTATGAGCCCATAAGACAAAATGGAATAAAATACTGTTTACATACATCATGCAGCAGTGAACATGGGAGATATTTCAATAAATACTGATTCATTGAAATCTGGCATCACTAGAAGAAAACGTGGATACAAACCATGAAAAATTTCTGTCATGCCTCTGAAAATTTATGGTGTAGCCTCACCTGAGAAACAGCATTCAGTGCTGACTCCTGTACATCAGGAAGTTGAAATTCAAGTTGTGAAGGACAGCAGTGTAGTGAGAGAGGGATTGATAGAATCAAAGTTTACAAATTATATATGGGGAGGATGGCATAGGGAGAAACTTGGATTTACAGGTCCATACTAGAATATTAGGCTTAAAAATATGCACTAACACATTAAAGAAATTATTTTAAAACAAAAATGTTACTTTGATAGTGTTTTAATTCCATCCTTTAACCTTAACCCTTAGAGGCTGAAAGAGGCTGAAAATACAAAGTTCAAAGGGGGATTATAAGCAGAGATTTTTGAATGTGTGTTTATCCTTCACTTATGGCTGAAGTAACGGGAAGGTAATGACCCCCTCCCTCAAAATATGCCTTGCCTCTACCACCAGTACAGTAGCTTGGATAAACAGATAAGATATTCCTTTTCAATTCAATCAACACTTTTTTATTGAATGTTTATCCTTAAAAAAAGAAGGTCTTAAGCTGACAAAATTAGTAAGTTCTATGAACTGAGTGTATCTATTCCTTTTTTGACCTGAATATACAGCAAGACTATATTTCCCAGCTTCCCTTTCAATTAAGTATGAGCATGAGACTGAATTTTAGGCAGTGAAATGTAAATTAAATGGATGTTCATTATTTTATTAGGATTCTGAGAAATGGTAATGTTCTTATCCAGTTTTTTCTCCTTACACTAAAAGGATATTGATGACAAGATTTTAGGAGATGGCAAAAATCACATGATAAAATGAACCTGAACTAGTCCACTTCTAATTTTAGATTTTAGAAATCAAATGAGATCTTTTATAATTTAGGAGCTCCATTTTTATCCATATCCCAGTTACTTAAATTATATTGTATGTTGCCAGAATAGTGCCATATATTGTAAGTGTTCACTGGATTTGTGAAAGAGAAAGAGAACTTTTCTTATCTCTTCAATGTCCTGTATAGACTCACTGTGAAATGAAGTTCAGTAAACATTGGCTTATTAGTAACTTTGTAAATCCATGATGTATGTCTTACTTCTTTTCATCCAGCCAGATTGCTACTTTTAGTAAACTATTCATTTACTAGGAGGATAAGAACATATAACAGAACTAAAATAAAGAATAAAATATTTCTGAGACATTGTAAGTGTAAGCAACTGGGTCCTCCAAAAGGCGTGGTAATTTGAGAGAAGTCACCTACTGAGGAAGCCTGAGTAGAATACAAAGAGAATACTTCAGGAAATCTAAAATATGCTATTGAAATGTAGTGCAGAGAACAAGTCCCCATGTTTGGATATCAGGCAGTTTAGCTAAAAAGCACAAAGATTCCACTCATCAGTGCTCAGATCCGAATCTCCACTGAAAGGCAACTCTTTTCATTTAAAATATTTGAAGCAAGTGCTAAAGTTAAACTAAATCGGCTGCAGAGCTCATCTCTACCTCAACTGCAGGTGAGATTAACTGAGTTTCCCACTCTAAGAGCCTGACAAAGGAACATCCATGCCCTTTTGTGGCAGTAACTATTATTTATTTTCATTTTATTTTTTATTGTTCTTTTATGGAAAATACCAGCACACAGCAAGAAATTTTAAGACCCGGAGAGAAGCAAAAAGTTTGATCCAGAGAGCAGACAGTCAACAGAAGCAAACTCAGATTCCCCAGATGTTACAGTTATCACAGGTAGATATGATAAAAATGCTGAAGGAAGTAGTAAAAAGGGTGGTAAACATGAAGAGATGGGGAATTTTAGCAGAGACATGTAAATTGCGGGAAATAAAAAAAGAATTCTAGAATTGAATATGATAGGATTACACATAGAAGAAATGATTTTTTAAACTTGGAAGACAGGACAATTGAAAATAAAAAGAAAAAGGGAGTGAAAATAAAATGTATAGAGTATTTGAGTTTTGTAGGCAAAATCAAATGGCCTTGAATCTCATAACTGAGTTTCTGAAGGTGAAGATAAAGAATGATACAGAAGAAATGTTTGAAGACATGATATTGACTGAGAACTTACACACAGTTGTTGGAAATTAAAACAGAAAAACAAAAGTGAGATTTTGAAAATTATAAAAATTGATAAACACCTATCAAGATTAATATACTGGCTTGAGTAATATTTCCCAAAAGGTCATGTCTATCTAAAACTTCAGAATGTGACCTTATTTGGAAATAGGATATTTGCAGAAATAATTAGTTCTGAGGTCATATTAAATCCAGTGATTTGGTATCCTTATAAGAAGACCATAGAGACAGAGAAACAGTAGGCCAAGTGAAAACAAAGGCAGAGATTGGAGTAATGCATCCTCAAACCAAAGAATGCCAGCAACCAGAAACTATTAAGAAGTAAGGAATAATCCTCTCCTAGAGCCTTTAAAAGGAGCCTTGATTTTCTATTTCAGTCCTCCAGAAATCCGAGAGAAATCTCTGGTTTCGAGCCACTCAGTTTATGGTAATTTGTTATGACTGCATAGGAAACAAAACAAACAAAAACCTGATCAAGTGAAAAAGAGAAAATACAAATACTAATATAAAAAACGAAAAGGAAGGTATCACTACATAGCTTGTTGGACATTAAAGATAATAGCATATTATGGAAAACTTTATGCCATTAAGTTCAACTACTCAGATGAAATGGACAAATTGCCTTTTAGCCCATAGCTTGTGAAAAATACAAGAAGAAAATAAATCTAAAAATATTTCCATATTTATTAAAATATTGAATTTGCAATTACATATTATTCCAATAAGAAAACTTCTAAACCCTGATTAATTCATTGGTGAATTTTGTTAAATATATTAGTTAAAAATAACACTGGATTTTAAAAAAGCAAACACTGAATTCTACATAAACTCTTTAAAGAAATAAAGAGGACTTTCACCTTGTTTTATGAGGCCAGCATAATTCTAGTAACAAAACTTGACAAATATGAGAAAAGAGAAAAGATTAATATCCCTCATGAATACAGATGCAAAAATATTTAAAATAGTAAGAAACAGAAGTTAACAATGAAAAAAAAATTATATAGCATGACCAAGGTGGGTTTATCCCAGCAATATAATTCACCAACTTAACATAAAGGGGAAATGACAGTAATGAGAATAGTTTGACAAAATTAAACACTGAAATTCAAAAACTCCCAGCAAACCAAAAATAGAAGAGAATTTTTACCATTCGATAAGGACATCAATGAAAATCTAACAGCTAATATCATGTTTAGTGATTTCATATTAAATCCTTTTCCCCTGGAATGGAAAGGAGGCAAAAAATATCTGTCCTTGCCCCTTGTATTCAACATTGCAATAGAAACCCTACCTTCTAGGTAAGAAAAAGAAATAAAAAAGATTAAGAGAAACAAAATGCAAGTATTTGTGTATTTACAAAGTTATATGAAATTTTCAAAATTACTAATTTTACATGAATAAGTGAATTTAGAAAAGTTACAGGGTACAAGTTCATTAATGATAAACTGCAATTCTATATTAATAATGAAGACTTGAAAACTGAAATAATATGATTTAAGCATAAAATAGTCTTATCTAGGAAGAAATCTAATTACATATGTATGAGAACTTTATACTGAAAGGTAAAAAAGTTGCTGTGAATAATTTAAAAATGCCTAAATAAATGGAAAGTTATGTTGCATTCCTATGTTGGAAGACTCAGTATTGTTAAGATGCTAATCTCTACTTGATCTATGGATTCAGTGTAACCCCTAAAAAACCCCAGCAGGATAGTTTGAGGAAATTGACAAGCTGATTATACAATTTGGAAATTTATAACATCTAGAATAGCAAAACCAATCTTTTTCTTTTTAATTAATTAATTTATTTTCAGCATAACAGTATTCATTATTTTTTCACCACACCCAGTGCTCCATGCAACCCGTGCCCTCTATAATACCCACCACCTGGTACCCCAACCTCCCACCACCCCCCCCCCCCGCCACTTCAAATCCCTCAGATTGTTTTTTCAGAGTCCATAGTCTCTCATGAGCAAAACCAATCTTAAAAAAAATTGGAGGACTAACATTACACTATCCAACTTCAAATTGTATTCTAATTAAAATAAGGCAATATAGTATTGGCATATGGATAGCTAAGTATACCTTGGAACATAATGGAGTCCTAAGTTAGACCACACATTACATAGTCAATTGGTTTTCAACCAGAGTCAAGAAAATTAAACAAGAAAAGGAAAGTTTTCAGGGCGCTTGGGTGGTTCAGTGGATTAAAGCCTCTGCCTTCAGCTCAGGTCATGATCCCAGGGTCCTTGGACCAAGCCCCCCGTGGGGCGCTCTGCTCAGCAGGGAGCCTGCTTACCTGCTACACACCCCCACACCTGCCTCTCTGCCTACTTGTGATCTCTGTCAAATAAATAAAATCTTAAAGAAAGGAAAGTCTTCAACAAGTGATTTGTGATTTTACAAACTACACCATCCAAATGGAAAACAGTGACCTCAACCTTTACCTAGTTCTAAATAGACATTTTGAGGTATTTCATGGACTTAGAGAAAAAGCCCAAACCATTAAGGTTCTAGATGAAAACCTTTGAGGATATATTTGCAACACTGGGAAAGGCAAAATTTCCCTAGAAATAAAAAAGAAAATGATACAGAGGACTTTTTCAAAATTTAAGATTTCTGTTCTTCAGAAGATACCTAAGAATCTAAACAGGCAGACCACACACTGGGTGAACATATTCACAGTATGTACATTTTACAAAGAATGTTTTTGCAGAATATATAAACATGAACAAATAAAAAATAAAATGAACCATCCAGATTTTTTCATATGTGCAAAGTACTTAAACAGATACTTCACAAAAGATATATGAATGGACAAACTGCACATGAAAAGACACACAACATGGAGTAATAGAAATAAGGGCCAGAATCAGGTCATCCCCACTGGTGACTTACACAACAAATTTATTTTTTATTACAGTTCTGGAGGCTACAGGTCCATGATCAAAATGTCAGCATGTTTGGTTTCCTCTGAGGCATCCATTTGGCTTCCAAATAATTGCCTTCTTGCTGTGTCTTCACACATGTCCTCGTGTGCATTCACATGTGTCTCTTAATGTGCCCAAATTTCCTTATAAGGATACTAATCAGATTAGATTAGAGGCCACCCTAATGGCTTCATTGTAACTCAATTACCTCTTCAAAGCCCTGTCTCCTGAGACAGTTTTATTCTGAGGAACTAGGGATTAAAACCTCATCATACGAATTTTGGGAATACACAACCCAATACCTAACAGTCCACCCTCTGGACCACCAAAATTCATGTACTTATATGCAAAATACATTCATCATCAAAACACCCCATCATCATCTAATTTCATCCTGCTAATTTCATCATCAACTCTAAATCTTAAATCTCAACTAAGTATCATCTAAATCAAATGACTTGAAGTATGTATGATTCATCCTCAGGCAAAATTCTCCAGTTGTGAAACTATGAAAGCTATATAAGTTATCTACTTCCAAAATACAATGATGGAAGAGACATAGGTTAGACATTTCCATTTCAAAAGGGAAAAATTAGAATGAAGAAAGGAGTCATGGTCCCATGTAAGTTCAAAACCTAGGAGGGAACATTTGACTAGATTTTAAGATTGGAGACTAATCCTCTTTAGCTCAGTGCTGTGTCTTCCAGGCCCATTGAGGAGTAATCCCACCTTCTTAGCCTCCTAGGGTAATAGTGTGTTCTCCCTGAGTCCCTGGGGCAGTCTTTACAGCCCTGGGCAGCAATCTGGCCTACTGAAAAGCAGGAGATGGCTCTGACCTCTGGAATCAAAGGAAACAAAGGCTCCAAGAGGAAACAAAGCCTTGACCTGTGGACCTGTGCCTTATGATCCCATAGTAGCTAACAGACTTACCAATCTCTGAATACCTTCAGGGTCATTGTTCCCTTTTCTTGAAGTATAAAATATGTTCACAGATGGATAGTTCTGAGATCTAGTTCTGTAGTATCCCAGAAGTCTGATAGCCTGCCTTTATATCTTTCCCATCTCTGTCCCCTTCAGTCCAAACTAGCAATATTCTACTAGTATAAGCCCCATCCCTCTATTCCTAGCTACTGTTGAGACAGCTGATTGGATCTATGAGTAACATCCTGTCTTAGTCCTTCAGGCTGCTGTAATTTGGTTTATAAATTTGGTTTATAAATAACACATTCTATCTCACAGCTCTACAGACAGCTCCAGTCAATCAAAGTGCCAGCAGTTTTTGGTGTCTGGTGAGGGCCCTCTTCCTGGTTAATGTTTTTTTTTTTTTTTTTTTTTTTTTTTTTCCCCTGTATTCTTACATGGAAGAAGGAGAAAGGGAGCTCTCTTGGGTCTCATTTTTAGAAGGGCAGTACTCCCATTATGAGGGCTCTATCCTCATGAACTAATCACCTTTCAAAGGCCCTACCTCTAAATACCATATTGGGGAATAGGTTCAACATTTGAATTTTGAGGGATACACACACTCTTTATCAGATGAGTACTTAGCCATACCCTTAGTGTTATCTCAAAACATGGTTTCTTGATTTTTGTAAAATGACTGGGCTGGAAATAATCCAAATTATCAAGTTTAGGGGAGGAGCAGGAAATGGAGAGAGAATTTCAAGCTGGCTCCACGCTCAGCACAGAGCCTGTATGGGGCTTGATGTCACAAACACTGAGATCATGATCCGAGCTGAAATCAAGTCAGAAGCTTCACTTACTGAGCCCCCAGGTGCCTGACAGCTTCATCTTTTTTCCCCTCTTGTTTATTTTATTATTTTATTTTACTCTATTTTATTTTATAAATTCAATGAATTAACATATAATGTATTATTAGTTTCAGAGGTAGAGTTCAGTGATTCATCAGTTGTATATAATACCCAGTGCTCATTACATCATGTGCCTTACTTATTAATGCCTGTCACCTAGTTACCTACCCCATCAGCCCACCTCCCTCCCCTCTGGCAACCCTGTTTGTTTCCAAATGTTAAGAGTCTCATGGTTTGTCTCCCTCTGATTTCATCTTATTTTTCCCTCCCTCCCTCTATGCTCCTCTGCATTTTTTTTCTTTTTGTTTTCTTTAAATTCTACATATGACCACTCTATCGTCCATTATCTTTCTCTGGTATTTTACCATAAGTAGTAAGTAAGAGCAGGCCACTTTAGCAGCACTTTGCTTAGAAATCTGACTTAGGGGGGGCACCTGGGTGGGCTCAGTGGGTTAAGCCTCTGCCTTCAGCTCAGGTCATGATCTCGGGGTCCTGGGATCGAGCCCCACATCAGGCTTTCTGCTCAGCAGGGAGCCTGCTTCCTCCTCTCTCTCTGCCTGCTTCTCTGCCTACTTGTGATCTCTGTCTGTCAAATAAATAAATAAATAAAATATTTTTTAAAAATCTCACTTAGGGGTGCCTGGATGGCTTAGTTAAACATCCAACTCTTGATCTCAGCTCAGGTCTTGATCTCAGGGTTGTGAGTTTGAGCTCCACATTGGGCTCCACCCTGGGCATGCAGCCTACTTAAAAGAGAGAGAGATAGAGAGATCCCTTAGTTAGATATTCAATTTCATCACCTACAAATTCTACCTTCCACAAAACACTAGAAAACAATCTAGACAAGTTCTTTGTCACTTTTTAACAAGGATCACCTTTCCTCCAGTACACAACACATTTCTCATTTCCACTGAAGGCCTTCTTAGAAGCACCTTTAAGATCCATATAACTGCCAATTGTGTCTTCAAAACAGTGTAGGCTTTTTCTAACATGCACTTTAGAGGTCTTCCAGTCTCCAGTCATTAATTAGTTCCAAAGTCACTTCTTTAGATATTTGTTATAGTAACTTCCCACTTTTTAGGATTACAACCTGTATAATTTTGTTAGGGCTTTCTTAACAGAATTCCACAGACTGACATCATGCAGAATACCTTCTTTGACCACAATGGGATGGCATTAGGAATTAATAACAGAAGGAAAACTAGAAAATTTACAAATTTCTGGAAATTTAACAGCATAATTTTTGTAAAAAATGGGTCAAAAGAAATCACAAGGACAATTTGAAAAATGTAGGGATGAAGGAAAACAAAGAAAAAAAACACCAAAACTTGAGGGACACAGGAAAAGAAGTGCTAAAGGAGAAATTTATAGTCATAAATGCTTACATTATAAAATGTAATAAAGTACATTATTACAAAGTACTTCAACAACCTAATTTATAATTTAATGAACTAGAAAAAGAAAATAAAGTAGCAAAAAGGATATAATAGAGATTAGAGATTAGCAAAATAGGAAGCTAATAGAGAAAATCAATTAAAAAAGAAAGTTGGTGTTTCAAAAAAGTCTGCAAAATTAATAAGCCATTACCTGGATGGAGAAAGAAAAAGGGGAGAAGATTCAAATTACTAAAATCAAAAATGGAAGTGGGAACATTCCAATTGATTCTACAGAAAATAGGATTGAGTCTACAGCCATACAACCCTGAATGCACTCAATCTCGAAGCTAAGCAGGGTCAGCTAGTACTTGGATGGGAGAAATAAACAGGATTGTGAGTACTATGAATAATTGAATGCCAACAAACGAAATAACCTATATAAAATGAACAAGTTCCTAGAAATTCAAAATGCACCAAAACTAAATAATGAAGAAATAGAAAATCTGAATAGACCAAAACTCCTAAGGAGAGTGTATCAGTAATAAAAACATTTTCAAAAAAGAATACCCCTGGACCTGATGGATTCATGGTGAATTCTGCCAAGCACTTAAAGAAAATCTAATACCAACCTTTCCAAAAAGTGAAGGGTACATTTCCTAACTTATTCTAAAGGGCAGCATTACCCTTAACACCAAAGAAACTACAAGAAAACTATAAACCAATATCCATTATGAACACCAATGCAAAAATTCTCAACAAAATACAAAGAAGCAGAATTTGGCAGCATATTTGAACGATTACACAACCTGAGTATTAAAGTTTATTCTTGGAATGCAAAGATGGTTCAACATACAAAAATTGATCAATGTCAGGGCACCTGGGTGGCTTAGTCAGTTAAGTGCCTGATCTTGATTTCAGCTCAGGTCATGATCTCAGGGTCGTGAAATCAAGCCAGGGGTCGGGCTGCATGCTCAGTGGGAGTCGGCCTGGGATTCTCTATCCGTCTTTCTCTCTCTCTCTCTCTCTCTCTCACCCTCACCCTCCATCCTTCCCACCCCTTTAAAAAATATGCTAAAAGTAAACAATCTGAAAAGGAAATTAAAGCAATTTTATTTAAAATAGCATGAAAAAGAATTTAAAAATTGGGAATTAACTTAATCAAGGTGGTAGACAACTTGTATAATGAAAACTACAAAACACTGCTGAAAGGAAACGAATAAATGGAAACACGTACTATGTTCCTGGATTGGAAGATTTGATATTGTAAAAATGTGAGTACTACACAACGTTATCTACAGATTTAATGTGATCCTTAACAAATCTGCGATGACTTTTTTTCAGAAACAGAAAAACGTATCCTATAATTCATGTGGAATCTCTTGACCCTGCATAATCAAAAGAATTCTGAAAAATAAAAAAGCTGGAGGAATCATACTTCCTGATTATAACACTTATTATGGAGTTACAGGAACCAAAATAGTGTGGGTTGGCATAAATGCAGAATTATAGATCTATAAATAGATGGAGAATCCAGAAATAAATATTTATTATATAAAGATAGACATGGCCAAAGGATTTTTTCCCCAATGTTTTATTTAAATTCCAGCTAGGTTAAATACAGTGCAATATTAGTTTCAGGTGTACAATTTAGTGACTTATCAGTCACATACAATACTGGGTGCTCATCATGACAACTGCCCTCCATATTACACATCACCTACTTAACCTATCTCCCCACCAACCTCCCCTCCAGCAACCCTCAGTTTGTTCTCTGTAGTCAAGAGTCTTTGCTGGTATGCCTCTCTCTCTCTCCCCACCCACCCCACCAATGTTCATCTGTTTTGTTTCTTAAATTATACATATGAGTGAAATCATACAGTATTTGTCTTTCTCTGACTGACTTATTTCACTTGGCATAATATTCTCCTGCTCTATCCATGTTCTCACAAATAGCAAGATTTCATTCCTTTTATGGCTGAGTAATATTCCATTCTTTCTCTCTCTCTCTCTCTCTCTCTCTCTCTCTCTCTCTCTGTGTGTGTGTGTGTATACACAACACATCTTCTTTATCCATCCATTGATGGACATCTGGCCTCTTTCCATAATTTCACTATTGTTGATAATGCTGCTGTAAACATCAGGGTGCATGTGCCCCTTTGAATCACTATTTTTTGTTCACTTTGGGTAAATACCTACTAGTGCAATTGCTGGGTCTTTGGGTAGCTCTATTTTAAGTTTTTGAGGAACGTCCATACTGTTTTCCATGGTGTCTGCACCAGTTTTCATTCTTACTAACAGGGTGAGAGGGTTATCCTTTCTTTGCAACCTCATTAACATCTCTTGTTTCCTGAGCTGTTAATTTTAGAGATTCTGATCAGTGTGAGGTGGCATCCCATTGTGGTTTTCATTTGTATTTCTCTGATGAAGAGTGATGTTGAGCATTTTTTCATTTGTCTGTTAGCCATTTGTATGTCTTGTTTGGAGAAATGTCCACGTATGTCTTCTGTATTTCATTTTTTTTTTCCAATTTTTTTAAAAAATTATTTTCAGTGTTCCAGAATTCATTGTTTATGCACCACACCCAGTGCTCCATGCAATATGTGCCCTCCATAATACCCACCACAAGGCTCACCCAAACTCCCACCCCTCTCCCCTCCAAAACCTTCAGTTAGTTCCTCAGAGTCCACAGTCTCTCATGGTTCATCTCCCCCTCCAATTTCCCCCAACTCCCATCTCCTCTCCATCCCCCCATGTCCTGCGTGTTATTTCTTATGCTCCACAAATAAGCAAAACCATATGATAATTGACTCTTTCTGCTTGACTTATTTCACTCAGCTTAATCTCTTCCAGTCCCGTCTATGTTGATACAAAAGTTGGGTATTCATCCTTTCTGATGAAGGCATAATACTCCATAGTATATATGAACCACATCTTCTTTATCCATTTGTCTGTTGAAGGTCATCTTGGTTCTTTCCACGGTTTGGTGACTGTGGCCATTGCTGCTATGATCACTGGGGTACAGATGGCCCTTCTTTTCACTACATCTGTATCTTTGGGGTAAATACCCAGTAGTGCAATTGCAAGGTCATAGGGTAGCTCTATTTTTAATTTCTAAAGGAATCTCTACCCTGTTTTTCAAAGTGGCTGCACCAACTTGCATTCCCACCAACAGTGTAAGAGGGTTCCCCTTTCTCCACATCCTCTCCAACACTTGTTGTTTACTGTCATGTTAGTTTTGGCCATTCTAACTGGTGTGAGGTGGTATCTCAATGTAGTTTTGATCCGAATCTCCCTGACGGCTAGTGATGATGAACATTTTTTTCATATGTCTGTTAGCCATTTGTATGTCTTCTTTGGAGAAGTGTCTATTCATGTCTTTTGCCCATTTTTGACATGTTTATCTGTTTTGTGTGTGTTGAGTTTAAGGAGTTCTTTATAGATCCTGGATATTAGCCTTTTGTCTATATGGTCATTTTATTCATGTTTTCTGCATTTCTTGAATGGATTTGTGCGTGTGTGTGTGTGTGTGTGGTGTTGAATTTGGTAAATTCTTTTTTTTAATTAATTTTTTAATTTTTTCAGCATAGCAGTATTCATTATTTTTGCACCACACCCAGTGCTCCATGCAATCCATGCCCTCTCCAATACCCAGCACCTGGTTCCCCCAACCTCCCACCCCCCACCCCTTCAAAACCCTCCGATTGTTTTTCAGAGTCCACAGTCTCTCATGGTTCACCTCTCCTTCCAATTTCCCTCAACTCCCTTCTCCTCTCTAACTCCCCTTGTCCTCCATGCTATTTGTTATGCTCCACAAATAAGTGAAACCATATGATAATTGACTCTCTCTGCTTGACTGATTTCACTCAGCATAATCTCTTCCAGTCCCGTCCATGTTGCTGCAAAAGTTGGGTATTCGTCCTTTCTGATGGAGGCATAATACTCCATAGTGCATATGGACCACATCTTCCTTATCCATTTGTCCATTGAAGGGCATCTTGGTTCTTTCCACAGTTTGGCGACCGTAACCATTGCTGCTATAAACATTGGGGTACAGATAGCCCTTCTTTTCACTACATCTGTATCTTTGGGGTAAATACCCAGTAGTGCAATTGCAGGGTCATAGGGAAGTTCTATTTTTAATTTCTTGAGGAATCTCCACACTGTTTTTCAAAGAGGCTGCACCAACTTGCATTCCCACCAACAGTGTAAGAGGGTTCCCCTTTCTCCACATCCTCTCCAAAACATGTTGTTTCCGGTCTCGCTAATTTTGGCCATTCTAACTGGTGTAAGGTGGTATCTCAATGTGGTTTTAATTTGAATCTCCCTGATGGCTAGTGATGATGAACATTTTTTCATGTGTCTGATAGCCATTTATATGTCTTCATTGGAGACATTTTTTGATATGATTGTCTGTTTTGTGTGTGTTGAGTTTGAGGAGTTCTTTATAGATCCTGGATATCAACCTTTTGTCTGTACTGTGATTTGCAAATATCTTCTCCCGTTCCGTGGGTTGCCTCTTTTTTTTTTTTTGGACTGTTTCCTTTGCTGTGCAGAAGCTTTAGATATTGATGAAGTCCCAAAAGTTCATTTTCGCTTTTGTTTCCTTTGCCTTTGGAGACATATCTTGAAAGAAGTTGCTGTGGCTGATATCGAAGAGGTTACTGCCTATGTTCTCCTCTAGGATTCTGATGGATTCCTGTCTCACGTTGAGATCTTTTATCCATTTTGAGTTTATCTTTGTGTACGGTGTAAGAGAATGGTTGAGTTTCATTCTTCTATATATAGCTGTCCAGTTATTCCAGCACCATTTATTGAAGAGACTTTTTCCACTGCATATTTTTTCCTGTTTTGTCGAAGATTAATTGACCGTAGAGTTGATGGTCTATATCTGGACTCTCTACTCTGTTTCACTGGTCTATGTGTCTGTTTTTATGCCAGTACCATGCTGTCTTGGTGATCACAGCTTTGTAGTAAAGCTTGAAATCAGGTAACGTGATGCCCCCAGTTTTCTTTTTGTTTTCCAACATTTCCTTAGGGATTCAGTGTCTCTTCTGATTCCATACAAACTTTAGGATTATTTGCTCCAGCTCTTTGAAACATACTGGTGGAATTTTGATCGGAATGGCATTAAAAGTATAGATTGCTTAAGGCAGTATAGACATTTTAACAATGTTTATTCTTCTGATCCAAGAGCATGGAATGGTCTTCCATCTTTTTCAATTGCTTTTATGAGTGTTCTATAGTTCCTCAAGTACAGTTCCTTTACCTCTTTGGTTAGGTTTATTCCCAGGTATCTTATGGTTCTTGGTGCTATAGTAAAAGGTATTGATTCTCTAATTTCCCTTTCTGTATTTTCATTGTTAGTGTATAAGAAAGCCACTGATTTCTGTACATTGACTTTGTATCCTGCCACGTTACTGAATTGCTGTATGAGTTCTAGTACTTTGGGGGTGGAATCTTTTGGGTTTTCCATATAAAGAATCATGTCATCTGTGAAGAGAGAGAGTTTGACTTCTTCATTGCCAATTTGGATACCTTTTATTTCTCTTCATAGTCTGATTGCTGTTGCTAGGACTTCTAATACTATGTTGAACAAGAGTGGTGAGAGTGGGCATCCTTATCATGTTCCTGATCTCAATGG
This sequence comes from Mustela erminea, assembly GCF_009829155.1. NCBI lineage: Eukaryota > Metazoa > Chordata > Mammalia > Carnivora > Mustelidae > Mustela > Mustela erminea. Next base: position 14,678,504 of record NC_045623.1, read on the forward strand.
GAAGGCTTCAAGCTTTTTCCCATTGAGGATGATATTTGCTGTGGGTCCTTCATAGATAGATTTTATGAAGTTCAGGAATGTTCCCTCTATCCCTATACTTCGAAGCGTTTTAATCAGGAACGGATGCTAGATTTTGTCAAATGCTTTTTCTGCATCAATTGAGAGGACCATGTGGTTCTTCTCTCTTCTCTTATTGATTTGTTTTATCACATTGATTGATTTGCAAATGTTGAACCATCCTTGTAGCCCAGGGATGAATCCCACCTGGTCATGGTGGATAATCTTTTTAATGTGCTGTTGGATCCTGTTTGCTAGGATCTTGTTGAGAATCTTAGCATTCATATTCATCAGTGATATTGGTCTGAAATTCTCCTTTTTGGTAGAGTCTTTGCCTGGTTTGGGGATCAGGGTAATGCTGGCTTCATAGAAAGAGTCTGGAAGTTTTCCTTCTGCTTCAATTTTTTGAAACAGCTTTAGGAGAATAGGTATTATTTCTTCTTTGAAAGTTTGGTAGAATTCCCCAGGGAATCCATCAGGTCCTGGGCTCTTGTTTTTTGGGAGGCTTCAATCTCATTACTAAATATCAGTCTATTCGGGTTGTCAATTTCTTCCTGGTTCAATTTTGGGAGTTTATAGTTTTCCAGGAATGCATCCATTTCATCTAGGTTGCTTAGCTTACTGGCATATAACTGTTGATAGTAACTTCTCATGATTGTTTCTACTTCCTTGGTGTTCATTGTGATCTCTCCCTTTTCATTCATAATTTTATTAATTTGGGCTTTCTATCTTTTCTTTTGGATTAGTGTGGCTAATGGTTTATTGATCTTATTGATTCTTTCAAAAAACCAGCTTCTAGTTTCATTGATACATTCTACTGTATCTCTGATTTCTACCTCATTGATCTCTGCTCTAATCTTGATGATTTCCTTTCTTATGTGTGGAGTTGGTTTGATTTGTTGTTGATTCTCCAGTTCTTTAAGGTGTAGAGACAGCTGGTGTATTCTGGACTTTTCAATTTTTTTGAGGGAGGGTTGGATGGCTATGTATTTCCCCCTTAGGACCGCCTTTGCTGTATCCCATAGGTTTTGGACCGAAGTGTCTTCATTCTCATTGGTTTCCATGAATTGTTTCAGTTCTTCTTTGATCTCCTGGTTGATCCAAGCATTCTTAAGCAAGGTGGCCTTTAGATTCCAGATATTTGTGTTCCTTTGGAACTTTTCCTTGTGATTGAGCTCCAGTTTCAAAGCACTGTGATCTGAGAATATGCAGGGAATAATCTCAGTCTTTTGGTATCAGTTGAGTCCTGATTTATGACCCAGTACGTGGTCTGTTCTGGAGAAGGTCCCAGGTGCACTTGAGAAGAATGAGTATTCTGTTGTTTTAGGATGGAATGTTCCGTATATATCTATGAGGTTCATCTGGTCCAGTGTGTCATTCAATGCCCTTGTTTCTTTATTGAATTTCTGCTTCAGTGATCTGTCTGTTTCTGAGAGAGGCATGTTAAGATCTCCTACTATTAATGTATTCATATCAATATGACTCTTTATTTTGATTAACAGTTTTCTTATGTGATTGGCTGGTCCCATATTGGGGGCATAGATATTTACAATTGCTATCCATCTTGGTGGATAGTCCCTTTAAGAATGATGTATTGTCCTTCTGTATCTCTGACTACAGTCTTTAGTTTAAAATCTAATTTGTCTGATATGAGAGTTGCTACCCCAGCCTTCTTTTGAGGCCCATTGGCATGAAAGATGCTTCTCCATCCCTTCACTTTCAGTCTGGGTGTATCTTTAGGTTCAGAATTGGTCTCTTGTAGACAACATATGGATGGCTCCTGTCATTTTATGCAATCTGTAACCCTGTGTCATTTTATGGGCGCATTTAGGCCATTCACATTGAGAGTGATTCTTGATAGTTACATTTTTATTGACATCGTGTTACCTTTGAAGTCTTTCTGTAGATTGTCTCTATATTTCTGTTCAATGCTCTTAAGATTTTTCCTCTTTTATAGTACCCCCCCTTAATATTTCCTGCAGTGTCGGCTTGGTGGTTGTGTAGTCTTTTAAGCCTTGCCGGTCTTGGAAACTCTTTATCTCTCCATCCATTTTGAATGTCAGTCTTGCTGGATAAAGTATTCTTGGCTGCATGTTCTTCTCATTTAGTGCCCTGAATATATCTTGCCAGCCCTTTCTGGCTTGCCAGGTCTCTGTGGACAGGTCTGACGTTATTCTGATGGGCTTTCCTCTGTAAGTAAGGAGCCTCATTGTCCTAGCGGCTTTCAAGAGATTATATCTACAATTATGATTCCTCAATTTGACTAACAGAAGCCTTGTTGTTTTTCTGATATCTATAATCTTGGGTGGAGACCATTATGCCTCTAGTACATGAACGCTGTTTCCATTCGCAAGATTGGGAAAATTTTCATGAAGAACTTGTTCCACTATCTCTTCTAGACTTCTTTCTTTCTCCTCCCATTCAGGGATTCCAATAATTCTGACGTTGGAATGTTTCATGTCATCATTTATTTCCCTGATTCTGTTTTCGTGGCTTTTAAGCTGTTTGTTCCAGGGTTCCTCCTGATCCTTTCTCTCTGTTTGTCCTCCAGATCACTAATTCTATCTTCTGTCTCAGTTACTCTAGCTTTGAGAGAATTTAGATTAGATTGGAACTCATTGAGAGCTTTGTGAACCTCATCCCTGGTAGCTTTCAGCTCAGCCCTAACATTGTGAACATCTTCCCTGGTCGCTCTCAGCTCAGCCCTAATCAATTCCGTTTGGTCATCCATGGCTTTCTCCAACCTAGCTATTGCCTGGATAATTGTTAGCTTGAATTCTCTATTCGACATATTGTCTATGTTGATAGCCGTTAGCTCTGTTGCAGAAGGCCCATCCTCTGTATTTTTCTTCTGTTGGGCATTCCTCTTCCTAGTCATTTTGGTGAGAGATGACTGAATGGATGTAGCTGGATATATCGACTGTGATGCAGTCAAGGTGGACCCTGGAACACTTCTGAGTAATCAGGATTCCCCACCCAAACAAGAGAAAAAAGAAAAGAAAAAGAAAAAAAGAGAAAGAGAGAAAGAGACAGGAAAAAAAAAAGGGAAGATAAAAGAGAAGGTTCAACCCCAATGGGCCCCAAGGTGAGATTTAGGAAGTATGCAAACAAAAACAGACAAACAAAAAGACTGATAAAAGTATATGACAAGAGGCAGTGCTGCCAACGCCCTGGGGGAGAAGCTGAGGTCATCACTGAATTTTGAAGTATTTTAAGTGGATACAAAACTGTTTCAGCAATGCAGACAATTAAGTGTATTGTTGTGGGCGATGGTGCCGTTGGTAAAACATGTCTCCTGATATCCTACACAACAAACAAATTTCCATCTGAGTATGTACCGACTGTTTTTGACAACTATGCAGTCCCTGTTATGATTGGTGGAGAGCCATATACTCTTGGACTTTTTGATACTGCAGGGCAAGAGGATTATGACAGATTACGACTGCTGAGTTATCCACAAACAGATGTATTTCTAGTCTGTTTTTCAGTCGTCTCTCCATCCTCATTTGAAAATGTGAAGGAAAAGTGGATTCCTGAGATAACTCACCATTGTCCAAGGACTCCTTTCTTGCTTTTTGGGACCCAAATTGATCTCCGAGATGACCCCTCTACGATTGAGAAACTTGCCAAGAACAAACAGAAGCCTATCACTCCAGAGACTGCTGAAAAGCTGGCCCGTGACCTGAAGGCGGTCAAGTATGTGGAGTGTTCTGCACTCACACAGAGAGGCCTAAAGAATGTATTTGACGAAGCAATATTGGCAGCCCTGGAGCCTCCCAAACCGAAGAAGAGCCGCAGGTGTGTGCTTCTATGAACGTGTCTCCAGAGCCCTTTCCGCACAGCTGGTGTCAGCATCATACTAAAAGCAATGTTAAATCAAACTAAAGATTAAAGATTAAAATTCGTTTTTGCAATAATGACAAATGCCCTGCACCTACCCACATGAACTCGTGTGAGACAAGGTCCGTAGGTATGGTCCCCTTCCCCCTCTCAGTACTAGTTAATTTGAGTAATTGTGTATTGTCAGAAAAGTGATTAGTACTAGTTTTTGTTTTGTTGTTTCAAAAAAAAATATTTTGTTTTGTTTTGTTTAAAAGCAAGGCATGCTTGTGATGACTCTGTAACAGACTAATTTGGGTTGTTGAAGCTGCTCCCGGGCTCCATCCACTCTGGAGAATGATCTGGGACGTTTAGGGTTTTTTGTTTTTGTTTTTGTTTTTGCGGGGGTGGGGTGGGGTGCGGGGAGTGTGTGTTGGGTTTGTTTTTATTTAGTTATGTTTTTTAAATTCATTAACCATCGGATAGCCCTTAAAGGGAGGAGGACTGATTGATTCCACATTCCACTTCCTAGATCTAGTTTAGAAAACTTGTTCCCCACCTGGTGCTCTTAGGAAGGAGTATAGTAAATGCCTCATTTAATAACATACTCCTTTTTGAAAGTTGCCTTTTCTCTCCACCCTTGAGTAGGCCCAGTATTTGATGAAACTCATGAAAGTGGGTGGAACCTCTCTTGCCCCTCCTCTTTTCTAGGATGCACTATATATGTGACTGTGACTTTCAAGGAAATTTGTTTGCCATGTGCTGATTTTTTTTTTTTGAAGTTAATTTCTAACTTCTTTCACTGATAAATGAAGAAAAGTATTGCACCTTTTGAAATACACCAAATGGATTGAGTACGTAATTAAAAAACTTTTTTTTCCCCCTGTCAAAAAAAAAAAAGTATATGACAGGAAAAAATATATATATATAAGCAAATAAAGGAAGAACCTCATCAAAAAGAACACCAAGTGTAAGATTTATATACTATCAGGACAAACACAGAAACACTGGTGGAAGAAAAAGGTGGGAGAGGAAGGTGGTTTTGATTCTTCCTGGATGTATCTTGATTTCTTTGTTAAAGGACTCAACTTTCCTAAGATAAAGGGGGATTAAAAACTGGTTTACCTATAGGGGTAGCATTGATTGGGGAAAGGGAATTACCTTGAAGTTTAACTCTATATGAATATTAGAAAATAAAAATAAAAAAGGAATAAACTCGATTAAACTAAACTAAAATTTAAAAAAATTTAAAAAATCGAAATGCAAAAGAAAAACACAGGTGTATGAATCAAAAAAGTTCAGGTTAGAAGGTTATTATGGAATTTGATGTACTGGACATCTCACTGTGATGGTAAATAGGTTAAAAAATTATCTATCTATCTATCTATCATCCGTCTATCTATATCTATCTATCTATCTATCTATCTATCTATCTATCTATCTGGACCAGAATAGTGGGAACGAGTTAAAAATAAAAGTTGTCCTATGAAGTAGAGGTGGTTGTTCTCTTTTCTTTCTTTCTTTTTTTTTTTCTTGTTGGTTTTCTGGGGGAGGGGCCTGCCACGTGGGTTTTCAGTCAATGATGTTCCCTGAGTTAAGTCCTCCCTCCCCCCTCAAGTGGGTGGGCTCTGAGGAAACCGGTTTTTTCAGACTTGTTCTCTGGAGGTTTTTATGTTATTTCACTTTTTTTCTTCTCCTTGCCTTGACCGCTTTTGATGGTTTTTGTAAGTTTAGAGGAAAGCAAACTGCACCCTGACCTCCCTCTGAGAGAGAAGCCTCAGTCTGGCTGCAGAGCCCCAATAAATTCCCTCTTGGCTGCTGGCAGACCAGGTCCCGAGTCGAGGTCCTTGGGGATGCAGGATCTTCTGTTTGTACCCAAAACCATGGCAGCTGCGGCTGTCTGGGCAGCTCCAGACTGCCAAAGAGGTTCCAAGCAGCAATCGCATGCTGAGATTTTCCCGGGTGGCCCAGGCTGGGAGTGCCTGGTTTTTATGGGTCTAAGAGTGCCAGGCTTGCACGCACCTCTCTCAGGGGAGTGTGTGGGGTGCGCGCGCACCTCTCAGGCTCTGGTGGAATGGCGGGAGTCTGAGAGAACCAGGCTGGGCCTTTGAGCAACACTCTCAGGGGAGTGTGTGCGGCACGCGCGTGTGTCTCAGGGTCTGGTGGAATGGCGCAGGTCTAAGAGCACGGGGTGCGTGGGGAGGGGAGTGCACGTCTCAGGCTCTGTAGCACCTGCCCTCTGGCTCTGGAGCCTCTGCCTTCTGGCAAGGCTCCCAGCCCCTCACAGGAGCCGGACCCCACATGTTCACGTGCGCGCTGGCTGCTCAGGACCAAGACCTGGTTTCTCCGCAGCACTCTCTCTGGCTCAGCGCCAGGGGAGGCTGTCCTGGGTCTGGGGACTTAAGCCCCTGTCCCTAGCTGCCCCGATTCCTGCAATTTCCCCCTTTGGTCCTTTGCTCTCTTTGAGTGCTTTCAACCAGACTCCAAGTTAATGCTGGTCCCCAGAGGCAGGGCACTCTCAGGTTGGGGTATTACTTTCCAATCAGTTGTCTCTGGTGGCTCCCTCCCCCTTTTGTTTATCTTCTGATATTAGTCCGAAGTTCCCACTCTGCTTTACCTGCCCACTGGCATCTTCTGCCCCTATAGAGATCCAGACGTGTATAATTCTGATCTCAAGCTGTTTTCATGGGTGATCGGAATTCTTTGGTAGGTAATCAGCTCACTTTAGGGTACAGGTTGAAAAGGCGCCTTCTCCTACTTCCCTGCCATCTTGTCTCCCCCGAATTTGGTAAATTCTTTATAGTCTTTGGATACTAGCCCTTTATCTGGCATGTCATTTACAAATATCTTCTCCCATTTCGTAGGTTATCCTTTAGCTTTGTTGATTGTTTCTTTTGTTGTGTGAAGCTTTTTGTCTTGATGAAGTCCCAGTAGTTTTTTGCTTTCCTTTCCTTGCTTCTGAAGACGTGTCTAGTAAGAAGTTTCTGTGGTCTAGGTCAAAGAGATTGCTTCATGTGTTCTCTCAGATTTTGATGGATTCCTCTCTCACATTTAGGTCTTTCATCCATTTTGAATTTAGTTTTGTGTATGGTATAAGAAAGTGGTCCAGTTTCATTCTTCTGCCTGTGGCCATCCAATTTTCCCAACACCATTTGTTGAAGAGACTGTCTTTTTTCCATTGGATATTCTTGACTGCTTTGTTGAAGATGAGTTGAGGGTCCCTTTCAGGGTTCTCTACTCTGTGTACATTGATTTATATGTCTGTTTTTGTATCAGTACCATGCTGTCTTGTTGATTATAGCTTTGTAATACAGCTTAAAGTCCAGAATTGTGATCCCTTCAGCTTTGCTTTGCTTTTATAACATTACTTTGGCTATTTGGGGTCTTTTCTGGTTCCATGCAAATTTTAAAATTGTTTGTTCCAGCTCTGTACAAAGTACTGGTGTTTTGTTAGTGATTGCATTGAATGTGTAGATTGCTTTAGGTACTAAAGACATTTTAACAATATTTCTTCTTCCAATCCATGAGCATGGAATGTTTTCGCATTTCTCTGTTTCTTCCCCAATTTCTTTCCTAAGTGTTCTATAGTTTTCAGAATACAGATCATTTACATATTTGGTTAGGTTTATTCCTAGGTATCTTATGGTTTTTAGTGCAATTATAAATTGGATCATTCCTTGATTTCTCTTTCTGCTTCTTCATTATTAGTGTATAGAAAAGAGAAATTTATGTACATTCATGTTATATCCTGTGACTTTGCTGAATTCCTGTATCACTTCTAGCATTTTTTTTTTTGTAGAGTCTTTCAGATTTTCTATATAGAGTATCGTTTCATCTGTAAGTAGTGAAATTTTGACTTCTTCCTTGCCTTTTATTTCTTCTTCTTGTCTGATTACTGAGGCTAGGACTTCCAGTACTATGTTAAATAACAGTGGTGAGAGTGGACATCCTTGTTATGTTCCTGAACTTAGGGGAAAAGCTTTCAGTGTTTCCCCATTGAGGATGATATTAACTCTGGGCTTTTTTGTATCTGGCCTTTATTATGTTGTGGTATGTTCCCTCTAACCCTACTTTGTCACATGTTTTTTTCTGCATCTATTGAAATGATCATATGGCTTTTATCCTTTCATTTATTTATGTGGTGTATCATGCTTTATGACTATTGAACCATACTTGCAGCCCAGAAATAAATCCCACTTCACTGTGGTGAGTAGCTATTTTAATTTACTGTTGGATTAGATTTACTAGCATTTTATTGAGAATTTTTGCATCCATGTTCATCAGGGATATTGGCCTGTAGTTCTGTATTTTAGTGGAGTCTTTGGTTTTGGAATCAGGGTAATGCTGTCCTCATAGAATGAATTTGGATTTTCCTTCCATTTCTATTTTTGAAATAGTTTGAGAAGAACAGGTATTAAGTCTTCTTTAAATGTTTGGTAGAAATATCCTTTGAAGCCATCTGGCTCTGGGCTTTTGTTTGGAGATTTTTGATTACTGATTCGATCTTTTTTGCTTCTTATCAGTCTGCCAAAGTTTCTATTTCTTTCTATTTCCCTTTTGATAATTTATATGTTCTAGGAATTTATCCATCTCTTTCAGTTTGTCCAACTTGTTGGCATATGGTTTCTCATAAAATTATCTTAAAATTGTTTATATTTCTATATAGTTTGTTGTTGTTGTTAATTTAAATTCAATTAGCCACCATATGGTACATCATTAGTTTTTGATGTAGTGTTCATGGTTGTAGTTTCTTCTCTCTAATTGGTGATTTGATTTATTTGGGCCCTTTCTCTTTTTGATAAGTTTGGCTATGAGATTACTAATTTTATTAATTCTTTCAAAGAACCAGCTCCTAATTTCATTGATCTTTTCTACTGGTGTTTTTGTTTCTATATCATTTGTTTTCATTTTCATTTGTTTCCCTGTAATTTTTTATTTCTTCTTTGACGTCCTGGTTGACCCATTCATCGCTTAGTAGCGTGTTATGTAACCTCCAGGTATTCGTGGTCTTTCCAAATTTTTTCTTGTGGTTGACTTCAAATTTCATAGCATGCTAGTCAGAAAATATTCATGATATGATCTCAATCTTTTTATATTTGTTGAGGCCTCATTTGTGAATTAGTATGCAGTCTATTCTGGAGAATCTCCCATGTGCACTTGAAAATAAAGTATATTTTGCTGCTTTAGAATGAGGTGTTCTGAATATACCTATTAAGTCCATCTGGTCCAGTGTGTCATTTAAAGCCATTGTTTCTTATTGACTTTCTGCTTAATCTGTCCATTGCTTTAAGTGGGGTCTTAAAATCCCCTACCATTATTGTATTATTATTATTAATGAATTTCTTTAAGTTTGTTATTAATTGATTTATATATTCAGGTGCTCCCAAGTTGGGGGCATAATTATTTACAATTATTAGATCTTGTTGGATAGTCCCCTTTATTATGATGTAATATCCTTCTTCATCTCTTGTCAGTCTTTGCTTTAAAACCCAGTTTGTCTGATATAAGTATTGCTACTCCAGGTGAATGTCCATTTGCATGATACATATTTCTCCATTCCATCACCTTTTTTTTTTTTTTTTGAGATTGTATTTATTTGTCAGAGAGAGAGAGAGCACAAACAGGAGTAACAGCAGGCAAAGAAAGATGTGTGCTCCCCATTGGGCAGGACACCCAATGTGGGACTTGATCCCAGGACACCGGGATCATAACCTGAGCTGAAGGCAAAGCAACCCATGCATCCCTCCATTCTCTCGCTTTCAATCTGCAAGTGTCTTTAGGTCTAAAATGAATCTCTTAGAGACAGCATATAGATGGGTCTTTTTTTTTTTTTTTAAATCCATTCTGATATCCTGTGTCATTTGATTGGAGCACTTACTACTTTTACTTTCAGATTAATTATTAATAGATATATTTCATGCCATTTTATTACTTGTTTTGTTGTTGTTTCTGGAGATTTTCTCTGTTCTTTTCTAGTCTTTGTCACTTTTGGTTTTTCATTTCTACTTAAAATTCTCCTGTAGAGTTATTCCTAGAAAATATATTGTAAACCCTAAGGAGTGACTGTGGAAGCAGGTGAAACATCAGCACCATTCCTATTCTTGGGCTGTTGAACATAATGACCTGGTAGGAGCAGGATCCTATGATCCCCAGGGGCAAGGCATAGGTTTGGAGCTATGAAAGAATGTGACCCTCAGTCCCCTCTTTCTGCACCTGGTGATTGGTAGCCCAAACATGCCGTTTCTCCTTTATCCCGTGACTGACTCCCTGCATGCCTACATGTAGGGGAAGATACAAGCCTGCTTCAAGATATTTGCCATCCCTTTGTACTCCTTTGTCACACTTGGAGGCACCTATCTTTGCTGATAAGTAAATAAGTAAGTAAGTAAGTAAATAAATAAATAAATAAAAGGCTATTGCAGGATTCAGCTGCTGCTGCTCTCTTTTGCAGAGGCACTCCTGCATGGCTCCTCAGATTGGTGTTTGAAAACTTTATTTCAGTGAATGATGACAATCTCCTTTAATATTTCTTGTAGGGCTGGTTTAGTGGTCATAAACTCCTTTAGTTTTTGCTCCTCCATGAAACTCTATCTCTCCTTGTATTCTGAATGGTAGCTTTGCTGGATAGATTATTCTTGGCTGCAGATTTTTCCCATTCAGCACATTGAATATATCATGCCACTCACTTCTGGCTTGACAAGTTTCTCTTAAGAGATCTGCAGCTAACCTTGTGGTTCTTCCCTTGTAAATTAGGGCCTTATTTTGTCACCACTCCTAGGATTTTTTCTTTTCTTTCTTTTTTTTTTTTTTAAAGATTTTCTTTATTTATTTGATAGATGATGAGAGAGGGAATACAACCTGGGGGAGTGGGAGAGGAAGAAGCAGGGTTCATGCTGAGCAAGGAGCATGATGGGAGGCTCAATCTCGGGACCCTGGGATCATGACTAGAGCCAAAGGCAGGCACTTAATGTTGAGCCAGCCAGGTGCCCCAGGATTTTTTCTTTATCACTGTATTTTGCAGATTCAATTACAATATGTCTTCGTGTTGTATGGCCAAGTGATTTTTGAAAAGAATATCAAGATCACTCAATGAGGGAAAACTCAGTCTGTTCAACAAATGATTCCAGGAAAACTAGATATCTACATACAAAAGAAAATATTGGACCCTAATTAACACCACTTACAAATTTAAAATAGGTAAGGAATCTAAATATAACACCTACAAATGTAGATCAAAAGCTTCTTAGCATTTGATTTGGCAATGATTCCTGAGATATAACACACTAAAGACATGGATATCAAATAAGAAATAGACACATTAGACTTTCTGAAAATTAAAAAGAATTGATATATCAAAAGATACTATCAACAGAGTACAAAGACAACACACTTAAAAGTTATAAATACATTTGCAAGTCATCTCTCTAAGAGCTTAATATCCAGAATATATAGAGAACTCCTAAAACTCAACAGCATAAAGCCAAATAAATCAATTCAAACTTGAGTGTAGGACTTAAATAGACATTTATCCAAAGAAGATATGTAAATATGAAAAAATACTCAATATCACATCATTAGGGAAGTACAAATCAAGAGCAAAATGAAATACCACCTCACTTGCATCAGGATGGCTACTGTTTAAAAAACCCACTATTAAAAAAGCCAAAACAAGACTTATTATTGCTTTTTATTCCTTTGCCAAAAATCATTGCATAGTATAAATATACCACATTTTACTTATCTGTTTATCAATTGGTGGAAATATGTGTTCCTACTTTGGGACTATTATGAATATTGTGGTTATGAACATTTGAGTACAATTTTTTTTTTTGTGGATGTATGTTTTTATTACTGAGGTATATACTTAAGATAAGTTGGGTCATATGGTAAGCACCTTCAGTAAGTGTAAGGGTTTCCAAACTTTTTTTCTAAGTAGTTGTAGCATTTCATAATCCCACCATCAATGTATAAATCTTCTAATTTATCCACATGCTACCCAACACTTGCTTATCTGACTTTTCTCTTGTTTGTTTTTTAAGTCATCCTGGTGGATTTGGAGTGTATTTTATATATATGCCACGCCTATCCATTTACCAGTCGATGGGCATTTGGGCTTTTGGAATAATTTGGCTATTGTTGATGATGCTGCTATAAACATCTGGGTGCATTTGTCCCTTCAAATCAGTACTTTTGTATCCTTTAGGCAAGTACCTAGTAGTGCAGTTGGTAGGTCATAGGGTAGTTCTATTTTTTTTTTAAGATTTTATTTATTTATTTGACAGACAGAGATCACAAGTAGGCAGAGAGGCAGGCAGAGAGAGAGAGAGAGGGAAGCAGGCTTCCTGCGGAGCAGAGAGCCCGATGAGGGGCTCGATCCCAGGACCCTGAGATCATGACCCGAGCCGAAGGCAGCAGCCCAAACCCCTGAGCCACCCAGGCGCCCCGGGTAGTTCTATTTTTAACTTTTTGGGGAAATTCCATACTGTTTCCCAGAGTGGGTGTACCAGCTAGGATTCCCACCAACAGAATAAGAGGTTCCTCTTTTTCTGCATCCTTGCCAACACCAGTTGTTTCCTCTATTGTTAATTTTATCCATTCTGACAGGTGTGAGGTGGTATCTCATTTGTAGTTTTGTAATTCCCTTTGGTAGCCTCTTATTTCTGTCTGGTCATTAGAGAAGTACCTTTGATTATTTTTAATTTTAGTAATTTTAATCTTCTGTTTTTCTCATTAAGTTTTGGTAGGAGTTTGAATAGGATTGGTGCTAATTTTCTGTGTTTTTTTTTTTCTTTCTTTCTTTTTTCTCCTTTAAATGATTGGTACAATTCAGTAGTAAAGCTATTTACTCCTGGACTTTTCTTTTTTAGAAGATTTTTGATACTGGTTCAATGTCTTATAATAAGTCTATTGAGATTTTCTGTTTCTTCTGAGTCAGTTTTGGTGATTTGTGTATTCTAGGAATTTGTCCATTTTATCTAGATTATCTAAGTGTTTTGTATTATTATTTATAGGATTCTTTCAAAATCCTTTTAATTTCTTTAAAGTTGGTAGTAATGTCTCCACTTTCATTTCTAACTTTAGTTATTTGCATCTTCCTTCATTTTTGTTAGCATAGGTAAAGATTTGTTGATTTTATTGTTATTTTCAAAGAACCAACTTTTGATTTAAGTCATTTTCTTTTTCTATTTTCTATTTCATTTATCTTTGTCTGATTTTTATTACTTTATTCTTTCTATTGGCTTTAGGTTTAGTTTGTTCCTTACTTTTCTGATCACTTGAGGTATTGGCTTAAGTTGTTGATTTGAGATATTTATTTATTTATTTAAATTTATTTTTAATATAAGAATTTTTAGACATAAATTTCCCTCTGGCCCCACTTTGGCTTCATATTTAAGTTTTGAAATTTTTATTCATTTTAATTCATCTCAAACTATTTTCTAATCCCCACAGTAATTTTTTCTTTGACTTATTTGTTGTTTAAGAGTGTATTTACATGGAAGGTATGTGCCATGGTGAGTGCTGTGAAGTGTGTAAACCTGGCGATTCACAGACCTGTACCCCTGGGGCTAACAATACATTATATGTTAATAAAAAATATTTTTTTTAAAAAAAGAGTGTATTTACTTTCCTGATAGTTCTGAATTCTACAGTTTTCCTTCTATTATTGATATGTAGCATTTCTGTTGTGTTTTAAGATATTTTATAGATTTAATCTTTAGAATTTTATTGAGAATTATTTTATATACTTGCATGGTCTAACCTGAAGAAGGTTCTATGTGTACCTGAGAAGAATGTGTATGCTGAAGTTGGATGGAGTCTACTATGTATATCTGTTAAGTTTAGTTTATTACAGTGTTCTTCAAGTCCTCCTTTTCCTCACTGATCTGTCTAGATGTTCAATCCATTATTGGAAGAGGTGTATTGAAATAAGAACTATTTCTCCCTTCAATTTTGTCTATATTTGTTTCATATGTTTTGGAGCTCTATTGTTTGGTGCATGTATGTTTATACTTTTTGATGAATTATCTCTTTATTAATATATAATGTCCCTCAGTCTCTTGTAACAGCTTTTTATTTAAAGTCCATTTTGTCTGATATTAGTATAAACATCCAGGTCTCTTGGCTGTAATTTGCATGGGATATCTTTTTTCCATCTTTGCACTTTTAACATATTTGTGTCTATGTATTTAAAATGAGTCTTGTCCATGCAGCATATACTTGGATAATTTTCTATTGATATGCTATGACAAATCTGTCTTTTAATTTTGACTTCAGTACATTTAAGTTTAAAGTGATTATTGACAATGGACTTTTACAATTTTACTATTTATTTCTATTTTTTAAAATTTGTTTATTTATTTTCAGAAAACAGTATTCATTATTTTTGCACCACACCCAGTGCTCCATGCAATCTGTGCCCTCTATAATACCCACCACCTAGTACCCCAACCTCCCAACCCCCACCACTTCAAACCCCTCAGATTGTTTTTCAGAGTCCATAGTCTCTCATGTTTCATCTCCCCTTCCAATTTCCCCCAACTCCCATATCCTCTCTAACTCCCCATGTCCTCCATGCTATTTGTTATGCTCCACAAATAAGTGAAAGCATATAATTGACTCTCTCTGCTTGACTTATTTCACTCAGCATAATCTCTTCCAGTCCCGTCCATGTTGCTCCGTCATCCTTTCTGACGGAGACATAATACTCCATAGTGTATATGGACCACATCTTCCTTATCCATTCGACCGTTGAAGGGCATCTTGGTTCTTTCCACAGTTTGGTGACCATGGCCACTGCTGCTTATAAACATTGGAGAATAGATGGCCCTTCTTTTCACTACATCTGTATCTTTGGGGTAAATACCCAGTAGTGCAATGGCAGGATCATAGGGAAGTTCTATTTTTAATTTCTTGAGGAATCTCCACACTGTTCTCCAAAGAGGCTGCACCAACCTTTTTTCTTCCTCACTTTTCTTTTTTTCTATTCTTTTATTATGTTATGTTAGTCATCATACAGTTCCTCACTTCTTTCTAATAATGCCTGTGTTTGTGTTTGAGTTGTGTATGTGTGTGCATGTGATATAGAATTTTGATTCTTTTTTTATTTACTTTTTGGTGTCTATACATGTTTCTTCGTTATTTTCCTAGTGGTACTGTGGGCAAAGATAAAATGCTAACTTTACAATAATCTAGTTTGAGCTGATACCAACTTAGCTTCAAAATATACATGAAAGCTTCTCCAATTTAGTTTGATCCCTCTTTTGTGTTGTTATTGTCACAAATTACATCTCTTTATATAGATTTATATTTAATCTTTTATGTGTTTGCCTTTTCCATCTTATAGGATATAAAAAGAGGGCTTTGAAACTAGAAAACAATAACACTTGCTTTTATGTTTACCAGTGTAATTACCTTCACCAGTGATCATTATTTCTTTGAATGACTTTGGGCTACCCTCTAGTGTCCTTTCATCTCAGCCAGAAGGACTCCCTTTATCATTTTTTTTTTTTTTTGGTAGGGTGACTCTGATAATGACAGCCCCTCTTAGCTTTTGTTATTGTGAGACTGTCTTATTTTTTCCTTTATCTTTGAAGAGTAGTTTTAACAGATATAGATTTCTTGGTTGACAGATGTTTTTTCCAATTTTTTTTAAAGATTTTATTTATTTATTTGACAGAGAGAGATCACAAGTAGGCAGAGAGGCAGGCAGAGAGAGAGAGGAGGAAGAAGGCTCCCCGCTGAGCAGAGAGCCCAATGTGGGGCTTGATCCCAGGACCCTGAGATCATGACCTGAGCCGAAGGCAGAGGCTTTAACCCACTGAGCCACCCAGGCGCCCCTTGGTTGACAGATCTTTAAAAAAATTTTCAGCTTGTTTTAAATATATCACCCAACTATTTTCTTCTTTAAAGATTTTTATTTATTACTTTAAAAGAGAGAGAGAGAGAGCAAAGCAGGGGGAGCAGGAGAGGGAGAAGCAGGATCCCTATTAAGCAGAGAGTCCAATATGGGGCTTGATCCCACGATCCTGGGATCAGGACCTGAACTGAAGGCAGACACTTAACCAACTGAGCCACCCAGGCACCCTCATTCTACTACTTTCTTGCCTCCATAGTCTCTGATGAGAAATTGGCTGTTCCTCTTGAGGATTCCTTGTACCATGATGAGTTGCTTCTTTTTTTAAAGATTTATTTCTTATTTAGAGAAAGGAGGAGGGCCAAAAAATGAGAGAGAATATCAGACATACTCTGTGCTCAGCATGGAGCCCAGCATGGAATTTAATCTCCTGACCCTGAGATCATGACCTGAACCAAAACCGAGAATTGGATGCTTCCTTGAGCAACCCATGTACCCCAATTAGTTGCTGCTTCCCTTCTGCTTTTAAGATTCTGTCTTTGGTTTTGTCTTTCAGTAGTTTGAAATAGAGTGTCTTAATGTGAATCTGTTTATCCTGTTTGTAATTTGTTGAGCTTCTTGGATGTGTAGACTTACAGCCATCATAATTGGGAGTTTGGGTCTTCAAATTTTTCTGTCTTCTTTTCTTCTCTCTTCTCAGACTCCCATAATATGTATATTGTTAACCTTATGGGTGTCCCACACATGCCTTGGTCTCTGTACACCCCCCTTAATCTGTTTTATTTCTCCTCTGAATGGCTAATTTTAATTACTCTGTCTTCAAGTTCTCGGATCTTTCTTCCTATCAGAATCTGGTACTGAGCTGCTCTAGAGAATTTTTTTTAACTATTTTATTTTTCAGATGCAGCATTTCTATCTGGATATATATCTATATATATAGATATATCTATCTATCTATCTATCTATATATATATATATAGTTTCTCTTCATTGATATTCACTACTCACCCATACACTGATATCCTTTATTTGTTCATTATCTCCTTCAGATCTTTGAGCATATTTAAGACAGTATTTGTGTCATCAAGTTCAATGTCCAACCTTACTCTGAGATCGTTTCTATCAATTTTTCTCTTTCCTTTGAATAAACCATGCTTTTCTTTCTTTGAATGTTTTATTATTTGTTGTTCTTGTTGTTAACTGGACATATTGACTAGCATAATGTGCTGACCCTGGAAATCAGATTCTCTCCTTGTCCAGGGAGTTTAGTTGTTCATTGATGATAAGCAAAATTGTTGTTTCTTTAAAAGGTGACTTTGCAAACCATTTGCAAGTGTTGTATTCTTTGTCATGTGTAATCATGATGTTTCTGCTCTGTTATCTAGATGTTTAGCCAGGGGCTTTACAGAGGTTTCCTTAAATACTTGTACCCAGAAGGAAAATACAAGTGATCTCTTTCTTTAATTCTTTAGACAGTGGGAATCATTTCTGTCTGTATTTGAAATGATCACCCACTGTGCTCTTTCTTATTTGAACATCCAGTCAGATCAAAATATAAACCTAGAGTTTCAGAGGACAAAGCTTTTCTGGAACTAAGAAGCCACAGCTGGATATGGCTTACTATCTTGATGGCTGGCAACTGCAGGGCTGGGACTGGGGGGATGATAAACGCAATGCTAAGCATAAAAATTTACCAATATTTGACAGCCTCTTTCTTCAACAGTGATCCCACTGATGACTTCAAGTTTTCAACTAGAGCAGATTTCCAAAGTCCTTGATTTTGATAGTTTTTATCATTTCGGTAATTGTTTTGCTGGAGGGATGGATTCCTAGAGCTTCTTACTGCACCATTTACCATTCTATGACTCTTTGTTTTCTACATTTCTGTATCTTTATTTTTTCTCTATTTCTGTGTTACTGGTTTCTTTTTTATTAAATAGGTGTTGTCAATTCTACCAGCTTAGCTCCTATATATTTTTGTGTCACTTTTAAATTATTTCCTTAGTGATCACTTTTGGATTATAATTATATTTTAACTCAAATCATTTTAGTTCACCTTAGTACCAACTTAATTTCAGTTGTATACAATACATTGCCCTAGTATGGCTATATTATCTCCCCATGCATTTGTGCTAACATTTTCATATATATTACATCTTTATAAGGCCATCAATTTTAAGTCCCTCAAAACAATTTTGTAATTATTGCTCTATGGAGTTATGTTTTGAATAAAATTGGAGAGGAAAAGATTTATAAGTCAAATATATTTAGACTACATATTTCTTCATGTAGTGATCTTTAGTAGTGCTTTTTACTTCTTTGTGTGGATTTGACATATTCTCTATAGTTTCTTTTCATTTTGGCCTCATGGTTTCCTCTTAGTATTTATTATATGCCTGGCCTGCTAGTGACAGCTTATCAGTTTTTGTTTGTCTGGGATGATCTTAATATCACCTTAATTTTTGAAAGATGGTTTTTATGGACTTAGAATTATTGGTTGACAGCATTTTCCTTTCAACACTTTCAATATGTCATTCCATTGCTGGCTGGCTTTCATGGTGTTTGATGAGAAGTCAGTAGTTAATCTAAATGAGGATTCCCTCATGAGTAATTTTGTTCTCCTGCTTTCTTTTTATTTTATTTTGTCTTGTTTTATTTTAATTCCAGTATAGTTAGTATACAATCTTACATTAATTTCAGGTGTACAATATAATAATTAAACAATTCTCTATGTCACCCAGTGTTCAGCATGGTAACTGCACTTCTTAATCCCCAACACCTGTTTTATCCATCCCTCTGGTAGACATCAATTTGTTATCTATAGCTAAGAGTCTGTTTCTTAGTTTGTTTCTCTCTTTCTTTTTTTTCCCCTTTGCTCCTTTATGATTGCCTGTTTCTTAAATTCCACATTTGAGTGAAATCATATGGTATTTGTCTTTCTCTAACTGATTTGTTTTGCTTAGCTTTATACCTCTAGATCCATCCTGCCATTTGGCAGGGTTTCATTCTTTTTTTTTTTTTTAATAATTTTTTTTTTTAGTTTGGTTTCATTCTTTTTTATGGTTGAATAATTGTCCATTGTGTATATATATCTTTATCTATTCATCAGTCAATAAACACAAGGTGCTTCCATAATTTAGCTATGGTAAATAATGCTACTGTAAACATAGGGGTTCATGTATCCCTTTGAATTCGAGTTTTTATATTTAGGAGTAAATATCCAATAGTGAGATCATAATATGGATCAAATACCAATATGGTATTTGGATCACAGGATAGATATTCGTAACTTTTTGAGGATTGTGTATTCAGCTTTCCACAGTGGCTGCACCAGTTTGCATTCCCACCAACAGTGCAAGAGAGTTCCTTTTTCTCCACATCCTCACCAACACTTGTTGCTTCTTGCATTGTTGATTTTAGCTGTTATGACAGGTGTGAGGTGATGTATATTGTAGTTTTGATTTGCATTTTCCCGATGTTAAGAGATATTTTCATGTGTCTGTTGGCTATCTAGATGTCTTTTTTGGAGAAATATCTGTTCATTTCTTCTACCCATTTTTTTAAATCGATTATTTGGGTTTTGGGGGTGTTCTACTGCTTTCAATATTCTTTTGAAAAGTCTTGCATTTGACAGTTTGACTTTGATGTGACTGTGTGAATCTTTTTTAGTTTACTGTAGTTAAAATTCATTGCTTCTTGGATAAGTATATTACTGTTTTTCTGTAAATTTGGGAACCATTTGGTATTTATTTTTTGAAGCGTTCTTTCTGCTCCTTTCTTCTTTCATTCTGGAATTCCTTTAATGTACATGCTGGTGCACTTGGTGTTTCAGTGGACTCTTAGATTTTGTTTATTTCTCTTCATTTTTTTTTTTTAGTCCCTCAGATTATATAATCTCAGTTTGACCCATGCTCAAGTTCACTGATTTTCTTCCCCACCAGTTCAAATTAGTTGTTGATCTTTTTTAGTGGCTATTTAATTTCAGTTATTGAAAGTTTCTCTCCAGAACTTTTATTTGGTCTTTTCCCCCCATGATATCACTTTATTGAAAATTTTTATATGACGGGATATTCTCATTTTTCTTTAATCCTTTAAACACAGTTTTCTTCAGTTCATTAAGCATATTTATAATAGATTTTTAAAGTTTTTATCTTGGGGATGCCTGGATGGCTCAGTCAGTTAAGTATCTGCCTTCAGCTCAGGTTATGATCCAAGGGTCCTGGGATCAAGTCCTGAATCAGGCTCCTTGCTCAGTAGGGAGCCTACTTTTCCCTCTGCCTGCCACTCCCCTTGCTGTGCTCTCTCTCTCTCTCTCTCTGACAAATAAATAAAATCTGTTTAAAAATTAGAAAATAAAATTTTTATCTTGTAATTCCAAAATTTGAACTCCTTGCAGACAGTACCAATTGACTGTTTTGTATTGGCCATACTTTCCAGTTTCTTTGCATGATTCATAATTTTTGTTTAAAACTAGTTACTTTATTTTTCTTATTTATTTATTTATTTTAGTTTTTAAAATTTTTCCCCATTTAAACACACATGCAGCAATGGGTTTAAAACTCAAGCCATAAAAGCTCATTAATCCAAAAATTCCAAGTTTTGATAGAAAAAATTTCCCTTAAATTTAAAAATACTGAGACCTACATACTCCCAACTTAAATTCCTACCTAAGCAAGTTTATAATATTTATAAATAAGTCACAGGCTAATGTTGAATTGCTTTTAACATGAATTCACTCTAGAGCAACAAAGACCAAAATATCATTGAAGCTAATTAATATAATACAAAGTTAAGTTTTAGACTTACAGGTGACAAACAATACCAACATGAGACATCAGAGAAGGTAACCTAACCCAATAAATCTACAGCAGTTTTGATAAAAACCCCTGGAGTACAATGCACAGCTAAGGGGGAACATGCAAGGGTCAGTTCCCTGATGCCACAGGTCTTGATGCAGTGATTTCCTAAGTGGATGGTCTTCACAGGATGCAGGATATCCTTACCCCTGAACAAGTCTAGCTTCCTTCTTTCGGCTAACAGCCTGCAAGTACCTGTCAGCTCCAGCCTCTGGGTGCTTACCTCTACCTTGGGAGAACAGAGCAAGTGGGCAGGCTAGGTTGGGGCTGTACGCCCCCTGCTGTCTGCCATCACACCAAAAGCTGAGTATCTTCCCAGTTTAGGCCAATTCTGGCTGAAATCCATGGAAGGATATTTCTGTCTGTACATAATATGTTGCCCTGGTAAGCACCATGGGTCTCCTAGACCGAGAACAAGATGCTCTTTGTGGCCACTGGAGCTGGGACCTAGGCACTATCCACTACTGCTTGGCATCTGCCTGAAAACCTCACTGGTCACTGGATAAATGAGGTCCTCTTAAGGGCTGGACTAATTCTGGCAACTAGCCAGAACCTATCACTTTGCCCATGCAAGGTCAGTGAGAAATCACCTCAGCAGCTGCTCCACAGGCCCTCAAATGACTCTAGTTGTGGTGGCCACCTCCCAAGACATCTGTTCTGGCCTCCTTCCAGTGCCATTGTAACACACAGCAGGTCAATGGCTGCAGCTAAGCTCAGGGGATTCCCTCTTTCCTCTGACAGCATTGTGAGGGAGGTGGGGACCAGTCATAGATGTCAGAGAGCCACAGCTGCACCTTCTGCTTGTACAGGTAGGCCTCTTGTGTCAGTGTGTCATGCTTCTCCAGCATGTTCTCTAGGCTTTGCTTGTGTGTCACCAGGTACTGGTTGTTACAGCCACAATACTTGTATTTGCTGTGGTAGTCTGGGTTTCCAGGCTGTATATTACTGTATGTTCACAGACACCAGCCAGGCACCTGGGAACACCTAGATACTGTGTCACATGCACAAGTGTGGCTGAGATGCAGGTAATGCATCAGGTTGCTTGAGAATACATAGCCACCCCCCAGCACGTATGGTAGCGAGTAGTTGCAGAGCAGCCAGGTGGCCTCACACTAGCACCCCTAGACTTGACATGGATTTGGCCTGAAAAGCAGCTTTGGTAGAGGTGGCTGCAATGCACAGGGTCACACATGTGCAGCTTGGCCAGCTGCCGGTCCAGCTGCAGGAGCAAGTCCACAGTGAGCACAGGCTTGAAGGCCATGTGCTTGGCCAGCTTGCCAGTACCTTGACTGTGAGGTTCTTGTATGCACTGTGCATTATGGGCAGCAGCAGCAGGTCACCATGCTGTGCCTGCTCATGCCTTAGGGCATATAGTTCCCCAGCGCCCAGGCTGCCTGTGCCCACCATGAAGCATGCCTACACATCATCCCAGCTGCCTTGCCATGCCACTACCAGCCACCCAAGCCCAGTGCCATCTGGTCCCACCATGCAGGCCACAGCAGCTTCATGATGCACATGTGGGAAGCACCCAAGGCCCTGAAGCCAGTGGGAGGGCCATGTCCACTGGATGTGGAAGCAGAGGGCCAGGGAAAAGCTAGTATATAGGAATTCTAGAAATCAGTCCTACTCACCCTTCACCCCCATTTCCAAAATCCTCTTGTTTTGCATTTAGATTACTTATTTGGATCAGTTCTGCACATTCCATATTTTTTGTTGTATGGAGCCAACAAAATCTTTGGTAAGCATCATAGTCAGCTAGTGACTGGTAGAAATTTTCTTAAATGCCTTAAAGCAAAAAAATCTTCCACCATTTGCAAAGAAGCTCTGTGTATATATGTTGCAGTATGCCTTCAGTATTCTAATAGTTTATAGTTCTTTCTTAGCTTTCATTTCCTGCTTGTGCAGTAACTCAGTCTCCATAGGGAAAAGATTAAGGTCTTTTAAATGATATTCTTGAGTGCCCATCTATCCTTGCCCATGATTTCTACCATCTAGATCTCTAGGAATAGGGTGTAACCTTTTAAAGCCATTTGTGAACATTTATTCCCTTGATTTTCCCATGTAATTTTCTTGGCCATCTTTCTTTGCCCTAACTAGTTTTTCTGCCTGAGGCAGCTGCAATTTTATACAATTGCTATTATTTGGTTTGGAGTAACAACCAGATGTTTCCTCACTGTGTGAACTCTGAGTCAGTTCAAAGCCCTGTGAATGGGCATTTCCAGGAGCTTCCAGTCAGGTCAAATAGTGAGAGTTCTCTGGCAGTGGGCTTTTTTGGAAACTTCCCAACCCATTGTCCCTTCAGTAGCTACTATGCTGCCGAGGTTTTGTTTTGTTTTGTTTTGTTTCATTTTAAGCTACTCTTGCTCTCAGGCCTCTCATTTTTAAGACTACCACTTACCTGTGGAAGTGAATAGGAACAGAGAATCCTCAAAGCTCACTATTCTCACAGAGATTTAATTGTTGTTCCTGAAGAAATGCTCTCCAGTTTGTTGCACCTTTGGGTAATTTCCAAAGTTTTGAAAAAGCTGATGTTGGACACTTTGCCAGTGTTCCCTCTATGTCTGTCTTTCTGTCTCTCTCTTTCTCTCTCTCTGTCTCTCTTATAAAGGAGTGCATATAAGAAGTCCTTACTTGAAAATTAAAAATAGAACTTCCCTATGACCCTGCAATTGCACTCCTGGATATTTACCCCAAAGATACAGATGTAGTGAAAAGAAGGGCCATCTGTATCCCAATGTTTATAGCAGCAATGGCCACGGTCACCAAACTATGGAAAGAACCAAGATGCCCTTCAACGGACGAATGGATGAGGAAGATGTGGTCCATATACACTATGGAGTATTATGCCTCCATCAGAAAGGATGAATACCCAACTTTTGTAGCAACATGGACGGGACTGGAAAAGATTATGCTGAGTGAAATAAGTCAAGCAGAGAGAGTCAATTATCATATGGTTTCACTTATTTGTGGAGCATAACAAATAGCATGGAGGACATGGGGAGTTAGAGAGGAGAAGGGAGTTGGGGGAAATTGGAAGGGGAGGTGAACCATGAGAGACTATGGACTCTGAAAAACAATCTGAGGGGTTTGAAATGGCGGGGGGTGGGAGGTCGGGGTACCAGGTGGTGGGTATTATAGAGGGCATGGATTGCATGGAGCACTGGGTGTGGTGAAAAAATAATGAGTACTGTTTTTCTGAAAATAAATAAATCAATTTAATTAAAAATTAAAAAAAGAAGTCCTTACTTGACCATTCCAGAAGTGTTCTCTAAGACACTTTTAAGTAAAATATTTAGAGTTTGAGAGTGTTAAGTGAAAATACTCTGTCAACACAAGATTCTTACTAGCCCCATAATCAGGTGAACCATTTCAAATAAAACTCTTTTTCAAGAATTTAGTTTTGGAAGTAGGGGGTAAGAAAACAAGTCTTGCTTATAAAAAACTATGAAAAGAATACATCACGTATATCTGGCCCAGATATTTTTAACATGGATTCCAAAGAAATTCAGTGAAAAAAAAGCTATAGTTTTTTTAATCAAATAGCACTGGAACACCGAATAGACAAATAGAAACAAAACTGGCATTTAATACCTTGCACAAAATACCTATTTTACATAGACATCTATTTAAGATTTCTAATACTATAAAACTGATAAAATTTATCTATGAGTAATTTCAGCAGTCTTGGGTAGGTAAAGTTTTATATACATTAAAATGTAAAAGACTTCAGCCATTAAAATTGATAAATTAGGCTCATCATAATGAAAATTTTCTGGTTCAGACACTCTGTGATGATTAATTTCATGTGTCCAGTTTGGCTAAGCTATGGTACCCAGTTTTTTTTACCAAACACTAATCCAGATGTTGGTGTGAAGATACTGTTTTAGATATGATTAACTTTTGTTTTGTTTTGGTTTGATTTTGTTTTTGTTTTCAAATATTTCTTTGTTTTTAATTTAATTTTATTTTTTCATTGTTCCAAGATTCATTGTTTATGCACCACCCAGTGCTCCATGCAATACATACCCTCCTTAACACCCACCACCAGGCTCACCTAACCCTCTACCCAAACTCCCTCCAAAACTCGCAGTTTGTTTCTCAGAGTCCACACTCTCAAGGTTCATCTCCCCATCCGATTTCCCCCAATTCACTTTTCCTTTCCTTCTCCTAATGTCCTCAGTGTTATTCCACAAGTAAGTGAAACCATACGATAATTGACTCTCTCTGCTTGACATAATTCACTCAGCATAATCTCCTCCAGTCCCATCCATGTTGATACAAAAGTTGGGTATTCATCCTTTTTTAAAAAATTTTGTTTTTTTTTTTAATTTCTTTTCAGTGTTTCAGAATTCATTGTTTATGCACCACACCCAGTGCTCCATGCAATACATGCCCTCCATAATACGCATCACCAGGCTCACCCAACCTCCCACCCCTTCCTCTCCAAAACCCTCAGTTTGTTCCTCAGAGTCCACAGTTTCTAATGGTTTATCTCCCCCTCCAATTTCCCCCAACTCCCTTCTCTCCATCTCCCCATGTCCTCCATGTTATTCCTTATGTTCCACAAATAAGTGAAACCAAATGATAATCGACTCTCTCTGCTTGACTTATTTCACTCGGCATAATCTCTTCCAGTCCCATCCACGTTGATACAAAAGGTGGGTATTCATCCTTTCTGATGGAGGCATAATACTCCACAGTGTATATGGACCACATCTTCCTTATTCATTTGTCCATTGAAGGGCATCTTGGTTCTTTCCATAGTTTGGCGACTGTGGCCATTGCTGCTATGAAAGTTGGGGTACAGATGGCCCTTCATTTCACTACATCTGTATCTTTGGGGTAAATACCCAGTAGTGCAATTGCAGGGTCATAGGGAAGCTCTATCTTTAATTTCTTGAGAAATCTCCACCCTGTTTTCCAAAGTGACTGCACCAACTTGCATTCCCGCCAACAGTGTAAGAGGGTTCCCCCTTCTTCACAACCTCTCCAACACTTATTTACTGTCATGTTAGTTTTGGCCATTCTAACTGGTGTAAGGTGGTATCTCGGTGTGGTTTTGATCTGAATCTCCCTGACTGCTAGTGATGATGAACATTTTTTCATGTGTCTGTTAGTCATTTGTATGTCTTCCTTGGAGAAGTGTCTGTTCATGTCTTCTGCCCATTTTTTGACATGATTATCTGTTTTTTGTGTTGGGTTTGAGGAGTTCTTTACCGATCTTGGATATCAGCCCTTTGTTTGTACTGTCACTTGTGAATATCTTATCCCATCCCATTGGTTGCCTCTTTGTTTTGTTGACTGTTTCCTTTGCTGTGCAGAAGCTTTTGATCTTGATGAAGTCCCAAAAGTTCATTTTCACTTTTGTTTCCTTTGCCTTTGGAGACACATTTTGAAAGAAGTTGCTGTGGCTGATGTCAAAGAGGTTACTACCTATGTTCTCCTCTAGGATTCTGATGGATTCCTTCCTCACATTATGGTCTTTTATCCATTTTGAGTTTATCTTTGTGTATGGTGTAAACGAATGGTCGAGTTTCATTCTTTGACACATAGCTGTCCAATTTTCCTAGCACCATTTATTGAAGAGACTGTCTTTTTTCCAGTGTATATTTTTTTCCTGCTTTGTTGAAGATTAGTTGACCATAAAGTTGAGGGTCCATATCTGGGCTCTCTACTCTGTTTCACTGGTCCATGTGTCTGTTTTTGTGCCAGTACCATGCTGTCTTGGTGATCACAGCTTTGTAGTAAAGCTTGAAATCAGGCAACATGAAGCCCCCTGTTTTGTTCTTCTTTTTCAATATTTCCTTGGCCATTTGGGGTCTCTTCTGATTCCATACAAATTTTAGGATTGCTTGCTCCAGCTCTTTGAAAAATGCTGGTGCAATTTTGATCAGAACGACATTGAAAGTATAGATTGCTTTTGGCAGTATAGACATTTTAACAATGTTTATCCTTCCGATCCATGAGCATAGAATGGTCTTCCATCTTTTTGTGTCTTCTTCAATTTCTTTCATGAGTGTTCTGTAGTTCCTTGAATACAGACCCTTTACCTCTTTGGTTAAATTTATTCCTATGTATCTTATGGTTCTTGGTGCTATAGTAAATGGCATCGATTCTCTAATTTCCCTTTTTGTATTTCATTGTTAGTGTATAAGAAAGCAACAGATTTCTGTACATTGATTTTGTATCCTGCCACATTACTGAATTGCTGAATGAGTTCTAGTAGTTCGGTGGTGGAGTCTTTTGCATTTTCCATTTAAAGTGTCATGTCATCTGCAAAGAGAGAGAGTTTGACTTCTTCTTTGCCAATTTGGATACCTTTTATTTCTCCTTGTTGTCTGATTGCTGTTGCTAGGATTTCTAATACTATGTTGAGCAAGAGTGGTGAGAGTGGGAATCCTTGTCATGTTCCTGATCTCAAAGGGAAGGCTGTCAGATTTTCCCCATTGAAGATGATATTATCCTGATCCCCAAACCAGGCAAAGACCCCACCAAAAAGCAGAATTTCAGACCAATATTCCTGATGAATATGGATGTCAAGATCTCAACAAGATCCTAGCTAATAGGATTCAACAGTACATTAAAAAGATCATCCACCATGACCAGGTGGGATTTACCCCTGGGTTGCAAGGGTGGTTCAACATTTGCAAATCAATCAATGTGATAGAACAAATCAATAAGAGAAGAGAGAAAAAACACATGGTCCTCTCAACTGATGTAGAAAAAGCCTTTGACAAAATAAAGCATCTGTTCCCAATTAAAATGCTTCAAAGTATAGGGATAGAGAGAACTTTCCTTAACTTCATAAAATCTATCTATGAAAAACCTACGGTGAATATCACCCTCAATGTTTTTTATAAATTCAAATTTACAATTACCATACAAGTCAGCCGGATATTTACCCAAAATAAATGAAAAATTAAGTCCACAAAAAACACTTGTATTGGAACTTCATAAAAGCCGTGTTAATAATGACTATAAACAGGTAATAAGGCAAATGTCTGTCAACAAGTAAAGGGATGAACACATTATGGAATATCTGCACAATGGAATGCTAATAAAAAACAAATTGCTGATATATTCAAAGATATAGATGAAATTTTAAAACAGTTTTTGGCTAGACACAAAAGAGTATGTTAATATAATTCCACTCATATGAAATTTTAGAAAAGACAACAAATTGTAATTTGTAATTATATAAGACAAATCCATCTTTGCCTGGATTTGGGTGTTAGGAGATTGGTTGCATAGGGAATTTGGGGGAAACAATGGAATACTTTTACTTCCTAATTCTAGTAGTGTTTACTTTGCTGTATATAGTTTTCAAAGCTCATCTAACTCTATACTTATAATGAAATCATTTATTTTATGTGAGTTACACGTCAATAAATTTTATACTAAAATGCATAATTATGTTGAAAGGCATCAAAATTTGCATAGATATTGCCAAATTTAGGAGCCAAACTTTAAAAAGAAGAAATGTTCAAAGAAGCAATCCTGACATTGGTGCTGCTTTTTCCTCAAATCATAGTAATGGCCAATTCTGAAAGGAGATACTGAGAGGGTACAAAACCAAGCATCACTTTCTGTGTAGCCAAAAGTAGTATATTGACAAATATTGCAGTATTTGACCCTTATTAGGAGGTAAGACCTTGGGAAATGAGACCACACATTTAGTTGGGACTCTGAAAGGAGTGAGGCTGACGTACATGTAGAATTTCTCTTATATAATTTGAAGCCAATCTTTAGATCATATTATTCTTTGTTGGGTTTTTTTGAAGAGTTTATTTATTTATTTGACACAGAGAGAGAGAGAGAGATCACAAGCAGGCAGAGAGGCAGGAGAGAGAGAGGAGGAAGCAGGCTCCCTGCTGAACAGAGAGCCCAATGTGGGGCTCGATCCCAGGACCCTGAGATCATGACCTGAGCCAAAGGCAGAGGCTTAACCCACTGATCCACCCAGGCGTCCCTCATATTAATCTTTGAATAAGTCATCCTGGTGTGGGATTTCTAGTTTGTTTAGCCTATCTTCCTAATAGAAGCATGAGCAAACCCTGTCTGGAGAAAGGTCACATTATCCAGAGTCTCAAATTATATCTACAGTTTTTCAGATTAAATCTCACAGTAATATATCTGACAAACAAATGAGTATATGGGTGGAAGATGGGGGAAATCCAAGAGCCAAGAAAATATTTTTAAGAAAATATTTTAGACCACCAAGAACCCAAATAATGGAGTTAACAGGTATGGACTTTAAACCCATACAAAAGGATCAAATGGATTTATTAGATTAAAACATGTAATAACTGGAAATAATATTCACTTAACAGATTAGATGTAGAGGAAAAGAGAATAAGCAAACTGGAAGATTGGTCAGAAGAAAATATTACAGTGATGTCACTATAAGAAGCAAATAGGTGGATATTAATAAAAGGACCATAGGAGATATGTTGGTTATAGTGAGAAAATACTGATTGAAGAAGATGGTGGAGAGAGAACAGGGATGAACAGTACTTTAAGAGACACTGGCAAAAGAATATTAGAAGACTGAAGAAAAATCAACCTACAAATTTAAAAAAAAGCACTATAAATTTTCAAAGGTAAGTTAAAAGCAAACATACATAGGTACATTATAGCAAAACTAATAAAAATTAATGACAAGGAGAAATCTTCAAAGCACCAAAGAAAAGAAAAGTTGTATTTAAAGGGAGAATGAAACATTTACAAGTGACCTAACAGAAGTGATGGAAATCAGAATGCAGTGGAAGAATGTATTCAAAGAACTAAAAGAAAAAGAAAACAATTGCCAACATAAGCCTCAAGTGAAACTATCAAAATTATAAAATGATGACATTCTATCCTTTTCCCCCTTCCCATATATTCATTTGTTTTGTTTCTCAAATTCCACATATGAATGAGATCGTATGGTATTTGTCTTTCTCTGACTGACTTACTTCACTTAGCATGATACACTCTAGCTCCATCCATGTCACTGCAAATGACAAGATTTCATTCTTTTTGATTGCTGAGTGCTCTTAATGATAGAGAGCCAACTGAGGGTGGAAGGAGGGAGGTGGGTTGGGTATGGGTTAGATAGATCAGTGATGGGTATTAAAAGGTGTTGTGAATCACTGAATTCTACTCCAGAAATCAATATTGCAAAGTATGTTTGTAAAGTTTTTCCAGCGAGATCAACACAACACCAGGCAAAGTGGATGCAAGGCAAGATTTATTAAAAACACTCTCCGGTGAAGTTTCAGGGCTCAGGAGAAGGGGAGCCAGGAAAGTTGCACCGGCAGGAGGTGGGCACCCTCGGGCGAGGTTCCACGACTCTGGAAAGCAGAGTGGCGGAAGTTGCGCGGAAGACAGGGAGGAGGGGGCTTTTAAGGAGCCTCGAGGGGAGTTCAGGGGTCTTTTGGCAAGTTTCCCTTATTTGGATATTTCGCCTGCTCGTTGGGGTCCCATTGGTCCACTGGAGCTCGGGGCGGGAGGGTTTTCAGATTCCTGCTTGGGTCTTTGTTCTCCTGTCCAAGCTCAGGTTTTGTGGCGGGGACTTTCACCATCTTAAGTAGCCCTTTCTTTCTGCCAGCCCAACATTCCAACCTTTTGCTTTATATAGTGGTGCCAGGGGCGTTGACTCAGTTCTGGCTACTTCCTGCTGACGGGGGGCTAGGGGGCATCATCATAGGGGTAGTCAGAAGTGGGCAGGCGAGAGTAGGGGTGAAGGAGGAGTTGACTGATGGACACTCGGGCAAGTTCTTGTAGGCAACCCTGCAGGCATCAGAAAAGACAGGGAGCAACTGAGACTAGAAGGAGGATTATGCATACACGTCCTGCCAAAGGGAGCAGCCAGGTTACCCAGGTGTAGGGGTCCAGGCCCCAGGAAGACATGTCTCGCCGCCGTGCTTGAATCCGATCCCTGAGTTCTTTAATCCTGGAGGTAACTATACATGATTGGTTAACAAAGTAACAACATTCTTCATTTAAGAGTAGGCAGGTCCCCCCTTTTTCGGTGGTCAGAAGGTGTAAGGCCCATCGGTTCTGCAAGGCTAAGGTCGCCAGGCTGGTAACTTGCATCTATAGGGCTGTGAGGGAGTCAGCAATCCGTTCCATGTCATCATTCAGGGCTTGGGAGAGTTTGTAATAAAAGTCTATGTAAGTTCCTAACCCCGCTGTTCTGGTTACCACCCCTGTGGCTATTCCTGCCCCTATTATGAATGGGAGGAAGGCAGCCCTTCCTCCACGGTGTTGGGGGAATAGGATGGATTGCAGTTGGGATTCAGAGTAGATAGTGGTAGAAGGAGATAGTAGAATGAATATACAGCCTAGGGAGTCATTAGTAGTCAGGCAGTGATAGGTTCCCTGAGGGCACGAGAGAAATATTCCCGAGGGAGTACAGTACAGGAGGGAGGAGTTAGTGATGTTGGCAGCTGTGCTGGTAAGGGGGAAGGACACATTAATAATAGGTATGTTTCCCCCGATGGGGCCGATATGGACTGTATTATTTGTGGCCGTGGAGTTGTGGAGTGGCCAGTCAATAGGGAGAGGTATCCCTACAATGTTGGAACGTGTTGAAAAAGGGAAACAGATCCAGCAGTCACTCTCACCATTCTTCAACACATTTTACCATAGGTTGTAACTAGAGTGCAGGAGGGCCACTGTCAGTTGTTTGGTGGTAGGGAATTTTTGGGTGCTACCAAGATTGATGCCCTTATAGACCTGGTCGCTGGGGGTTTGGAGTCGTTTAGTCAGGTCCGTGACCACTGTTTTAATGCATTCGCGGCTAGCCTGGTCCTGGAACCCCCCCTCCCCCATCGCCGTCAGAGAGACCGACATGACCCAAATAGGTCCAGCAAACTTTTCCAGACCTGGGGTAGATGTTGCTGTAAAGTTTTTTTCCGGCGAGATAAACACAACACCAGGCAAAGTGGGTTCAAGGCAAGATTTATTAAAAATGCTCTCCAGCAAAGTTTCAGGGCTCAGGAGAAGGGGAGCCAGGAAAGTTACGCCGGGAGGAGGTGGGCACCCTCTGGCGAGGTTCCACGACTCTGGAAAGCAGAGTGGCGGAAGTCGCGCCGAAGGCAAGGAGGAGGGGGATTTTAAGGGTCTCAAGGGGAGAGCTCAGGGGTCTTTTGGCAAGTTTCCCTTATTTGGATATTTCGCCTGCTCGTCAGGGTCCCATTGGTCCACTGGAGCCCAGGGCAGGGGTCTCAGATTCCTGCTTGTCAGGGTCCCATTGGTCCATGGGAACCCGGATTGGGAGGGTCTCAGATTCCTGCTTGGGCCTTTGTTCTCCTGTCCGAGCTTAGGTCTTGTGGCGGGAACTTTCACCATTTTAAGTAGCCCTTTCTGCCAGCCCAACAGTTTGCAGGGGGCAATACCGCGTTTGGCTGTCACGAGGCCAGAGACCCAATAGGTTTTCTGGTCATACATACAGGTTGTTGGTTTCTTTCCCCGGTAGCAGGTTGCAGGCCTATAAGTAAAGGCTGAGAAATAGCGAGAGGTACCTGAACCCCTCATGCAGCTAGACTCACATGGATCCGCCTGGTTTGTTCGGATTAGAAGGAATATGAGAAGGGGCCCTAACCAAGCGGAGTTTGGTGGGGCCTGCCATCTGGGAAGTCCAATCAGTATCTGTGGGTGCCCATTTGAGATTGTTGATATGTACCCATGCAGAGTGCCCCAACAGTTTCGCAGCATTTGGGGTGGTAAGGACAACCGTATGAGGCCCAGTCCACCGGGTTTGTAAGGAGCCTGGCCACAAGCTTTTGAGGAGGACCTGGTCCCCAGGAGATAGATCTCGTATATCCCCTTTGAAAGCATGGTTGCTTGGGGCTGGGATGACAGTGTTGGCGTGGGCCCTTAAGAGAGCTCAAGGAGAGTGAGGTAAGGCAGATAGGATAAAAGAGGCAGGGAAATGGCCGGAAGGCTATGATTTATAAGAAAGGGCCAGCTGTATAGTAATTCGAATGGGCTTAAGCCCGAAGGCCCGCGGGGCATAGCCCGGAGTCTGGTGAGCCAGGGGCAGAAGTGTGGGCCAGAAAATGTGGGTCTCTAGGGTAAGTTTGGTGAGTTGGGCTTTGAGCAGCCCGTTGGCCTTTTCTACCTTATCCGATGACTGTGGGTGGTATGGGATGTGAAGTTTCCAGGTTATGTTGAGGCTCTCAGCAACCTGTTGGGTTACACTGGAGATGAAGGCGGGTCCGTTGTCTGACTGGAGGGTCCGGGGCAATCCGAACCTCGGGATGATGTGCTCGATGAGTATTGTAGCCACCATGTCCACTGTTTCCCGGGGTGTGGGGTATGCCTCGATCCAGCCTATGAATGTATCAACCAAGGTTAATAAGTAGCAAAAGGTTTTATGGCATGTGAGTGAAGTCCAGTTGCCAGTCTTCCCCCGGCTGATGACCTCGGAGCTGATGGTTAGGCCCTGGTCTGTGGATTCCTCCTTGAGAATTCACAGCTGAACAGGTTTTATAAGCCCTGTGGACAACTTCGATTACCTTAGATAAGGAAGGATGATAGAACAATGGCTGCAGAAATTGGTGGAGAGCCTTTGGGCCAATATGGAGGGATTGGTGGATGTCAGTAGTTAAGGTGTGCGCCAGATTGCCTGGCAGAGCAATCCTGTCCTGAATGTAGATCCACACCTTATCTCCAATCTTTCCTCCCTGTGCCTGGAGGGCTTGTGTTTCCTTTGTAGAGTAGGAAGGCTGGTGAATGGTGTTAATAAGAAAGAGGATAGGAGACGCAGGGGTATTTAGGGCCGTTTGTCTGGCCACTGAGTCTTCCCTGTTGTTACCTAGGGAGACCATATTCTTGGCTGTTTGGTGGCCTCGACAGTGAACAACTGCTATTTCAGCGGGCATACTAAGGGCCTCAAGTTACTTGGCGATGAGCGGTCTATTAGCTATAGGGGTGCCCTTGGTCATTAGGAACCCCTGTTCTTGCCAAAGAGTAGAGTGTATGTGAGTTATGAGGTAGGCATATTTTGAGTCAGTGTAAATGATGACTCGTTGTCGCTTCAACAAGTGTAATGCCCTGGTGAGAGCTACGAGTTCAGCCTTCTGGGAGGTGGTTCTGATTGGGAGGAGAGCCGTCTCTAATACCGCATCCATGGTGATCACAGCATAAGCAGCATATCTTTGGCCATCTGAGGCCAGGAGGGAACTGCTGTCCATGAAGAGTATGCAGTCAGGGTTGGATAATGATTGATCAGAGAAACCGGGATGGAGAGGAGTGAGGTCCTCTAGAAGTTGTAGGCAGGAATGAACGGGCTCCAGGGTGGGTGAGGGTATAGGCAGTAAAGTTGTGGGGTTTAAGTGGGGGGAGGTAGAGAGAGATATATGCGGGTTTTCTAGGAATAGCAGATGGAATAGCTGGAGACGAGAAGGAGTCAGATGGGCCAGGGATCGGTGGCTAAGGAGGTCCATGAGTCGGTGGGGAGAGTAGACCGTGATGGGCTGCCCTAAGGTCAGTTTGAGGGCCTCTTTTGTAAGAGAAGCGGCTGCCACTAGGGCCCTGAGGCAGGACTGCCATCCCTGGGCAGTGACATCCGGTTGCTTGGACAGGTAGACTATAGCCCTATGCGTAGGCCCCACCAGTTAGTTGTGTTAGGAGGCCGGTGGCTGAGCTGGAGCGCTCATCAGTGTAGAGATGGAATGGTTTAGAGAGATTGGGTAGGGCTAAAACTGGCCCGGTGGTAGGGCGGTCCCTTAGTTTAGAGAATGAGTGGTAGAATCAGTTAGGGGACCCTGGGGGGGGTCTCTTTAGCTGCCTGGTACAGAGGATGGGCCAGGATAGAGAAATTTGGAATCCAATGTCTGAAGAACCCAACCAATCCAAGAAAAGAGAGTATTTCATCCGCTGTTTGGGGAGGTTGGAGTTCTTGGAGGAGTCGTATGCGGTCCCCGGTAAGAGACCTAGAAGTGGGAGTCAGAAATAGGCCCAGATAGGTAACTGAATGGGCACACAATTGGGCCTTAGAGGGGGTGACTCGATATGCCTTGGCCCCCAGGAAGTTAAGTAGGGCGGAGGTGTCGTCCTGGGAGACCGAGAGGGAGGGGCTACAGAGGAGGAGGTCATCCACATATTGTAGTAGAGTACTGGCCTTAAGGACGCACTGCTGTAAGTCTGTAGTCAAGGCCTGGCCGAAAATGTGGGGGCTGTCCCTGAAGCCCTGGGTTAGGACAGTCCAAGTTAGTTGTCCAGAACCATGCGTGCTGGGATCCTCCCAGGTGAAGGCAAAAAGAAAATAGGAATCAGGGTGCAAGGGGACAGTGAAAAAGGCGTCCTTTAGGTCCAGTACTGTAAAGTGAGAGGTGTTTGGGGGAGCACGAGACAATAGGGTGTAGGGGTTAGGAATGACTGGGTGGAGGGGGACCACAGCCTCGTTGATAAGCCTAAGGTCTTGTACCAGTTGATAAGCCACTGAGGGCTTGCGTACTGGGAGGATAGGGGTGTTACAGGGGGAACTGATGGGGATCAGGAGTCCCTGACGTTTAAGCCGTTCTATGATAGGTTTTAGGCCCTGGCGGTGGGCTAAAGAAACAGGAAACTGAGCTCGAGAGGGAAACTTGGAGTTATCCTTAAGCTGTACTTTAACCAGGGTAAGGTGGGAAGCGATGATGGGCTCTGAGGTGTCCCATACCCAAGGATCTACTACTGGAGTGGGGGGTCAAGGTTGTGGAGAGGTGTAGGATGAGACGGGTTGAGGTGGAGGGAGGGGAGGAAGGGGAGAGGCAGATAGTTGCCGTCAGTTTCTGGAGAATGTCCCTCCCCAGTAGAGGGACCTGGCAGGAAGGAATCACTAGGAACGTGTGGGAGAAGGGGAACCCATCCAGGCTACAGGTAAGGGGAAGGGTCACCCTAGGATTGGAGGAGGTCCCATGGATCCCCATAACAGTAATTGGTGAGGTTTGAGTAAGTCCTGAATAGGAAGGCGGAACAGAGTAGTTAGTCCCCATGTCCAGCAGAAAGGAGATGGACTTACCCGCTACCTGGAACATGACCCTGGGCTCGACCTGGGTGAGAGGGGTGGCCGAGTCTGGGCTTCATCAGTCGTCCTCCAATCCAAGCAGTTGAAAGGCCGGACTTACTGTCTCGGGGGCTCCCCCACTTTGAGGCGCCGAAGATACCCCGAGGTTAGGGCAGTCGGATTTCCAGTGGCCCATCAAATGGCATTGAGGGCAAGGCCGAGTTGGCGGCTTTGGATTGGGGCACTGGCGAGCCCAATGTCCCTCAGCCCTGCATTTGAAACAGCCCCCCGGAGGGGTGCAATTGGTTACCCCTCTCTATTTTCTCCTGGAGCCGGCTGGCCGCAGGGCTGCTACCAAGGCTTGGGTCTGCAACTGAACCTTTTCCTGGAGTCTGGCTTGTCGTTTAAGCTCAGCCGCATTCTCACAGGAATTAAAGACCTTACATGCCATTTTCACCAAGTCAGAAATGGGGGTCTGAGGGCCCTCCTCAGCCTTTTTTTTAACTTTCTCCATATATCTGGTGCCGATTGAGAGATAAAATGAGTAGCCAGTACGTTGGCCCCTGCAGGAGAGGTGGGGTCCAAGCGAGTGTACTGGGTTAAAGCCTCGGTTGGTTAAGAAACATGGCGGGGTTTTTGTCAGGGGCCTGGACAATCTCTGTAATCTTGTCGTAATTAACGGCCTTATTAGAGGCTGCCCACATGCTGGTTATGAGACATTGGACCATGAGGTCCTGGCGCCGGCGGCCATCTTGGCCATCCTGATAATCCCAACCTGGTTCTACAGCTGGGACCACCTGGGCTCCAACTGGCATGACAGCATCAGTGAGATGGACCTGATCTGCGTGCTCCCGGGCAGCAGCCTGGATGCGTTCCCTCTCCCCTGTGGTGACGGTGGTGGTCTGGACCACATGTAAATCACGCCAGGCAAGGTCGTAGGCTTGGGCCAGACATTGGAATTCTTTGATTTAGTTATCAGGATGGGCCGAAAAGGAGCCCAAACGTTTCTCAATTAGGGAAAGATCTTGTAGAGAGAAGAGCGCATGAATTTGAACAACTCCCTCAACTCCAGCAGCCTCCCTTAGGGAGCAGACTAAATCAGGAGAGGGTTTTTGAGCCCTGTGCAGGTGGAGATGGGAGGGGAGGCTGGAGGGGACGAGGGCGCTGGTTCAGAAATCCTGAACATAAGGGACCTTGGCCCATCTGCCTTGGTGTCTGCCTACGTTGCCTAGGTCCATGAGAATCTGATAGTCAAATGTGCCTTCCAGAGGCCACTGGGACTGATTGTCTAATTGGTATTGTGGCCAAGCGATGGTACAATAATGTATGAGATGTTACCTTCACAGGTCCTGGTCCAGTTCCAGGGTTTTAAGATTGGCCAGCAGGCACCCCAGGGATGTTTTAGAGTCGAATTTGGATTGGGAGGTCCCCATGATTCATTGCCGGGCAACCCAAGGTCTGGAGAAAGGCGTCTCTTCATCCACCACTGGGTTGAGGGAAAACTATGTCGACTGGCGTAGAGGTTAGGACGTCTCCCAGCCTTGGAGTCATGGAGGTCACCTGGTGACCGGCGGGGTCTGCCCTGGCGCAGCGGCGATTAAGGCAGGGCTTTCTGGAAGGAGGCATGGAATCGGGGGAAACTCACCACGGCTTTGGAAGTGGTGTTCGGAAAGGCATGTCCGAGTCTAGTTAGGGAAAGGAGAGAGCCTCCCCACTGGGGTGGGGGCTCAATCTCCTTCCTGGGCTTCGGCACCAAATGTAAAGTTTTCCGGCAAGATAAACACAACGCCAGGCAAAGTGGGTGCAAGGCAAGATTTATTAAAAACACTCTCCGGTGAAGTTTCAGGGCTCAGGAGAAGGGGAGCCAGGAAAGTTGCGCCGGCAGGAGGTGGGCACCCTCGGGCGAGGTTCTGCAACTCTGGAAAGCAGAGTGGCAGAAGTCGTGCCCAAGGCAGGGAGAAGGGGGATTTTCAGGAGCCTCGAGGGGAGTTCAGGGGTCTTTTGGCAAGTTTCCCTTATTTGGATATTTCGCCTGCTCATCAGGGTCCCATTGGTCCACTGGAGCCTGGGGCGAGGGTCTCAGATTCCCGCATGTCAGGGTCCCATTGGTCCACAGGAGCCCGGGGCAGGAGGGTCTCAGATTCCTGCTTGTCAGTGTTCCATTGGTCCATGGGGGCCCAGGGCAGGAGGGTTTTCAGATTCCTTCTTGGGTCTTTGTTCTCCTGTCCGAGCTCAGGTTTTGTGGCCAGGACTTTCACCATCTTGAGTAGCCCTTTCTTTCTGCCAGCCCAACAATGTTCACTAACAAAATTTAAATAATAAAATAAATGAAATATTCTTTTATTAGAAATTAAAGAATAAACAGAAAGAATGTATATATAAGTGGGTAATTCTAAATTACTGTTGATTGAAAACTACTTTTTAAAAGATTTTATTTATTTATTTGACAGAGAGAGAGATCACAAGTAGGCAGAAAGGCAGGCAGAGAGAGAGGGGAAGCAGGCTCCCCACTGAGCAGAGAGCCCAATGCAGGGCTTGATCCCAGGACCCTGAAATCATGACCTGAGCTGAAGGCAGAGGCTTAGCCCACTGAGCCACCCAGGCGCCCCTATTTTTTAAATTTTTAAAATTAAAAGACACAAAAAGATGGAAGACCATTCCATGCTCTTGGATCACAAGAATAAACTGTTAAAATGTCTATACTGCCTAGAGCAATCTATACTTTTAATGCTATTCCAATCAAAATTCCACCAGTATTCTTCAAAGAGCTGAAGCAAATAATCCAAAAATTTGTATGGAATCAGAAGAGACCCCGAATCGCTAAGGAAATGCTGACAAACAAAAATAAAACGGGGGGCATCACGTTACCTGATTTCAAGCTTTACTACGAAGCTGTGATCACCAAGACAGCATGGAACTGGCATAGAAACAGACACATAGACCAGTGAAACAGAGTAGACAGATATGGACCCTCAACTCTATGGTCAAATAATCTTCAACAAAACAGGAAAAAATATACACTGGAAAAAAGACAGTCTCTTCAATAAATGGTGCCGGGAAAACTGGGCAGCTACATGTAGAATGAAACTGGACCATTCTCTTACACCGTACACAAAGATAAACTCAAAATGGATAAAAGACCTCGATGTGAGACAGGAATCCATCAGAATCCTAGAGGAGAACATAGGCAGTAACCTCTTTGACATAAGCCACAGCAACTTCTTTCAAGATATGTCTCCAAAGGCAAAGGAAACAAAAGTGAAGATGAACTTTTGGGACTTCTTCAAGATCAAAAGCTTCTGCACAGCAAAGGAAACAGTCAACAAAACAGAGGCAACCCACGGAATGGGAGAAGATATTTGCAAATGACAGTACAGACAAAAGGTTGATATCCAGGATCTATAAAGAATTCCTCAAACCCAACACACGCAAAACAGACAATCATATCAAAAAATGGGCAAAAGATATGAACAGACACTTCTCCAATGAAGACATACAAATGACCAACAGACACATGAAAAACTGTTCATCATCACTAGCCCTCAGGGAGATTCAAATTAAAACCACATTGAGATACCACCTTATACCAGTTAGAATGGCCAAAATTAGCAAGTCAGGAAACAACATGTGTTGGAGAGGATGTGGAGAAAGGGGAACCCTCTTCCACTGTTGGTGGAAATGCAAGTTGGTGCAGCCTCTTTGGAGAACAGTGTGGAGATTCCTCAAGAAATTAAAAATAGAACTTCCCTATGACCCTGCAATTGCACTACTGGGCATTTACCCCAAAGATACAGATGTCGTGTAAAGAAGGGCCATCTGTACCCCAATGTTTATACCAGCAATGGCCATGGTTGCCAAACTGTGGAAAGAACCAAGATGCCCTTCAATGGACAGATGGATAAGGAAGATGTGGTCCATATACACTATGGTCCATATACACATTATGCCTCCATCAGAAAGGATGAACACCCAACTTTTGTAGCAACATGGATGGGACTGGAAGAGATTATGCTGAGTGAAATAAGTCAAGCAAAGAGAGTCAATTATCATATGGTTTCACTTATTTGTGGAGCATAACAAATAGCATGGAGGACATGGGGAGAAAGAGAGGAGAAGGGAGTTCGGGGAAATTGGAAGGGGAGGTGAATCATGAGAGACTATGGACTCTGAAAAACAATCTGAAAGTTTTCAAGGGGCGGGGGGTGGGAGATTGAGGTACCAGGTGGTGGGTATTATAGAGGGCACGGATTGCATGGAGCACTGGGTGTGGTGCAAAAATAATGAATGCTGTTATACTGAAAATAAATAAAAAATAAAATTAAAAAATAGATAATCATATACTAAAAAGGCTTCAATACCAACATCACAACCCTAAAAGAAAAGATAAATAAGTTTTCCAGATGTAATGTATGTAATGTGAAGTAAGACTGTTTGTAATACTTTATTGTGTCTTTGAGGGGGAGGAGCAAGATGGCAGAGGAGTAGGAGACTTAAATATCATCAGGTCCCAGGAATTCAGCTAGGTAGTTATCAAGCCATTCCAAACACCTGCAAACTCAACAGGAGATTGAAGAAAAGAATTACAGCAACTCTATGAATGGAAAAGTGACCACTTTATGCATGGTAAGATGTGCAGAGAAGTGAATCCAAGGTGATATATGGCAAGACAGACTTTGTGTGGAGGGCCCAGCTCTCAGCGAGTGGTAGAGCAGTGAGGCACAAAATCAGAACTTTTAGAAGTCTGCTCCAGTCAGGGATGTCATTTCCGAGGCTAAGCGGGGGGTGAAACCCTTGTCGGGACTGTGATCTCAGGACCTGCAGGGTCACAGAAATACCGGGGGTGCCTGAGTGTGGCAGAGCTCCCAGTTATCAGAGAAGGGATGCTGGCTGCAAAGACAGAGCTGAGGAGGGGGCTTTCAGTTCAGGGTTGCCATAAGCTGTGATCCCTGGCACAGTCAGGCCACTACTCTTTGAGCAGGGACCCCACCAGTGATAGATCTGGGGAGACCCTCCTCCACCACTGGGAGAAGCAGCATGGGAGTGTGCTGTGGGAATCTGCTGGGTTTGGGGACATGTGCCAGAGATAGAAATGCTTGGTCACAGGCTAGGTGGGCACAGAGTGTGGCCAAAGACAGAGAGACAGGAGTGATTGACTGCTTTTCTCTTAGGGTATGTTGAAGAGTGGGGCCCCAAGCTCGTGGCTCCTCTGGGCAGAAGACTGGGAGGCTACTATCTTCATTCTCATCCTCCAAACTGGTACAGAAAGCTTTCAGGGAACAAAAGCTATGGAGAGCAAACCTGAGCAGATTGCTTAACCTGGCCCCTGACAAGGGTGGTGCAATTCCACCTCGGGCAAAGACATTTGAGAATCACTGCAACAGGCCCTCCCCCAGAAGATCAGCAAGAACATCTGGCCAAGGACAAGTTTATCAATCAGTGACAACTGCAAAACTCCACCACTAGGGGAATACAGCACATAGAATTCATGGCTTTTCCCCCATGATTCTTTAGTCTTGCAAATATAAATTTTTAAAGTTTTCTTTATTTTTTTTTCTGTTTTAAAATTTTTTCCTCTTTCCTATTTCAACCAACATCTTATCAATACCTTTTTAAAATCTTTTTTAAATTTTTATTTTTATAGTTATAGTATATCCCTTCATTGTATTTAACCTTATTTTTGCATATATATTTTTCTTTCTTTAAAATTCTGGGATATACCTTCTACTAACAGACCAAAATATACCCTTAATCTAGTGTATGACTTTGTTCTAGCCTCCTGCTTGATCACATTCTCTCCTTTTTAAAAAAAAATTTTTTTTCTTTCTTTCTCAACCAACTTTTTATCAATTCCTTTTTAAAAATCTTTTTAATTTTCATCTTTCAGTTGTATTCCATCAGTTCATCATATTCACCCTTATTTTTGTGTATGTGTGTGTGTCTGTGTATATATATATATATTTTTTTTCTTTCTTTCTTTAAAAATTTGGGAGGCAATTTCTTCTGACAGACCAAGAGACACCCAAAATCAAGTCTGAGGCTCCTTTCTATTCATCAGCCTGAAGATAGATAGATAGATAGACAATATATATATATATATATATATATATATATATAATTTTTTTTCTTTTTTACCCATTTTTGTGTCTCTTCTGATTTGTTTAGTGTATATTTTTCTGGGGTCATTGTTACCCTTTTAGCATTTTGTTCTCCCATTCATCTGTTCTTCTCTAGACAAAATGACAAAGCTGAAAAACTCATCTCAAAAAAGATGAACAAGAGGCAGTACCAACTGCTGGGACCTAATCAATACGAATATTAGTAAGATGTCAGAACTAAAGTTCAGAATGATGATTATAAAGATACTAGCTGGTCTTGAAAAAAGCATAGAAGATACTAGAGAATGAATCCCTTTCTGAAGAAATAAAAGAACTAAAATCTAACAATTGAAATAAAAAAGCTATTAATGAGGTGCAATAAAAACGTAGGCTCTTACTGCTAGGATAAATGAGGCAGAGAGAGAATTAGTGATATAGAAGACCAAATGATGGAGAATAAAGAAGCTGAGAAAGAGAGATAAACAACTACTGACCATGAGGGAAGAATTCAAGAGATAAATGATACCATAAAATGAAACAATATTAGACTAATTGGAATCTCAAAAGAAGAAATGAGGGTAGCAGAAGGTATATTAGAGCAAATGATAGTGGAGAACTTACCTAATTTTGGGAAGGAAACCAGCAATAAAATCCAGGAGGAACAGAGACACCCCCTCAAAGTCAATAAAAATAGGTCAACACCCTGTCATCTAACACTAAAACTTACAAGTCTCAGAGACAAAGAGAAAATCCTGAAAGTAGTCTGTAACAAGAGGTCTATAACCTACAATGGTAGAAATATTAGATTGGAAGCAGACCTATCCACAGAGACTTGACAGGCTAGAAACAACTGGCATGATATATTCAGAGCTCTAAATGAGAAAAGTACGCAGCCAAGAATACTATGCCCAGCTAGGCTTCATTTAAAATAGAAGGAGAAATAAAAACCTTCCAGGACAAAAACTAAAAGAATTTACAAACACCAAACCAACCCTACAGGAAATATTGAAAGGGGTCCTCTAAGCAAAGAGAGAGCCTAAAAGTAACAGACCAGAAAGGAGCAGAGACAATATACAGTAACAGTTACATTACAAGCAATACAATGCCACTAAATTAATATCTTTCAGTAGTTTCCCTGAATGTAAATGGGTTAAATGCTCCAATCAAAAGACAAAGGGTATCAGAATGGATTATAAAAACAAGATGCATTGATAATACTCTCTGCAAGAGACTCATTATATTTATTTATTTATTTATTTATTTTTTAAATTTCTTTTCAGTGTTCCAGAATTCATTGTTTATGCACCACACCCAGTGCTCCATGCCATACGTGCCTCCATAATACTCACCACCAGGCTCATCCAGCCTCCCATCCCCCACCCCTCCAAAATCCTCAGATTGTTTTTCAGAGTCCACAGTCTCTCATTGTTTGAAGAGACTCATTTTAGACCCAAAGACACCTCCAGATTTAAAGTGAGGGGGTACCATTTGCGACAACGTGGATGGAACTTGAGGATATTATACTTAGTGAAATGAGTCAATTGGAAAAAGACAACTATCATATGATCTCCCTGATATGAGGAAGTGGAGATGCAACATGGGGGGTTTGGGCGGTAGGAAAAGAATAAATGAAACAAAATGGGATTGGGAGGGAGACAAACCATAAGAGACTCTTAATCTCACAAAACAAACTGAGGGTTGCCAGGAGGAGGGGGGTAGAGAGAGGGTGGTAGGGTTCTGGACATCGAGGAAGGTATGTGCTATGGTGAGTGCTGTGAAGAGTGTAAACCTGGTGATTCACAGACCTGTACCCCTGGGGGTAATAATACATTATATGTTTATAAAAATTTTTTTTAATTACAAAAAAAATAAAGTGAGGGGGTGAAAAACAATTTACCTTGCTAATGGACATCAAAAGAAAGCTGAGGTGGCAATCCTTATATCAGACAAATTAGATTTTAAGCCAAAGACAGCAATAAGAGATGAGGAAGGGCACTATATCATACATAAGGGGTCTGTCCAAGAAGAAGGTCTAACAGTTTTAAATATCTATGCCCCTAACATGGGAGTAGCCAATTATATAAACCAATTAATAACAAAATCAAACACATTGACAATAATACAATAACAGTAGGGGACTTTAACACCCCCTCACTGAAATGGACAGATGTAAGCAAAAGATCAAGAAGGAAATAAAGGTTTTAAATGACACAGTGGACCAGATGGGCATCACTGGTATATTCAAAACATTCCGTTCCAAAACAACAGAATTCACATTCTTCTCTAGCGCACATGGGACATTCTCCAGAATAGATCACATCCTGGGTTACAAATCAGGTCTCAGCTATTACCAAAGATTGGGATCATTCACTGCATATTTTCAGGCCACAGTGCTTTGAAACTAGAACTCAACCAAAGGGGAAAGTTGGAAAGAACTCAAATAGATGGAGGCTAAAGAGCATCCTACTAAAGAATGAATGGGTCAGGGCACCTGGGTGGCTCAGTGGTTCAAAGCCTCTGCCTTCGGCTCAGATCATGATCCCAGGGTCCTGGGATCGAGCCCCACATCTGGCTCTCTGCTCAGCGGGGAGCCTGTTTCCTCCTCTCTCTCTCTCTCTCTGCCTGCCTCTCTGCATACTTGTAATCTGTCTCTCTGTCAAATAAATAAATAAAATCTTTAAAAAAAAGAATGAATGGGTCAACCAGGAAATTAAAGAATTTAAAAAATTCATGGGAACAAATGAAAATGAAAACACAAGTCTTTAAATTTGGGATGCAGCAAAGGCAGTCCTGAGAAGAAGATACATAGCAATACAAGCCTTTCTCAAGAAGCAAGAGAGGTCTTGAGTACACAAGCTAACCCTACACCTAAAGGAGCTGGAGAAAGAACAGGAAAGAAAGCCTAAATGAAGCAAGAGAAGAGAAATAATAAAGATCAGAGCATAAATCAATGAAATAGAAGCCAAAAGAACAGTAGAACAGATCAACAAAAGTAGGAGCTGGTTCTTTGAAAGAATTAATAAGATTGATAAACTCCTGGCCAGACATATCAA
This sequence comes from Mustela erminea, assembly GCF_009829155.1. Lineage (NCBI taxonomy): Eukaryota > Metazoa > Chordata > Mammalia > Carnivora > Mustelidae > Mustela > Mustela erminea. Next base: position 14,723,215 of record NC_045623.1, read on the forward strand.
AAAGAAAAAAAGAAAGGATCCAAATTAATAAAATGAGTGAAAGAGGAGAGATCACAACTAGCACTAAAGAAATACAAATAATTTTAAGAACATATTATGATAACTATATGCCAGCAAATTGACAATCTGGATGAAATGGATGCATTCCCAGAGACATATTAGCTACCAAAACTGAACCAGAAAGAAAATAGAAAACCTGAACAAACCCATAACCAGTAAGAAAATTGAAGCAGTCATCAAAAATCTCCCCAAAGGAGCCCATGGCCAGGCAGCTTCCCAGGGGAATTCTACCAAACATTTAAAGAAGAGTTAATATCTATTCTCCTGAAACTGTTCCAAAAAATAGAAATGGAAGGAAAACTTCCAAACTGATACTACGGGGCCAGCATTACCTTTATCACTAAACCAGACAAAGACTCCATCAAAAAGGAGTATTACAGACCAATATCCCTGATATTATCAATTTGGTAATGCATATCATCACCACACTGGTTTTTGCAGGTGGTTGTGTGTTTATGTTGAGAGGCAGGGGTGGGAGTAGGAAATGGCACCTGCCAGGTCGTTTGTTCTGGAGGAGTCTTCCAATGATCTTTGTCCCTCTAGAACATGCTTCCCTCCTATATACGCCAGGATTTTTCAAACTGCCACTTCTATGCTGTATCTCTGGGGGCTGTTTGTTGTGCTGTCTCTTTAAGGGCAGGGGCTCAGTTTCCTCTCACCCCTACCAGCTGTCCCAGAGCTGAGACTGCTAATTTTTGAAATTCCTGGTTTTAAGTCCCGCTGGTTTAAGAAGTCATGAAATTCCATCCCTCTGGTTTTTTCTTTCTTTCTTTTTTTTAAGATTTTATTTATTTATTTGATAGAGATCACAAGCAGGCAGAGAGAGAGAGAGAGAGAGAGAGAGAAGCAGGCTTCCCGCTGAGCAGAGAGCCCGATGTGGGGCTTGATCCCAGGACCCTGGAATCATGACCTGAGCCAAAGGCAGAGGCTTCAACCCACTGAGCCACCCAGGCACCCCCATCCCTCTGGTTTTCAAAGCCAAATGTTATGGCAATTCATCTTTCCCATGTGAGTTCCCCAGTGTGACAGTCTGTTTCTCTTCCCTCTCTGCAATGGGTCCCTCCCTCCTGCAAATAGTCCTGATGGTCCATTTAGCTCCTTCCTGGGTCTCCACCCTTCCCAACTTTTTCAGTGTTGCCTCATTTCTACATTTAGCTATAGAGTTTGTTCTGCCAGTCTTCAGGTGGTTTTCTGGGTAATTTACACTCATGTGAGTGTTATCTAGTTGTATCTGTGGAGTGAACTGAGCTTAGGCTTATCCTGCTCTACCATCTTTCTTATCAACTTAGTTTTTTCATTATTGAAAGTGGGTTATTGAAGTCTCCAACTATTACTGTTTGTGTGTATTCTCCCTTTCTTTTTTTGCTTTATATATTTTGGTGTTCTGTCATTGGGTATATGGATGTTTATATTTTTAAAGTATCTTCCTGGGGCACCTGGGTGGCTCAGTGGGTTAAGCCTCTGCCCTTGGCTCAGGTTGTGATCTCACGGTCCTGGGATCAAGCCCTGCATCAGGTTCTCTGCTCAGCAGGAACCCTGCTTCCTCCTCCTCTCTCTGTCTGCCTCTCTGCCTACTTGTGATTTCTCTGTGCGTCAAATAAATAAATAAAATATTTTTTAAAAGTAAAATATCTTCCTGATGGATTGACTCCATTGTAATTATAAAATTTCCCTCTTGATAATTTGGTTTTGTGTTAAGGTCTGTTTTAACTTATATTTAGAATAAGCATTCCAGCTTTCCTGTGATTGCATAATATATCATTTTCACCCTTTTTACTTTCAGTCTCTTGTGTCTTTGTATCTAAAATGCTTCTCTTTAAACAACATAAAGTTGGACCATGTTTATTTATCCACTTTGAAAATCTGCCTTTTGATTGTATTATTTATTTTATTCATATTATTGGGTTAGTGTTGGAGGCCATGGCATGGTTGGAGTTGAGGACCAAACCAGGCCCTGACTTGTGTCTCCTTTAAAGTCCAGACGCCTTGACAAGGGGTTAAGGATGGGAAAGTTGAGTAACACTGAGAAAGGGTCTGTGCTATGTGTCGTGCACTCGCCTACGTGACTTCCCACACGCTCTCCCTACAGAAGGGAACAATGTGGTCAGGGTCATGAATTCTTAGCTGGTCCTTGTTGTTCCTGTACTTCCCATAACCCACTCCCTGGTTGATTGTCTTGCATCAATAGTAGCTAATGGCATTATCTATGACTACCTGGCATCACGAGATTTGCTTGTAGTTAATGTAAACTTGTTATAGGAACTTGCAGTCATCTGACTAGATACTGATGTATTACTCCTCCTATTGTGGTCTGCCTTATAAATGCCTGTAAGATGTGGAATAAAATCGGCACTTTTAGATATCCTCCTCAGTGTTCCTCCTGCCCCCATCTCTTTGTCTCTTAATTTCCTTTCACCATTTTCTTACCCTCACATTCCTGGTCAATTTGTTGTGCCAGCCGTGACAGGATAGTTGGATTTATGTCAGCCATCTTACTTTTGGTTTCCATACATCTCATGTCATGTGTTTCTCTTTTTTTGCATTTTTAATATTTTTGCATTGTGTGAATATCTTCTAATATAGCAATTTAATATCTCAATAATTTTTCACTCTATATGTATATTTTAAAGATTTTATTTATTAGAGAGAGCAATAGCAAGGGGATCAGCAGAGGGAAAGGGAGAAGCAGACTCCCCACTGAGTAAGGAGCCTGATGCAAGGCTCAATCCCAGGACGTGGGGATCATGAACTTAGCTGAAGGCAGATGCTTAATCAACTGGGCCACCCAGATGCCCACTTTACTATATTTTTTAAGTTATTCTCTTTGCGGTTGCTCTAGGCCTTGTCATATACATGATAACTTAATAGTTATAACTTAATAGTTATAATTTGAGACTTATTCTGGCTTAATTATAGTAATATTCAGAGATATTAGTCCTTGTTAGGAGTTGAATTGTGTCCCTCCACCCCCATTCATACATTGATGTCCTGATACCTTAGAAGGTGATGTATTTGGAGATAGGGACTTTCAAGAGGTTCCTATCTCTGACCCACTATGGTGCACCCTAATCCAATATTCCTGGTGCTCTGTATTTGGAGATAGGGACTTTCAAGAGCTCCCTATCTCTGACCCACTATGGTGCACCCTAATCCAATATTCCTGGTGTTCTTTTTTTTTTTTTTTCCTGGTGTTCTTATAAGAAGAGGATATTAGGAAACAGACAATACAGAGCAATGACCATGTGAAGATACAGCTGGAAGGCCCATATGCAAGCCAAACAGAGAAGCCTCAGAAAAATTAACTCCATGAATACCTTGATCTCAAACATCTAGCCTTCCCAACAGTGAGAAAACAGATTTCCATTGTTTAAGCCACTTACTCTCTGATACTTTGTTATAGTAGCCTTAGCAAAGTAATATATATTCCTATATAACCCTATTCCTTTCTTTATTTTTGTGATATTGTTGAAATACATTTTATATCTATTAATATTACAAGCACAACAATGTATGATTATAATTATTACTTTGCCATTTGTTACAGTTTTATTAGCCATTAGGGCTTTCCTCTCATTCACCTCCTTTGTGTTTTTGTAGTAAGTTTATTATAAATATATTTCTATATGTTATACATAATTATTTTTTGCTGATATTTTGACCGTTTGTGCATGTATTCAAATTCATGTCTGGGGTCATTTGCTTTTAGCCTGAAAAGTTCCTTTACTATTTGTTATGAATGGGTCATATAGGAACAAATTCACTGATTTTGTTATTCTGGGAAAGTCTATATTTTGCCTTCATTTTTTAATAATAGATTTGATAGCTATAGGATTTTGCTTAACAGTTTTTTTTCCCTTTAAACAATTAAACATGTTATCTACTGCTTGTGACCTCCATTATATCTGCTGAGAAGTCAGCTGCTAATTGTTTCCTTTGTCAGTGACAAGTTGTTTTTGTCTTGCTGATTCCAAAAATTTTTTTTTAATTTTTTATAAACATATATTTTTTGATTCCAAAATTTTTTATCGTCTTTCACTTTCAGCCTTTTTACCATGATGTGCCTATTTGTGGGTCTCAGCATTGTTTATTTGGAATTTATTGAAGTCTTTGTCTGGTTTGGGGATAAGAGTTACAGAGTCTTCATAGGATGAATTTGGTAGCTTTCCCTCAGTTTTTATCTTTTTGAAAGTTTGAGAAAAATAGGTATTAATTCTTCCTTTAATGTTAGGTAGAATTCTCCTGTGAAGCCATCTGGCCCTTCACTTTTGTTTTTCTGGGAGATATTTTGATTATTAATTCAATTTCTTTACTGATTATTTGTCTATTCAAGTTTTCTATTTCTTCCTGTTTGAGTTAACAGTGTATATGTTTCCAGGAATTCATCAATTTCTTCCTGGTTGTCCAATTAGTTTGTGTATAATTATTCATAATATTCTCATAATTGTATTTCTGTGGTGTTGGTTGTTATTTCTCCTCTCTTTTGTGATTTTATTTATTTAGGTCCTTTCTCTTCTTTCTGCTAAATCTAGCTAGGAGTCTATCAATTTTATTAATTTTTTTCAAAGAATATTGATCTGTTCTACTGGGGGGTTTTGGTTATTTTTTGTTTTTCATTTCTATAGCTAAACTTATTATTTCTGTTCTGCTGAGTTTAAGCTTCATTTGTTGTTCTTTTTCTAGCTCCTTTACATGTTAAGTTGCTTATTTGAGATTTTCCTTGCATTATGCAGTTGGCCTGTATTGCTATACACTCCCCTCTTAAGACCACTCTTGCTGCATCCCAAAGATTTTAGACTGCCATGTGTTCATTTTCAGTTGTTTCATGCTTTTTAATTTCTTCTTTGATTTCCTGCTGACCCATTCATTGTTTAGTAGCATGTTGCTTAACCTCCATGTATTTGTGGTCTTTCCAATTTTTTTCTTGTGATTGACTTCAAGTTTCATAGTGCTGTGGTCTGAAAATATACATGGTATGATCTTAGTCTTTTTGTATTTGTTAGGCCTGATTTGTGACCTAGTATGTGAGCTATTCTGGAGAATGTCCAGCTTGCTGGATGTGTAGGCTATTGTTTTTGGTAAATTCAGGGAATTACCTACAGTTATATCTTTTCTTTTTTTCTCTCTCCTTTTCTGCTGGTATTCCCATTGTACATATGTTGGTGCATTAAAGGGTGTCCTACATTCCTTTGATGCAGTCTTTATTTTTATTCATTCCTTTTAATATCCATTCTTTAGCTTGCTTAATCTCTACTGATATTTCTTCAAGTTCACTTTTCTACCAGTTTTAATCTACAGTTGGGTCCTCTAGTACATTTTTAAGTTTTCACTTATTGTAAGTCTTACCATCAAAACCTTCATTGGTTATTTTTATTATTATTATTATGTTATGTTAGTCACCATACAGTACATCATTAGTTTTTGATGTAATGTTTCAAGATTCATTGTTTGTGTATAATACCCAGTGCTCCATGCAATACATTGGTTCTTTTTAAAATCTGTATCTCTTTATTGACATTTACCATTTGACTTGATATTGTTATCATACCTTCCTTTAAACAAAATTCCTTTAATTCTTTTGCACATTTATCATAGCTACTTTAAAATTTTCCACTTTTAAGTTCAATATCTATTTTTCAAAAGTCTTTCCCTTTTTTCCTCCATTTTTCCTGAGGTATGAGTCATCTTTTCCTATTTCTTTTCACAGCTTGTAATTTGTTGGACTTGGTATTGTAGCAACTCTGGATACTGGTCCCTCATCTCTGGGGCTTGATATTATATGTCCACACACAGCTGTTAGATTTCCACTAATTACTCCATTTGTTCCATTATTTACAACAATGCAGGAATAAAAGTTTGTGTACAAATTAATATAATCAAAATGTACTTCCTCTGATGGGTTACTTTATGAGGTCAGTGTTGGGTATTTATTCAGACCCAGTAGGACTCCTTTCCCTATCCTATTCTCCAGTTGTATCTTATGAACTAGCTGCCTTACAGACTAGGCCATATAGTCACTAAATCCATAAAATTTTCCCCCAAATCTTTTCATCACAACATCAACTGTTTTTGATAGGGCTCTTAAGTGTAATCTTATTCATACCCTGTTACAGATCCTTCAAGGAGAGATTAGGTTCTATCTGTTGTATAGTCTATTTCTCCCCCAAGGCAAAATCTCTGAGCCTAGACCCTGGATCTGATGGTGTAGACAATAACAAGTTTCTCTCTGATTGACACCCATGCAGTAATCTGAAGTCCTATGGCTTGCCACTTCTGGTATGGATCGCCAGCCTCAGTATTTTCAGCCCACTATGTTTGAGATAGAGTCTCCAAAATGAGTGGATGGGAGTGGGCAAAAGACAAGGGACTCAACCTCATGATCAAACTTGCCCAGGAATTAGCCTCAGTATGGCAGCTGGGGAAATGACAAGAAATGCCAAAATGAAAGTAACAATTATGCTTGCATTGACTTACTGCAATAGTGGAAACAAGAAAGAAAGAGATGTACTGGCTCCTTAGCATTCAGTACCCACCCTCCATGAAATGGCACTGTGTGAAAGTTAGATAACATACTGCACAGATTGAAAGAATTGTTTCACTGCTTAGCAATCCTGAACAAAAGCCTTCTCCAGCATCCTTATGAACCTGTTGGCCAGTTGGTAGGAGAGAGAAAAGGTTAGAAGTGAAAGGTAGCTAGTCAAAGTGAAGAAAACTGCTTCTGCCAAGGCTTCTGATAAGGAAGCCACCAAATGGAGGTACTTGGGCTAGGAATTTAGGCATGTGTAGGAACCTAGATGGTCCAGGGCTGGGTAAGGGGATGAGCCATTGACAGGAACTCTCCCATTGCAGAAAACTGCGATGAACTTGCTGTGCATCAAATCTGGTATGGGTAGGGTAGCTTCTTCTCATGACTTCTACTAGACCAAGCCTTGTAATTGCCTATAGTTCCTTCTAAAAGATCACATGTAAGATTTTTGGCTTAGAGCTAGACTCTTCAATTAAAAAAAAAAAACCAGAAAATTTAACTAAACTAAGCAAGAAAAAAAATAAGAAGGTTCAAATTTCTAAAATCAGGATTGAGGAAGTGAACATTATTTCTTCTTTTTTTTTCTTTTTGGTGAGCTTCTAAGCAAGGTTTATTGAGCAAGAGCAAAGTGATAGTACAAAGCTCCCAAGGGGGGAGGGGACCTGAGGGTGTTGCCTGGGAATATTATTTCTTATGTTACAGAATACTATGAACAACTCTATACCAACAAATTAAATAACTTAAAGGAAATTGACAAATTACTTGAAAGATACAAACTACCAAAACTCATAAAAATGGAAAACATTAATACATATATAAAAATAAAGACATTGAGGGGCACCTGAGTGGCTCAGTGGGTTAAAGCTTCTGCCTTTGGCTCAGGTCGTGATCTCAGGGTCGTGGGATTGAGTCCTGCATTAGGTTCTGTGCTTGGTGGGGAGCCTGCTTCCCCCTCTCTCTCTGTCTGCCTCTCTGCCTACTTGTTATCTCTGTCAAATAAATAAATAAAATCTTTAAAAAATACAGATATTGAGTAACTAATTTTAAAACTTCCTATGAAGAAATGCCCAGTCTCATATGGCTTAACTGCTGAATTCTACCAGACAATCAAAGAATGAATATCAACCCTTCACAAACCCCTATCAACCCACTGAGTATATGAGGCCAATATTATCCCTATACCAAACCAGACAAAGACATTATAAGAAAGAGAAGACCAGTATCTCTGTAGATAGAAAGACACAAATCTTCAATAAAATACTAGCAAGCCAAATTCAGCAGCATATAAAAATGGATTATACACCATGTCCAAGTGAGATTTATTTTAGGAATGTAGGAATAGTTTAACATAAAAAATAAACCAATGTTATAAATCATATTAAGGAACAAAGTACAAAAAATAATTGTGTCAACAGATGCATAAAAATCATTTGACAAAATTCAACACCCTTTCATAAAATGTTCATAGAAATGCATAGCAAACTAGGAATAGTAGAGAAATGCCTTAACCTATTAAATAGCATATATAAAAATCTCATAGCCAACCTTATATTTGATGGTGAAAGTCTGCTTCTTCCTATAAAATCAGGGACAAGGTAAGTTTATTTGCTCTCAACACTTATTCAGTGCTGTACCAGAGGTTCTAGTCAAGTCATCTAGGCAAGAAATAAATAAAAGTCATCCAGCTTAGAAAGGATGAAGTAAAATCTACATTGACAGGTCATATGATCTTGAATATAGGTAATCCCAAGGAATATGTACAGACACAAAAATTTATTAAAGCTAACATATGAATTCAACAATTTTTCAGGATACAAAGTATGAAGTAATCAGTAGCATTTCTGTATTCTTGCAATAAACAAAATAAAAATAATATTAAGAAACACTCCCCTTTATGAACCCTCTTACACTGTTGGTGGGAATGCAAGTTGGTGCAGCCTCTTTGGAGAACAGTGTGGAGATTCCTCAAGAAATTAAAAATAGAACTTCTATATGACCCTGCCATTGCACTCATGGGTATTTACCCCAAAGATACAGATGTAGTGAAAAGAAGGGCCATCTGTACCCCAATGTTTATAGCAGCAATGGCCATGGTCACCAAACTGTGGAAAGAACCAAGATGCCCTTCAACGGACGAATGGATAAGGAAAATGTGGTCCATATACACTATGGAGTATTATGCCTCCATCAGAAAGGATGAATACCCAACTTTTGCAGCAACATGGACGGGACTGGAAGAGATTATGCTGAGTGAAATAAGTCAAGCAAAGAGAGTCAATTATCATATGGTTTCACTTATTTGTGGAGCATAACAAATAGCATGGAGGACATGGGGAGTTAGAGAGGAGAAGGCAGTGGCAGGAAATTGGAAGGGGAGGTGAACCATGAGAGACTATGGACTCTGAAAAACAATCTGAGGGGTTTGAAGTGGCAGGGGGGTGGGAGGTTGGGGTACCAGGTGGTGGGTATTATAGAGGGCACGGATTGCATGGAGCACTGGGTGTGGTGCAAAAATAATGAATACTGTTATGCTGAAAATAAAAAATAAATTAAAAAAAAGAAACACTCTTCTTTATGATAGCATTACAAAGATTAAAATACTTAGAGATAAATGTTTTAAAGTAGTGCAAAATTTATACTCCAAAAAGTGCAAACAAGGTTGAAAGAAATAAAAGAAAATCTAAGTAAATTAATAAATATTCCATGTTTATTGATTGGAAAGTGTAATATTGTTAAGATGGCAATAGTCCCCAAAATTGATCTATGGATTAAATTCAGTCCTTATCAGAATTCTGGGTGCCTTCTTTGTACAAACTGACACACTGATTGTAAAATTCATAAGGAATTGTAGGGAACTTATCATAGCCAAAACAATCTTTTAAGAGATGCACAAAATTGGAGAACTTAAATTTCTCAATATTAAAACTTAACACAAAGATTCAGCAATCAAGATAGTATGGTATTGGGATAAGACCTATAGATCAATGGAAAGAATTGGAAGTTTAGAAAGAGTTTATTAAACTTATGGTCAATTGATTTTTTTAAAGATTTATTTATTTTAGAAAGAGAACACTAGCAGGAGAACAGAGGCAGAGGGAGAAAGAATCTCAAGCAGACTCCTCACTGAGCATGGAGTCTAACATCGGGCTCAGTCTCATGACCCTGAGATCACAACCTGGGCCAAAACCAACAGTCAGATTCTTAACCAGTTGCACCACCCAGACACCCTATGATCAATTGATTTTTGGCAAGGGTGCCATGACAATTCAATAGAGAAAGAATAGCCTTCCAAAAATTGTCCTGGGGCAACTGAATGTTAACATGCAGAAGAATAAATTTGGACCCCTACCTCACACCAGATACATAAATGAACTCATATAAATAATAGACTATAAGGGTTAAAATTCTAAACACTTAGAATGAAACTTAGAAGTCTTGCAAACTTGGAAAAGGCTATTATTTATTAAATACAACACCAAAAGCACAGGAAAAAAGGACATATAGATAATAAAATGAACCTCATAATACATAAAAATTTTTGTGCATCAAGGAATACCATTAACATGAAAATGCAGGGGGAGGGAAGTTAAGATGGTGGCAGAGTAGGGGGACATGGAGCTTGCCTCATCCTTCAAACACAGCTAGTTGATATCAAATTATTCTGAACACACAGAAATCAATCTGGGGACTGAGAGAGCAAGACTGCACAACTAGGGCTAGAAAGGCAGCCACATCATGGAATGTAGGAGCTGCAGAGGGTTTATTTGAGGGATAAAAGAACTACAGGTGCTGTGAAGGGTAGGAAGCCTTGACCACGGAAAGAAGAGCAAGAGAGAAAGAGTGAGGAGGGCATCTCATAGAGATGAGGATATCTCATAGAACGAACTCTTTCCCAAAACCCTTGACCGGGAAAAGGTGAGGGGTGAGTCACTGGAAGCTTTTATAAATGGTAGAGACCCAAATCTGAAGTTTTGGAAGTCCATGCCATCACCAGGTTCATGGCTGGTGGGCTTAGTTACATTCCACTGGGGAAGAAGGGCAGATGCCCTGGAGTAGACAGTGTAGGCTCAGGGTCCCCAGAGTCATATGGGAAGAAACAGTTCCCCTTTTTGGAGTGCATTTGGGAGAGGTGGCACAGCGTCTCAGGGACAAAAAGACCTGGCGGGTGCCAACATGCTGAACTATTCACTGGCATAGGAACAGAGATGCTGGCTCAGGGTAGCAAACCTTGGTTCCAGGTTTTGTCTGTGCTTTACCATAAACTCTGAACTGATGCACGGTCACATGTTCAATTTCCAACAAACAGCAAAAGTGTGACAAGACCCTCCCCCAGAGGAACAGTGCAGGTACTTGTCATTCAGATCTCTAAAATTTGGAATTTTCAAACCCAGGCATGTGCCTGAGGTAAAACACAGAAGTACTGTACCTTCTGGCAATCGGAGAGCTCAGATCCAGGCATGGTGAGGGAAGGGGTCTGGAAAAAGCTGGGGATACAAAAGGGTTGATAGCTGGCTCTTCTGTGAGGGCTTCCTGAAGAGTGGCAAGAGTGAACTTCCCACTCTGTGGAGGAGAGAGCACTGCAACACTGTTCCCTACTGCCCATCAATAGGGACCTACCTCAGTGAGCAAAACAGCACCACCCAGTGGAGGTATGAGCTGTTTACACCAAGCCACATTCCCCTTCATACTTCAAGTGCATCTCCTTTAAGGCAAGTCCCCCTAAGAATCAGCACAGTAGTCCCCACCTCCAGAAAACCAACACAAACCTCATGCATGCACCAAGTCTACTGATCATAAAATGTTGGAAAACTTAAGCTCTAGGGTAAATAGGATCTAGCTTCCTTTTGTTTAATATTTATTATTATTACTATGTAGCTTTTTTTAACATCTTAATTTAATTTTTTTTTCATGTTCCAAGATTTATTGTTTATGCACCACACTCAGTGCTCCATGCAATATGTGCCCTCCTTTTTACCCACCACCAGGCTCACCCATCCCTCCAGCTCCCTCCCTTCCATAACCCTGTTTGTTTCTCAGTATCCACAGTCTCTCATCTTTCGTCTCCCCCTCCAATTTCCCCCAATTCACTTTTCCCTTCCTTCTCTTATGTCCTCCATGTTATTCCTTATGCTCCAAAAGTAAGTGAAACCATATGATAATTGACTTTCTCTGCTTGACTTATTTCACTCAGCATAATCTCTAGTTCCATCCATGTTGATCCAAAATTTCGGTATTCATCCTTCCTGATGGCTGAGTAATATTCCATGGTATATATGGACCACATATTCTTTACCCATTCGTCCATCAAAGGGCATCTTGGCTCTTTCTATAGTTTGGCAATTGTGGACATTGCTTCTATAAACACTGAGATATATATGGCCCTTCTTTTCACTACTTTTCACTCTTTGGGATAAGTACCCAGTAGTGCAATGTCGGTGCCCAAGTGGCTTGTAGCGCATGCGCGGTGATGCTTCTCGGTTCCGCCGTGCCCGCTCGTTGCCTCAGCCGCTGCTGCCTCAAGCTGTCGCCGCCGCCGGGTGGCGACAGTGCGGAGCTGCTCTGGCTGGGCCCGTGGGGGGGCCCTGGGCGCCACACGACTTTTTTGGTGCCCGAAAGTAAACACGCCATTAAGATGGCGGCTGGATGCGAGCCAGTAGGTGGAACTTAGGATTTTGTATCTATGTGGCTGCGAGTGATTGGTTGTGCAACCTTGGTATATATAGACATGCATGGGCAGGGAGGGAGAGATCCCAACAGCTATGCAGAAATAAAGCTTGCTTCCCTGAGGTCTCCTGGTCATTCTTGCTGGTGAGAGCGACAGTGCAATTGCATGGTCATAGGGTGTCTCTATTTTTAATTGTTTTAGGAACCTCCACACTATTATCCAAAGCGGCTGCACCAACTTGCATTCCCCCCAACAGTGTAGAGGGCACACCAAAACACACATAGGGTCTACCTTCCCCTTATTTTTATTTTTTAGACTTCTTAATATAGCCATTACTATTAGGAATAGGAATATAACAGGCTTTATTAGCAAAAACACAGTGACCCAGATAAATGACAAGATGGAGGAATTCACCCAACAGAAAGGATAGGAAGAGGTAATGGCCGGGGACTTAATCAACACAGATGTAAGTAAGATGTCTGAAATAGAATTTAACACAACAGTTATAAGGATATTAGCTGGGAAAATAGCATAGAGGACACTAGAGAATCCCTTACTGCAGAGATAAAAGGTTAAAAACTAGTCAAGTTGAAATAAAAAATGCCCTAAACAATATGCAAACCTGAATGGATACCATGACAATGAGGATGCATCAGGCAGAGGAATGAATTGGTGACATAGAAGATAAAATTATGGAAAATAATGAAACTGAAAAAAGAGGGAAAGATAAGTACCAGATCACAAATGTAGACTTAGGGAATTGAGCAACTCTTTAAGTGTAATAACATTCACATCATAGGAGTCCCAGAAGAAGAAAAGAAAGTAAAAGGAGCAGAAGGTTTACTTGAGCAATTATAGCTGGAAACTTCCATAACCTGGGGAAGGATACAGATATCCAAATCCAAGAAGCACAGATAAATCCCATGAAATTCAACAAAAGCCAGCCAACATCAAGATATATCATAGTCAGGGGCGCCTGGGTGGCTCAGTGGTTTGGGCTGCTGCCTTCGGCTCGGGTCATGATCTCAGGGTCCTGGGATTGAGCCCCGCATCGGGCTCCCTGCTCCGCAGGAAGCCTGCTTCCCTCTCTCTCTCTCTCTCTCTCTCTGCCTGCCTCTCTGCCTACTTGTGATCTCTGTCTGTCAAATAAATAAATAAAATATTTTATAAAAGAAAAAAGATATATCATAGTCAAATTCTCAATATATACAGATAAGGAAAGAATCCTGAAAGCAGCAAGGGGAAAAAAAAAGGACTTAACTGATCAGGGAAGACAGATCATATTCACAGCAGATCTGTCCACAGAAATTTGGCAGACCAGAAGAGAGTGGAATGATATATTAAGGGTGCTGAATGGGAAAAATGTCGCTCTCGCCAGCAAGAACGACCCGCAAACGTGATGAGGAGCAAACTTCTTTTTTTTTTTTTTTTTTTTTTTTTTTTTTTTTTTTTAAAAGATTTTATTTATTTATTTGACAGAGAGAAATCACAAGTAGATGGAGAGGCAGGCAGAGAGAGAGAGAGAGGGAAGCAGGCTCCCTGACGAGCAGAGAGCCCGATGCGGGACTCGATCCCAGGACCCTGAGATCATGACCTGAGCCGAAGGCAGCGGCTTAACCCACTGAGCCACCCAGGCGCCCCAGGAGCAAACTTCTTTATTAGGGTTTCTATTAGCGTCTCTACTACTACTACTACTACTTCTACTTCTACTTCTATCATTACTTTTACTCCTACTACTCTCTCAAGCAAGTTCTGGCAATATATACATGTAGGCGGTCCAGCCCAGTTATCTAGTCACTGCCCTGTGCACTCAGTCTCCTCGTGAACCCTTATGTAACCACAGAGGGCTCTATTGTTCTCAAGCAGTAATCATGCATTTCTCTCTTGGCTCCTGGTGCTGTTCATGCATCAGCCACGAGCGCACCCATACCCTACCTAGCCAATCATTCTCACTTCCTTAATCTTCAGGCATTTTCGTCTACGTGACTCCTTGCATCTGCTGGATGGCTCTCCACAGCTCCCCCTTTTTTATTTGTTTACATGGCAGGGATCGTGCCTGTCTTAGGTTGCCAATCCTCAGCACACATGCTTACCCGTCATCGGGTACTCTCCCGGGTCGAAGAGCCCCTGTCTTAGGTTGCTATGGTGTGGGATCAGTCTTACCCGTCTTTGACTACCGATCCAGCATACTAAGCCATATTTGGGGGGAGGTCCCGACCTCCAGAGCCATCATGGCTTAGACCAAAGCCCGTTGCTATAGCTGCTGTTGTCGCGCAATTCTACAGATGCATTTTAGAAGGAGTACTTGAGCCAGAATCATCAACATGATCAGGGCTCTTATGCCTGCCCAGGTTTTGAGGAATGAGACTGATTGTTATGACATACTAACCCAATTGCTGACGGAGTCAAGAGATACTTGAGTGGCATTCAAGGTGGTACTTTGAGCCTATTGCGAGTGATTAACTGGTGGTTACGTACGATAGCTTTTACCTTATAAACTTCTGCGAGTATAATTTTGAGTGCACAAGGCAGGAGGCACATGAAAAGAACAATTACCACTAGTACTCCTACAATTGTTCCTACAACATACCATGCGTGCGTCAGGGAAGGGAAGTGAGAGAATAAAGAGCTCACAAAGCTTTAAGCGTCAGTAACAAACATGAGTTAGGGTGAGAAGATTGCACTCTATGCTGAGCCATTTGAAGAAGGGCTTGAAGCTGGGCAGTCTCTCGTCTCGACCACAGTTGAATTGACTCCGCCTTCACGGGGACAGGTTGCAGGACGGTCGTCGTTGCTATCATCATCATTAGCAGCATCCTCCACAGGTTCCACGGCCACCAGCCTGGTGAGGCGTTCCGGCACCCAGAGTGGAGCAGGCGCATCCTGTGGGAAAACATAAAGGGAACCTCGGTGCCATCTAAGCACCGGGTCGGGTTTGGATAATTGGCCTTGCAAGTCTCCTGCCCCTCTCAGAGTCTTCCAAGCCCTGAGGGTCGCCGTGGCTATCTGTTGATACACCGCAGGGGGGTATGTACTCTGCACTTGGGCCCCGAGGTATGGCCCCGTGCCTGTCAGCATTTCCAAATTCCATTGCGGGTTACCCGCGGCTGCATTTCTCCGTGCTGTGTCCAGACAATTGTCCTGATTTTGGATTTTCCATTCTAGATATTGTCCTCCACTTAATACCGCCCTGGCCAAGTTGGCCCAATCCTCGGGAGCGAGGTAGAGTGCTCCCAGCGACTCCACAAGGGAGACCGTAAAGGCTGCCTGGGGCCCATAGCTGCTAACTGCCTCCTTCAGCTGCTTTACCAACTTAAAATCTAGTGGCTGGTGATACCTCTGCTGATTCTGATCTTCTAACATTGGAAAAAAACCTTTTCCCGGGCCAAGGACCTCTCTCCAAATTTCCGCGGCGCAGCCCGAACAATAGCACTTGTCTTGGTGCAGCTGGGCTTATAAGGCGGGGGCCACTCATGGGGTGGCGCTGTGGAGCTAAAATGCGGAAGCGGCGTAACTTTCATTTTTAATTTCGATTGTGCCACAACTGCGGCTTCCGCCCCTGCTCTCAGCTGCGCCATTACTTCTCCCTGCACTCTTAACTCTCCTAATACCTTTTGCAATTCCGCCTCTTTATCCTCAAGTCGTTGCCTCATGGCTTCCAAATCTATCTGGAGACCGGGAGATTCCTCCTTCTTGTTGTTTGCCTCTATCTTTCCTAGCTCCTGCAACTCGCTTTCTGACATCCTTTCTGAGCTTTCGCTTTCGGGGTCAGAGTCTCGGGAGGAGCCCTTACGGGATTCTTCTTTCACTTGCAAAAAAACTTCCCCTCCCTGTAGTACTGCTCGCTGCAGGGGCTCTCGGGGGGAATGCAAACATACTTTCACCAGGGACCACACGGCGAGAGTCCCCGGGGATGTAGAGGGGCAGTGTTTTAAATCCTCGCTCAGGTGTTTCCATTGTGGCAAATTTAAGAGCCCTTCTTCTATAAACCAGGGGGCAATCTCTGCTACTTCTTTTAAAAAGGCTCGGGCTGTTTTTGCCTTTAAGGGGGTACCGTTCATCTTGAGAACGTCTTTTAGGGGATCTTCCATTCTACGTCTACTAAAATCGTTCCCCATCCCGAGGAAACTTTCACTTGTATCGTCCCTGCCGAGGGAACTTTCACTTGTATCGTCCCTGCCGAGGGAACTTTCACTTGTATCGTCCCTGCCGAGGGAACTTTCACTTGTATCGTCCTAATCCTAGGAACTTTCCCTGTCACTCACTAGACAGAAATAGGTGCACTCCTTACCTTATCGTTGCTCTATCTCAATCTCCGTTTTGCGATGCGGACAGTTTCCCGGGTTGTCGGCACCAGTTGTCGCTCTCGCCAGCAAGAACGACCCGCAAACGTGATGAGGAGCAAACTTCTTTATTAGGGTTTCTATTAGCGTCTCTACTACTACTACTACTACTTCTACTTCTACTTCTATCATTACTTTTACTCCTACTACTCTCTCAAGCAAGTTCTGGCAATATATACATGTAGGCGGTCCAGCCCAGTTATCTAGTCACTGCCCTGTGCACTCAGTCTCCTCGTGAACCCTTATGTAACCACAGAGGGCTCTATTGTTCTCAAGCAGTAATCATGCATTTCTCTCTTGGCTCCTGGTGCTGTTCATGCATCAGCCACGAGCGCACCCATACCCTACCTAGCCAATCATTCTCACTTCCTTAATCTTCAGGCATTTTCGTCTACGTGACTCCTTGCATCTGCTGGATGGCTCTCCACAGAAAAATATGTAGCCAAGAATGTTTTATCCACCAAGGCTGTCATTCATAATAGAAGGACAGATAGTGTTTCCAAGACAAACAAAAACTAAAGGAGTTCATGACCATTAAACCAGCCCTGCAAGAAATATTAAAGAGGACTCTTTGAGTGGGAAGAAAAGACCCAAATTAAGAAATACTGGAGAGGAGGAGGAGTCAAGATGGCGGAGAAGTAGCAGGCTGAGACTGCTTCAGCTAGCCGGAGATCAGCTAGATAGCTTATCTAAAGATTGCAAACACCTGAAAATCCATCGGCAGATCGAAGAGAAGAAGAACAGCAATTCTGGAAACAGAAAAACAACCACTTTCTGAAAGGTAGGACCGGCGGAGAAGTGAATCCAAAGCGACGGGAAGATAGACCCCGGGGGGAGGGGCCGGCTCCCGGCAAGCGGCGGAGCAACGGCGCACAAAATTAGGACTTTTAAAAGTCTGTTCCGCTGAGGGACATCATTCCAGAGGCTAAACCGGGGCGAAGCCCACGCGGGTTCAGCGTGGCCTCAGGTCCCGCAGGGTCACAGAAGGATCGGGGGTGTCTGAGTGTCGCAGAGCTTGCGGGTATTGGAACGGGAAAGCCGGCTGCAGAGACAGAGCCGACAGTAAGCTCACAGCTCGGTGTTACCTTGAACCGGTCGCAGGCTCGGAGAGCTCGGAGCGCGGCCGGAGGTCAGGCAGACGGGAGTAACTGGGCGCTGTTCTCTGAGGGCGCACTGAGGAGTGCGGCCCTGGGCTCTCGCTCCTCCGGGCCGGAGACCAGGAGGCCGCCATTTGTATTCCCGTCCTCCGGAACTCTACGGAAAGCGCTCAGGGAACAAAAGCTCCTGAAAGCAAACCCGAGCGGATTACTCACCCAGGCCCCGGGTAAGGGCGGTGTAATTCCGCCTGGGGCAAAGACACTTGAGAATCACTACAACAGGCCCCTCCCCCAGAAGATCAACAAGAAATCCAGCCGAGACCAAGTTCACCTACAAAGGAGTGCGGTTTCAATACCAAGGAGAGCAGCAGAATTCCAGAGGAGGAGAAAGCCAAGCACGGAACTCATGGCTTTTTCCCTGTGATTTTTTTTTAGTCTTGCAGTTAATTTAATTTTTTTCTTTCTCATTTTTTTTTTTTTTCTCGCCTTCGGGTAAAATTTTTTTTTTTTTTTAACTGTTACCTTTTTCTTTTTTAACGATTTTTTACTAGTTTATCTAATATATATATTTTTTCGTTTTTACATTTTTCTTAGGTGTTTTCCTTTTTTTTTTTTAATTCTTTTCTTTTCTTTTTTCTTTTTTCTTTTTTTTTCTTTCTTCCTTTTTGAACCTCTTTTTATCCCCTTTCTCCCCCCTCACGATTTTGGATCTCTTCTAATTTGGTTAAAGCATTTTTTCCTGGGGTTGTTGCCACCATTTTAGTATTTTACTTCCCCCTTCATATACTCTTATCTGGACAAAATGACAAGACGGAAAAATTCAACACAAAAAAAAGAACAAGAGGCAGTACCGAAGGCTAGGGACCTAATCAATACAGACATTGGTAATATGTCAGATCTAGAGTTCAGAATGACAATTCTCAAGGTTCTAGCCGGGCTCGAAAAAGGCATGGAAGATATTAGAGAAACCCTCTCGAGAGATATAAAAGCCCTTTCTGGAGAAATAAAAGAACTAAAATCTAACCAAGTTGAAATAAAAAAAGCTATTAATGAAGTGCAATCAAAAATGGAGGCTCTCACTGCTAGGATAAATGAGGCAGAAGAAAGAATTAGTGATATCGAAGACCAAATGACAGAGAATAAAGAAGCTGAGCAAAAGAGGGACAAACAGCTGCTGGACCACGAGGGGAGAATTCGAGAGATAAGTGACACCATAAGACGAAACAACATTAGAATAATTGGGATTCCAGAAGAAGAAGAAAGAGAGAGGGGAGCAGAAGGTATACTGGAGAGAATTATTGGGGAGAATTTCCCCAATATGGCAAAGGGAACGAGCATCAAAATTCAGGAGGTTCAGAGAACGCCCCTCAAAATCAATAGGAATAGGCCCACACCCCGTCACCTAATAGTAAAATTTACAAGTCTCAGTGACAAAGAGAAAATCCTGAAAGCAGCCCGGGAAAAGAAGTCTGTAACATACAATGGTAAAAATATTAGATTGGCAGCTGACTTATCCACAGAGACCTGGCAGGCCAGAAAGAGCTGGCATGATATTTTCAGAGCACTAAATGAGAAAAACATGCAGCCAAGAATACTATATCCAGCTAGGCTATCATTGAAAATAGAAGGAGAGATTAAAAGCTTCCAGGACAAACAAAAACTGAAAGAATTTGCAAATACCAAACCAGCTCTACAGGAAATATTGAAAGGGGTCCTCTAAGCAAAGAGAGAGCCTACAAGTGGTAGAACAGAAAGGAACAGAGACCATATACAGTAACAGTCACCTTACAGGCAATACAATGGCACTAAATTCATATCTCTCAATAGTTACCCTGAATGTTAATGGGCTAAATGCCCCTGTCAAAAGACACAGGGTATCAGAATGGATAAAAAAACAAAACCCATCTATATGTTGCCTCCAAGAAACTCATTTTAAGCCCGAAGACACCTCCAGATTTAAAGTGAGGGGGTGGAAAAGAATTTACCATGCTAATGGACATCAGAAGAAAGCAGGAGTGGCAATCCTTATATCAGATCAATTAGATTTTAAGCCAAAGACTATAATAAGAGATGAGGAAGGACACTATATCATACTCAAAGGGTCTGTCCAACAAGAAGATCTAACAATTTTAAATATCTATGCCCCCAACGTGGGAGCAGCCAACTATATAAACCAATTAATAACAAAATCAAAGAAACACATAAACAATAATACAATAATAGTAGGGGACTTTAACACTCCCCTCACTGAAATGGACAGATCATCCAAGCAAAAGATCAGCAAGGAAATAAAGGCCTTAAATGACACACTGGACCAGATGGACATCACAGATATATTCAGAACATTTCATCCCAAAGCAACAGAATACACATTCTTCTCTAGTGCACATGGAACATTCTCCAGAATAGATCACATCCTCGGTCCTAAATCAGGACTCAACCGGTATCAAAAGATTGGGATCATTCCCTGCATATTTTCAGACCACAATGCTCTAAAGCTAGAACTCAACCACAAAAGGAAGTTTGGAAAGAACCCAAATACATGGAGACTAAACAGCATCCTTCTAAAGAATGAATGGGTCAACCGGGAAATTAAAGAAGAATTGAAAAAAATCAGGGAACAAATGATAATGAAAATACAACGGTTCAAAATCTGTGGGACACAACAAAGGCAGTCCTGAGAGGAAAATATATAGCGGTACAAGCCTTTCTCAAGAAACAAGAAAGGTCTCAGGTACACAACCTAACCCTACACCTAAAGGAGCTGGAGAAAGAACAAGAAAGAAACCCTAAGCCCAGCAGGAGAAGAGAAATCATAAAGATCAGAGCAGAAATCAATGAAATAGAAACCAAAAAAACAATAGAACAAATCAACGAAACTAGGAGCTGGTTCTTTGAAAGAATTAATAAAATTGATAAACCCCTGTCCCGACTTATCAAAAAGAAAAGAGAAAGGACCCAAATAAATAAAATCATGAATGAAAGAGGAGAGATCACAACTAACACCAAAGAAATACAAACTATTATAAGAACATACTATGAGCAACTCTACGCCAATAAATTTGACAATCTGGAAGAAATGGATGCATTCCTAGAAACATATAAACTACCACAACTGAACCAGGAAGAAATAGAAAGCCTGAACAGACCCATAAGCAGTAAGGAGATTGAAACAGTCATTAAAAATCTCCAAACAAACAAAAGCCCTGGGCCAGACGGCTTCCCGGGGGAATTCTACCAAACATTTAAAGAAGAACTAATTCCTATTCTCCTGAAACTGTTCCAAAAAATAGAAATGGAAGGAAAACTTCCAAACTCATTTTATGAGGCCAGCATCACCTTGATCCCAAAACCAGACAAGGATCCCACCAAAAAAGAGAGCTATAGGCCGATATCCTTGATGAACACAGATGCGAAAATACTCAACAAAATACTAGCCAATAGGATTCAACAGTACATTAAAAAGATTATTCACCACGACCAAGTGGGATTTATTCCAGGGCTGCAAGGTTGGTTCAACATCCGCAAATCAGTCAATGTGATACAACACATCAATAAAAGAAAGAACAAGAACCATATGATACTCTCAATAGATGCTGAAAAAGCATTTGACAAAGTACAGCATCCCTTCCTGATCAAAACTCTTCAAAGTGTAGGGATAGAGGGCGCATACCTCAATATCATCAAAGCCATCTATGAAAAACCCACCGCAAATATCATTCTCAATGGAGAAAAACTGAAAGCTTTTCTGCTAAGGTCAGGAACACGGCAGGGATGTCCATTATCACCACTGCTATTCAACATAGTACTAGAGGTCCTAGCCTCAGCAATCAGACAACAAAAGGAAATTAAAGGCATCCAAATCGGCAAAGAAGAAGTCAAATTATCACTCTTCGCAGATGATATGATACTATATGTGGAAAACCCAAAAGACTCCACTCCAAAACTGCTAGAACTTATACAGGAATTCAGTAAAGTGTCAGGATATAAAATCAATGCACAGAAGTCAGTTGCATTTCTCTACACCAACAACAAGACAGAAGAAAGAGAAATTAAGGAGTCAATCCCATTTACAATTGCACCCAAAACCATAAGATACCTAGGAATAAACCTAACCAAAGAGACACAGAATCTATACTCAGAAAACTATAAAGTACTCATGAAAGAAATTGAGGAAGACACAAAGAAATGGAAAAATGTTCCATGCTCCTGGATTGGAAGAATAAATATTGTGAAAATGTCTATGCTACCTAAAGCAATCTACACATTTAATGCAATTCCTATCAAAGTACCATCCATCTTTTTCAAAGAAATGGAACAAATAATGCTAAAATTTATATGGAACCAGAAAAGACCTCGAATAGCCAAAGGGATATTGAAAAAGAAAGCCAACGTTGGTGGCATCACAATTCCGGACTTCAAGCTCTATTATAAAGCTGTCGTCATCAAGACAGCATGGTACTGGCACAAAAACAGACACATAGATCAATGGAACAGAATAGAGAGCCCAGAAATAGACCCTCAACTCTATGGTCAACTAATCTTCGACAAAGCAGGAAAGAATGTCCAATGGCAAAAAAACAGCCTCTTCAATAAATGGTGCTGGGAAAACTGGACAGCCACATGCAGAAAAATGAAATTGGACCATTTCCTTACACCACACACAAAAATAGACTCAAAATGGATGAAGGACCTCAATGTGCGAAAGGAATCCATCAAAATCCTTGAGGAGAACACAGGCAGCAACCTCTTTGACCTCAACCGCAGCAACATCTTCCTAGGAACAACGCAAAAGGCAAGGGAAGCAAGGGCAAAAATGAACTATTGGGATTTCATCAAGATCAAAAGGTTTTGCACAGCAAAGGAAACAGTTAACAAAATCAAAAGACAACTGACAGAATGGGAGAAGATATTTGCAAATGACATATCAGATAAAGGACTAGTGCCCAGAATCTATAAAGAACTTAGCAAACTCAACACCCAAAGAACAAATAATCCAATCAAGAAATGGGCAGAGGACATGAACAGACATTTCTGCAAAGAAGACATCCAGATGGCCAACAGACACATGAAAAAGTGCTCCATATCACTCGGCATCAGGGAAATACAAATCAAAACCACAATGAGATATCACCTCACACCAGTCAGAATGGCTAAAATAAACAAGTCAGGAAATGACAGATGCTGGCGAGGATGCGGAGAAAGGGGAACCCTCCTCCACTGTTGGTGGGAATGCAAGCTGGTGCAGCCACTCTGGAAAACAGCATGGAGGTTCCTCAAAATGTTGAAAATAGAACTGCCCTATGACCCAGCAATTGCACTATTGGGTATTTACCCTAAGGATACAAACGTAGTGATCCGAAGGGGCACATGCACCCGAATGTTTATAGCAGCAATGTCCACAATAGCCAAACTATGGAAAGAACCTAGATGTCCATCAACAGATGAATGGATCAAGAAGATGTGGTATATATACACAATGGAATACTATGCAGCCATCAAAAGAAATAAAATCTTGCCATTTGCGACAACATGGATGGAACTAGAGCGTATCATGCTTAGCGAAATAAGTCAAGCAGAGAAAGACAACTATCATATGATCTCCCTGATATGAGGAAGTGGTGATGCAACATGGGGGCTTAAGTGGGTAGGAGAAGAATAAATGAAACAAGATGGGATTGGGAGGGAGACAAACCATAAGTGACTTTTAATCTCACAAAACAAACTGAGGGTTGCTGGGGGGAGGGGGTTTGGGAGAAGGGGGTGGGATTATGGACATTGGGGAGGGTATGTGCTTTGGTGAGTGCTGTGAAGTGTGTAAACCTGGTGGGATTATGGACATTGGGGAGGGTATGTGCTTTGGTGAGTGCTGTGAAGTGTGTAAACCTGGTGATTCACAGACCTGTACCCCTGGGGATAGAGTATTATGCCTCCATCAGAAAGGATGAATACCCAACTTTTGTAGCAACATGGACGGGACTGGAAGAGATTATGCTGAGTGAAATAAGTCAAGCAGAGAGAGTCAATTATCATATGGTTTCACTTATTTGTGGAGCATAACAAATAGCATGGAGGACATGGGGACTTAGAGTGGAGAAGGGAGTTGGGGGAAATTGGAAGGGGAGGTGAACCATGAGAGAATATGGACTCTGAAAAACAATCTGAGGGTTTTGAAGGGACGGGGGGTGGGAGGTTGGGGTACCAGGTGGTGGGTATTATAGAGGGCACGGATTGCATGGAGCACGGGGTGTGGTGCAAAAATAATGAATACTGTTATGCTGGAAAAAAAAATTAATAAAAAAAAAAAAAAAAAGAAATACTGGAAAGGAATAGAAAACATCATCAGAGGAGGAGTCAAGATGGCGGAGAAGTAGCAGGCTGAGACTACTTCAGCTAGCCGGAGATCAGCTAGATAGCTTATCTAAAGATTGCAAACACCTGAAAATCCATCGGCAGATCGAAGAGAAGAGCAGCAATTCTGGAAACAGAAAAACAACCACTTTCTGAAAGGTAGGACCGGCTGAGAAGTGAATCCAAAGCGACAGGAAGATAGACCCCGGGGGGAGGGACCGGCTCCTGGCAAGCGGCGGAGCAACGGCGCACAAAATTAGGACTTTTAAAAGTCTGTTCCGCTGAGGGACATCGCTCCAGAGGCTAAACTGGGGCGAAGCCCACGCGGGGTCAGCGTGGCCTCAGGTCCCGCAGGGTCACAGAAGGATCGGGGGTGTCTGAGTGTCGCAGAGCTTGCGGGTATTGGAACGGGAAAGCCGGCTACAGAGACAGAGCCGACAGTAAACTCACAGCTCGGTGTTACCTTGAACTGGTCGCAGGCTCGGTGAGCTCGGAGCGCGACCGGGGAGGTCAGGCAGACGGGAGTAACTGGGCGCTGTTCTCTGAGGGCGCACTGAGGAGTGGGGCCCTGGGCTCTCGGCTCCTCCAGGCCGGAGACCAGGAGGCCGCCATTTGTATTCTCGTCCTCTGGAACTCTACGGAAAGCGCTCAGGGAACAAAAGCTCCTGAAAGCAAACCCGAGCGGATTACTCACCCCGGCCCCTGATAAGGGCGGTGCAATTCCGCCTGGGGCAAAGACACTCGAGAATCACTACAACAGGCCCCTCCCCCAGAAGATCATCAAGAAATCCAGCCGAGACCAAGTTCACCTACCAAGGACTGCGCTTTCAATACCAAGGAGAGCAGCAGAATTCCAGAGGAGGAGAAAGCAAAGCACGGAACTCATGGCTTTTTCCCTGTGATTTTTTTTTTAGTCTTGCAGTTAATTTAATTTTTTTTCTTTTTCATTTTTTTGTTTTTTTCCTCACCTTCTGGTAAAATTTCTTTTTTAACTTTTACCTTTTTCTTTTTTAACGTTTTTTAACCAGTTTATATGATATATATTTTTTTTCTTTTTTATATTTTTCTTATTTTTTTTAAATTCTTTTCTTTTTTTTTCTTTTTTCTTTTTTTTTTCTTTCTTCCTTTTTGAACCTCTTTTTATCCCCTTTCTCCCCCCTCACAATTAGGGATCTCTTCTAATTTGGTTAAAGCATATTTTTCTGGGGTTGTTGCCACCCTTTTAGTATTTCCCTTGCTCCTTCATATACTCTTATCTGGACAAAATGACAAGAAGGAAAAATTCAACACAAAAAAAAGAACAAGAGGCAGTACCGAAGGCTAGGGACCTAATCAATACAGACATTGGTAATATGTCAGATCTAGAGTTCAGAATGATAATTCTCAAGGTTCTAGCCGGGCTCGAAAAAGCCATGGAGGATATTAGAGAAACCCTCTCGAGAGATATAAAAGCCCATTCTGGAGAAATAAAAGAACTAAAATCTAACCAAGTTGAAATCAAAAAAGCTATTAATGAGGTGCAATCAAAAATGGAGGCTCTCACTGCTAGGATAAGTGAGGCAGAAGAAAGAATCAGTGATATAGAAGACCAAATGACAGAGAATAAAGAAGCTGAGCAAAAGAGGGACAAACAGCTACTGGACCACGAGGGGAGAATTCGAGAGATAAGTGACACCATAAGACGAAACAACATTAGAATAATTGGGATTCCAGAAGAAGAAGAAAGAGAGAGGGGAGCAGAAGGTATACTAGAGACAATTATTGGGGAGAATTTCCCCAATATGGCAAAGGGAACGAGCATCAAAATTCAGGAGGTTCAGAGAACACCACTCAAAATCAATAAGAATAGGCCCACACCCCGTCACCTAATAGTAAAATTTACAAGTCTCAGTGACAAAGAGAAAATCCTGAAAGCAGCCCAGGAAAAGAAGTCTGTAACATACAATGGTAAAAATATTAGATTGGCAGCTGACTTATCCACAGAGACCTGGCAGGCCAGAAAGAGCTGGCATGATATTTTCAGAGCACTAAACGAGAAAAACATGCAGCCAAGAATACTATATCCAGCCAGGCTATCATTGAAAATAGAAGGAGAGATTAAAAGCTTCCAGGACAAACAAAAACTGAAAGAATTTGCAAACACCAAACCAGCTCTACAGGAAATATTGAAAGGGGTCCTCTAAGCAAAGAGAGAGCCTACAAGTGGTAGATCAGAAAGGAACAGAGACCATACACAGTAACAGTCACCTTACAGGCAATACAATGGCACTAAATTCATATCTCTCAATAGTTACCCTGAATGTTAATGGGCTAAATGCCCCTGTCAAAAGACACAGGGTATCAGAATGGATAAAAAAACAAAACCCATCTATATGTTGCCTCCAAGAAACTCATTTTAAGCCCGAAGACACCTCCAGATTTAAAGTGAGGGGGTGGAAAAGAATTTACCATGCTAATGGACATCAGAAGAAAGCAGGAGTGGCAATCCTTATATCAGATCAATTAGATTTTAAGCCAAAGACTATAATAAGAGATGAGGAAGGACACTATATCATACTCAAAGGGTCTGTCCAACAAGAAGATCTAACAATTTTAAATATCTATGCCCCCAACGTGGGAGCAGCCAACTATATAAACCAATTAATAACAAAATCAAAGAAACACATAAACAATAATACAATAATAGTAGGGGACTTTAACACTCCCCTCACTGAAATGGACAGATCATCCAAGCAAAAGATCAGCAAGGAAATAAAGGCCTTAAACGACACACTGGACCAGATGGACATCACAGATATATTCAGAACATTTCATCCCAAAGCAACAGAATACACATTCTTCTCTAGTGCACATGGAACATTCTCCAGAATAGATCACATCCTCGGTCCTAAATCAGGACTCAACCGGTATCAAAAGATTGGGATCATTCCCTGCATATTTTCAGACCACAATGCTCTAAAGCTAGAACTCAACCACAAAAGGAAGTTTGGAAAGAACCCAAATACATGGAGACTAAACAGCATCCTTCTAAAGAATGAATGGGTCAACCGGGAAATTAAAGAAGAATTGAAAAAAATCAGGGAACAAATGATAATGAAAATACAACGGTTCAAAATCTGTGGGACACAACAAAGGCAGTCCTGAGAGGAAAATATATAGCGGTTCAAGCCTTTCTCAAGAAACAAGAAAGGTCTCAGGTACACAACCTAACCCTACACCTAAAGGAGCTGGAGAAAGCACAAGAAAGAAACCCTAAGCCCAGCAGGAGAAGAGAAATCATAAAGATCAGAGCAGAAATCAATGAAATAGAAACCAAAAAAACAATAGAACAAATCAATGAAACTAGGAGCTGGTTCTTTGAAAGAATTAATAAAATTGATAAACCCCTGGCCCGACTTATCAAAAAGAAAAGAGAAAGGACCCAAATAAATAAAATCATGAATGAAAGAGGAGAGATCACAACTAACACCAAAGAAATACAAACTATTATAAGAACATACTATGAGCAACTCTACGCCAATAAATTTGACAATCTGGAAGAAATGGATGCATTCCTAGAAACATATAAACTACCACAACTGAACCAGGAAGAAATAGAAAGCCTGAACAGACCCATAACCAGTAAGGAGATTGAAACAGTCATTAAAAATCTCCAAACAAACAAAAGCCCAGGGCCAGACGGCTTCCCGGGGGAATTCTACCAAACATTTAAAGAAGAACTAATTCCTATTCTCCTGAAACTGTTCCAAAAAATAGAAATGGAAGGAAAACTTCCAAACTCATTTTATGAGGCCAGCATCACCTTGATCCCAAAACCAGACAAGGATCCCATCAAAAAAGAGAGCTATAGACCAATATCCTTGATGAACACAGATGCAAAAATACTCAACAAAATACTAGCCAATAGGATTCAACAGTACATTAAAAGGATTATTCACCACGACCAAGTGGGATTTATTCCAGGGCTGCAAGGTTGGTTCAACATCCGCAAATCAGTCAATGTGATACAACACATCAATAAAAGAAAGAACAAGAACCATATGATACTCTCAATAGATGCTGAAAAAGCATTTGACAAAGTACAGCATCCCTTCCTGATCAAAACTCTTCAAAGTGTAGGGATAGAGGGCACATACCTCAATATCATCAAAGCCATCTATGAAAAACCCACCGCAAATATCATTCTCAATGGAGAAAAACTGAAAGGTTTTCTGCTAAGGTCAGGAACACGGCAAGGATGTCCATTATCACCACTGCTATTCTACATAGTACTAGAGGTCCTAGCCTCAGCAATCAGACAACAAAAGGAAATTAAAGGCATCCAAATCGGCAAAGAAGAACTCAAATTATCACTCTTTGCAGATGATATGATACTATATGTGGAAAACCCAAAAGACTCCACTCCAAAACTGCTAGAACTTATACAGGAATTCAGTAAAGTGTCAGGATATAAAATCAATGCACAGAAATCAGTTGCATTTCTCTACGCCAACAGCAAGACAGAAGAAAGAGAAATTAAGGAGTCAATCCCATTTACAATTGCACTCAAAACTATAAGATACCTAGGAATAAACCTAACCAAAGAGGCACAGAATCTATACTCAGAAAACTATAAAGTACTCATGAAAGAAATTGAGGAAGACACAAAGAAATGGGAAAATGTTCCATGCTCCTGGATTGGAAGAATAAATATTGTGAAAATGTCTATGCTACCTAAAGCAATCTACACATTTAATGCAATTCCTATCAAAGTACCATCCATCTTTTTCAAAGAAATGGAACAAAGAATTCTAAAATAATATGGAACCAAAAGACCTCGAATAGCCAAAGGGATATTGAAAAAGAAAGCCAACGTTGGTGGCATCACAATTCCGGACTTCCAGCTCTATTACAAAGCTGTCATCATCAAGACAGCATGGTACTGGCACAAAAACAGACACATAGATCAATGGAACAGAATAGAGAGCCCAGAAATAGACCCTCAACTCTACAGTCAACTAATCTTCGACAAAGCAGGAAAGACTGTCCAATGGAAAAAAGACAGCCTCTTCAATAAATGGTGCTGGGAATATTGGACAGCCACATGCAGAAAAATGAAATTGGACCATTTCCTTACACCACACACAAAAATAGACTCAAAATGGATGAAGGACCTCAATGTGCGAAAGGAATCCATCATAATCTTTGAGGAGAACACAGGCAGCAACCTCTTCGACCTCAGCCGCAGCAATATCTTCCTAGGAACAACGCCAAAGGCAAGGGAAGCAAGGGCAAAAATGAACTATTGGGATTTCATCAAGATCAAAAGCTTTTGCACAGCAAAGGAAACAGTTAACAAAATCAAAAGACAACTGACAGAATGGGAGAAGATATTTGCAAACGACATATCAGATAAAGGACTAGTGTCCAGAATCTATAAAGAACTTAGCAAACTCAACACCCAAAGAACAAATAATCCAATCAAGAAATGGGCAGAGGACATGAACAGACATTTCTGCAAAGAAGACATCCAGATGGCCAACAGACACATGAAAAAGTGCTCCATATCACTCGGCATCAGGGAAATACAAACCAAAACCACAATGAGATATCACCTCACACCAGTCAGAATGGCTAAAATCAACAAGTCCGGAAATGACAGATGCTGACGAGGATGCGGAGAAAGGGGAACTCTTCTACACTGTTGGTGGGAATGCAAGCTGGTGCAGCCACTCTGGAAAACAGCATGGAGGTTCCTCAAAATGTTGAAAATAGAACTGCCCTATGACCCAGCAATTGCACTATTGGGTATTTACCCTAAAGATACAAACGTAGTGATCCAAACGGGCACGTGCACCCAAATGTTTATAGCAGCAGTGTCCACAATAGCCAAACTATGGAAAGAACCTAGATGTCCATCAACAGATGAATGGATCAAGAAGATGTGGTATATATACACAATGGAATACTATGTAGCCATCAAAAGAAATGAAATCTTGCCATTTGCGACAACATGGATGGAACTAGAGCGTATCATGCTTAGCGAAATAAGTCAAGCAGAGAAAGACAACTATCATATGATCTCCCTGATATGAGGAAGTGGTGATGTAACATGGGGGCTTAAGTGGGTAGGAGAAGAATAATTGAAACAAGATGGGATTGTGAGGGAGACAAACCATAAGTGACTCTTAATCTCACAAAACAAACTGAGGGTTGCTGGGGGGAGGGGTTTTGGGAGAAGGGGGTGGGATTATGGACATTGGGGAGGGTATGTGCTTTGGTGAGTGCTGTGAAGTGTGTAAACCTGGTGATTCACAGACCTGTACCCCTGGGGATAAAAACATATGTTTATAAAAAATAAAAAATTAAAAAATAAATAATAAATAAATAAATAAATAAATAAAGAAAAGAAAACATCATCAGAAACACCAGCTTTATGGGTAACACAATGGAACTAAATTCATATCTATTAATAATCTTTCTAAATGTAAATGGGCTAAATGGTTCAGTCAAAAGGTATAGGGTATCAGAATGGATTAAAAAAGACAAAAACAAGACTGATCTATATACTGCCTTCAAGAGACTCCTTTTAGACCTTAAGATATCTGCAGATTGAAAGTAAAGGAATGGAAAATCTTCTATCATGTTATGAACACCAAGAGAAAGCCAGAGTAATAAGAATTATATCAGACAAACTAGATTTTAAATCAAACCCTGTTTGTTTCATTTAAAGAAATATACTAATAGGTTAGATAAAACTAATCACAATGATTAAGGGATCTGCCCATCAAGATCTAACAATTGTAGATATTTATTTCTCTAACACCCAAATATATAAATCAATTAATAGCACACATAAAAAAACCTCACTGGTGATAAAAGATAGTAGGGGACTTCAACACCCCACTTACAGCAAAGGACAGATCATCTAAGTCAAAAATCAAAAAACACACTGGAACCAGATGCACTTTACTGACGTATTCAGAAAATGTCATCCTAAAATAGCAAAACAGACATTCTTTTCAAGTGCATATGGAATGTTGTCCAGAATAGATCACATACTGGGTCAAAAATCAGCACTCAACAAGTACAAAGAGATTGAGATCATACCATGTGTATTTTCAGACCACAATTGTATGAAAGTTGAAGTCAACCACAAGAAGAAATTCAAAACACCACAAATATTTGGAGGTTAAAAAACATCCTAGTAAAGAATGAATGGGTTAACCAGGAAATCAAAGAAATAAAAAATACATGGAAGCAAATGAAAATGAAAACACAATAGTCCAAAATCTTTGGGATGCAGCAAATGCTGTCATAAGAGGGAAGTATATAGCAATGCAGGCCTATCTCAAGAAGCAAGAAAAGTCTCAAATACAGAACCTAACCTTACACTTTAAGGAGCTAGAAAAATAACAACAAATAAAGCCTAAAGCCAGCAGAAGAACGGAAATGATAAAGGTTAGAGCAGGAAAAAATGATATAGAAACAACAACAACAAACCCACAATAGAACAGATCGACAAAACTAAGAACTAGTTCTTTGAATGTATTAATAAAATTGATAAACCCTTAACCAGACTTATTGAAAGAAAAGAGAAAGGACTCAAATAAATAAAATCACAAGTGAAAGATGAGTGATTACAACCAACACCACAGAAACACAATTATAAGAGAATATTATGAAAAACTGTATGACAAGTCATTGGGCAATCTAGAAGAACCAAATAAAGTCTTAGAAACATATCAACTACCACAACTGAAACAGGAAGAAACAGATAATTTGAACAGACCCAAAACTAGCAAAGAAATTGAATCAGCAATAAAAAATCTCTCAACAAACAAAAGTCCAGGGCCCTTGGCTTCCCAGGGGGAATTCAACAAGATGTTTATGTTTTTCCCCAAATTTCAATATTCATTCTTCCAGCTATTTAATAAATATTGATTTAGCATCTATTACATTAGTTACTATCTGTTCCAGGCACCAAGAACACAGCAAAGAAAAGATGTTTAAAAAGGAGTTAATACCTATTTAAATGAAACTGTCCCCCCAAATAGAAATGGAATGAAAACTTCCAAACTTATTCTATGAGGCCACTATTAACTTGATTCCAAAACCGGACAAAGATCCCACTGAAAAAAAAGAACTATAGGCCAATATTCCTGATGAATACAGGGGCATAAATTCTCAACAAAATACTAGCAAATTGAACCCAAAAGTACATTAAAAGAACTATTCACCATGGTCATGTGGGATTTATTCCTGGGGTGCAGTGTTGGTTCAGTATTCACAAATTAGTGTGGTATACCACATTAATAAAAGAAAGTATAAGAACAATATAATCCTCTAAATAGATGCAGAAAGAGCATTTGACAAAATACTAAAAACCCTCAACAAAGTAGGAATGGAACTTTGGAATAGATGGAACATGTCTCAATATCATATATGAATGACTTATGACTAATATCCTCAATAACGAAAAATGGAGATATTCCTCTATGGTCAGGAAAAAGACAGGGACGTCCACTCTCACCATTTCTATTTAACATAGTACTACAAGTCTTAGCATCAGCAGTAAGACAACAGAAAGAAATAAAAGGTATTCAAATCAGCAAGAAAGAAGTCAAACTTTCACTATTTGCAGATGGCAGGATACTCTATTTAGAAAACACTAAAGACTCCACCAAAAAATTGCTAGAACTGATACATGTGTTTATCAAATATGCAGGATATTAAATCAACATACAGAAATCTATTGCATTTATATGCCAATAATGAAGCAGCAGAAAGAGAAATCAAGGAATTGATCCCATTTACAATTTCACCAAAAACCCACAAGATACCTAGGAATAAAAACTTAACCAGAGAGGTAAAAGATCTATACTCTGAAAACTGTAAGACACTTATGAAAGAAATTGAAGATGACACAAAGAAATGGAAGAACATTTCATACCCATGGATTGGAAGAACAAATATTATTAAAATGTCTAAACTACCCAAAGCAATCTATACATTTAATGCAATCCCTATCAGAATACCACCAGCATTTTTCACAGAGCTAGAACAAAGAGTCCTAACATTTATATGGGACCACAAAAGACCCTGAATAGCCAAAGTAATCTTGAAAAAGAAAAGCAAAGCTGGAGGCTTCAAGATTGCAGACTGCAGGCTATATTACATACCTGTAGTCATCAAGACAGTATTTACTGGCATATATCAATGGAACAGAATAGAAAACTCAGAAATGGATCCATAACTCTATGGTCAACTAATCCAACAAAGCAGTAAAGAATATCCGATGGGAAAAAGTCTCTTCAACAAATGGTGTTCAGAAAATTGGACAGACACATGCATAAGAATGAAACTGGGCCACTTTCTTACACCATACACAAAAATAAATTTAAAATGGAAGAAAGCCTAACTGTGAGACAAGAAACCATAATAATCCTAGAGGAGAACACAAGCAGCAACCTCTTTGGTCTGGACTGGAACAACGTTTTTAGACACGTTGCCAGAGACAAGGGAAACAAAGGCAAAAAGGAAATTGTGGGACTTCTTCAGGATAAAAAGTTTCTGCACAGCGAAGGAAACAATCAACAAAACTAAAAGGCTACTTTCAGGATGGGAGAAGATATTTGCAAATGGCATATCTGACAAATGGTTAGTATCCTAAAATCTATAAATAATTTATCAACCTCAATGCGCATGCATGTGCATGTGCACACACACACACACACACACACACACACACACACCAAATAATTCAGTAATCAAATGGGCAGAGGACATGAATAGACATTTTTCCAAAGAAGACATCCAGATGGGTAATAGACACATGAAAACATGCTCAACATCACTTATCATCAAGGAAATAAGAATCAAAACCTCAATGAGATAGTATATCACACCTGTCAAAATGGCTAACTTTAACAACATAAGAAACATCGGGTGTTGGCAAGGATTTGGAGAAAAGGGAACCCTCTTACACTTTTGGTGGGAATGCAAACTGGTATAGCCACTCTGGAAAACAGTATGGAGGTTCCTCAAGAAGTTCAAAATAGAACTACCTTATGACCCAGCAACTGCACTACTAGGTATTTACCCAAAGAATTAAAAAATACAGATTCAAAGGGATACATGCACCCTGATGTTTATAGTAGCACTAACAACAAAAGCCAAACTATTGAAATAGCTCATGTCTATTAACTGCTGAATGGATAAGGAAGATGTGATTTTATTATATGACTATTACTCAGCCATAAAAAGAAATGAAATCTTGCCATCTACAATGATGTGGATGGAGCTAGGGAGTGTTATGCTAAGTGAAATAAGTCAGTCAGACAGAGAAAGATACGTGCCATATGATTTCACTCATATGTGGAATTTAAGAAACCATACAGATGAATATAGAGGAACAAAAAAGAAAGAGGTAAACAGAAAACAGACTTTTAACTATAGAGAACAAACTGTGTTGCTGGAAGTGAGATGGATGAGAGGATGGTTTAAATTTGTGATGTATGTTAAAGAGGGTACTTGTGATGAACAGTGGGTGCCATATGTAAGTGACAAATCAAATTCTACACATAAACTAATAATACAGTGTATGTTAATTAAGTGAGATTTAAATAAAAACTTGGAAAAGGAAAAAAGAACATGAAAATGCAATCCAGGAAATGAGGAAATATTTGCAGCCTGATAAGGGAATTTCTCCAGAATATGTAGGTAATTCTTACATTCAGCAATACAAAGGCAAATAACCCAATTAATAAATGGACCTGTGATTTTCACAGGTATGTGAAAATATTTTCCAAAGAATGTACACAAATAACCAGTACACACAAGAAAATACACACAAATAATTAGTAATTAATGTAATGCAAATAAAACCACAATGAGATATCATATTACATCCCCTAGAATGACTAATATAAAAGACTACATAGGTGTTGGCAAGAATGTGAAAAAATTGGAAACCTCACACATTGCTGATTTTAATTTGAAATGGTACAGTGATGTGATGAATCACTGAATTCTACTCCAGAAACCAATATTGCACTGTACGCTAACTAAGCAAAGTTTGAATAAATAAATAAATAAATAAATAAATAAATAAATAAAATTAAGTAAAAATAAAAAATAAATAAAATAAAGTGGTACAGTGCTGTTGGAAAACATATGGCAATTTCTAGAAGTTTTATACATAGAGTTATCATGTGACACCAATGTACTCCTAGGAATATACCCAAGATAAATGAAAATGTATGTTTTCTTGAAAATTTGTAATGTATATCCATACAATTGAATAGTATTTGTCAATAATCAAGGATGAAGTACTGATACATCCTACAATATGGATGAAAATTGAAAACATTATGCTAAGTAAGTGTGTCATAAAAGACTACATACTGTATGATTCCATTAAATGAGGTATCCAGATCAGGCAAATCTGTAGCAACCAAAAGTAAATTAGTGCTTGCTATGAGCTTGGGGAAGGGGGAAGTAGGGAGTAACAGCTTATTGGATATGGATTTCTTTTTGGAATGATGTAAATATTCTAAAATTAGATAGTAGTGCTAGCTGTATGACATTGTAACTATATTAAAGACCACAAATTGCATGTGATGGGATGCCTGGGTGACTAAGCCAGTTAAGTGTCTGCCTTTGGCTCAGGTCATGATGCCAGGGTCCTGGGATCAAGTCCTGCATCGGCCTCCTTGCTCAAGGTGGAGCCTGCTTTTAAAAAAAACTTTTTAAAATTAACATATAATGTATTATTAGCCCCAGGGGTACAGGTCTGTGAATCACCAGGTTTACACAGTTCACAGAACTCACCATAGCAACCTTCCCCAATGTCCATAACCCAACCACCCTCTCCCTATCCCCCCAGCAGCCCTCAGTTTTTTTTTTTTTTAAAGATTTTTTACTTATTTGTTAGAGAGAGAGATACAGAGCGCAAGCACAGGCAGACAGAGTGGCAGGCTAGAGGCAGAGGGAGAAGCAGGCTCCCTGCCGAGCAAGGAGCCCGATGTGGGACTCGATCCCAGAACGCTGGGATCATGACCTGAGCCGAAGGCAGCTGCTTAACCAACTGAGCCACCCAGGCGTCTCCCTCAGTTTGTTTTTTGAGATTAAGAATCTCTTATGGTTTGTCTCCCTCCCAATCCCATCTTGTTTCATTTTTTCCTTCCCTACCCTCCAGACCTCCTACTTTGCCTCTCAACTTCTTTATGTCAGGGAGATCATATGATAATTGTCTTTCTCTGATTGATTTATTTCGCTCAGCACAATACCCTCTAGTTCCATCCACATTGTCATGTGGCAAGATTTCATTTCTTTTTCTTTTTTTAAGATTTTATTTATTTATTTGACAGACAGAGATCAGAAGTAGGTAGAGAGGCAGGCAGAGAGAGATGGGGAAGTAGGCTCCCTGCTGAGCAGAAAGCCCAATGTGGGGCCCGATCCCAGGACCCTGAGATCATGACCTGAGCCGAAGGCAGAGGCTTTAACCCACTGAGCCACGCAGGCGCCCCAAGATTTCATTTCTTTTGATGGCTGCATAGTATTCCATTGTGTGTGTATATATTATATATATATATACACATATATATATGTGTATATATATATATATATATATATATCACATCTTCCTTATCCATTCATCTAGATGTCAATGGACATCTAGGTTCTTTCCATAGTTTGGCTATTGTGGACATCGCTGCTACACAAATTCAGGTGCATGTGATCCTTCAGATCACTACATTTGTATCTTTAGGGTAAATACCCAGTAGTGTGTTTGCTGGGTCATAGAGTAGCTCTATTTTCAACATTTTGAGGAACTTCCATGTTGTTTTCCAGAGAGGCTGCACCAGCCTGCATTCCCACCAGCAGTGTAGGAGGGTTCCCCTTTCTCTGCATCCTCGCCAGCATCTGTCATTTCCTGACTTGTTAATTTTAGCCATTCTGACTGGAGTGAGGTGGTATCTCACTGTGGTTTTGATTTGTATTTCCCTGATGCTGAGTTATAGAGCATTTTTTCATGTGTCTGTTGGCCATCTGTGTTTTCTTTGCAGAAATGTCTGTTCATGTCCTCTTCCCATTTCTTGATTGGATTATTTGTTCTTTGGGTGTTGAGTTTGATAAGTTCTTTATAGATTTTGGATGCTAGCCCTTTATCTGATATGTTGTTTGCAAATATCTTCTCCTATTCTGTCAGATGTCTTTTGGTTTTCGTGGCTGTTTCCTTTGCTGTGCAAAAGCTTTTGATCTTGATGAGTCCCAATAGTTCATTTTTGCCCCTGCTTCCCTTGCCTTTGGTGATGTTCCTAGGAAGAAGTTGCTGTGGCTGAGGTCGAAGAGGTTGCTGCCTGTGTTCTCCTCAAGGATTTTGATTGATTCCTTTCTCACATTGAGGTCTTTCATCCATTTGGAGTCTATTTTTGTATGTGGTGTAAGGAAATGGTCCAGTTTCATTTTTCTGCATGTGACTGTCCAATTTTCCCAAAACCATTTGTTGAAGAGACTGTCTTTTTCCCATTGGACATTCTTTCCTGCTTCATCAAAGACTAGTTAACCGTAGAGTTGAGGGTGTATTTCTGGGCTTTCTATTCTGTTCCACTGATCTATGTGTTTGTTTTTGTGCCAGTACCATACTGTCTTGATGATGACAGCTTTGTAATAGAGCTTGAAGTCTGGAATTCTGATGCCACCAACTTTGGCTTTCTTTTTCAACATTCCTCTGGCTATTTGAGTTTTTTTTCTGGTTCCATAAAAATTTTAGGATTATTTGTTCCATTTCTTTGAAAAAAAAAAAAAGGATGGTATTTTGATAGGGATTGCATTAAATGTATAGATTGCTTTAGGTAGCATAGACATTTTCACAATATTTGTTCTTCCTATCCATGAGCATGGAGCATTTTTCCATTTCTTTGTGTCTTTCTCAATTTTTTTCATGAGTACTTTATAGTATTCTGAGTACAGATTATTTGCCTCCTGGTTAGGGTTGGTTTTTTTTTTTTTTTTTTTGATGCTTTATAATGTATTTCTTTTTTTTTTTCCCCAGTGCTTTCTCTTTTGTATCTTTCTTTTTTAAAAATTCTTTTAAAATTTATTTATTTTCAGCATAACAGTATCATTATTTTTTCACCACACCCAGTGCTCCATGCAATCCGTGCCCTCTATAATACCCACCACCTGGTACCCTGACCTCCCACCCCCCCCCGCCACTTCAAACCCCTCAGATTGTTTTTCAGAGTCCATAGTCTCTCATGATTCACATCCCCTTCCAATTTACCCCAACCCCCCTTCTCTCTATCTCCCCATGTCCTCCATGCTTTTTGTTATGTTCCACAAATAAGTGAAACCATATGATAATTGACTCTCTCTGCTTGACTGATTTCACTTAGCATAATCTCTTCCAGTCCCATCCATGTTGCTACAAAAGTTGGGTATTCGTCCTTTCTGATGGAGGCACAATACTACATAGTGTATATGCACCACATCTTCCTTATCCATTCATCCGTTGAAGGGCATCTTGGTTCTTTCCACAGTTTGGCGACTGTGGCCATTGCTGCTATAAACATTGGGGTACAGATGGCCCTTTTTTCACTACATCTGTATCTTTGGGGTAA
Organism: Mustela erminea; assembly: GCF_009829155.1. Lineage (NCBI taxonomy): Eukaryota > Metazoa > Chordata > Mammalia > Carnivora > Mustelidae > Mustela > Mustela erminea. The sequence goes on from NC_045623.1 coordinate 14,761,860, forward strand.
ATACCCAGTAGTGCAATGGCAGGGTCATAGGGAAGTTCTATTTTTAATTTCTTGAGGAATCTCCACACTGTTCTCCAAAGAGGCTGCACCAACTTGCATTCCCACCAACAGTGTAAGAGGGTTCCCCTTTCTCCACATCCTCTCCAACACATGTTGTTTCCTGTCTTGCTAATTTTGGCCATTCTAACTGGTGTAAGGTGATATCTCAATGTAGTTTTAATTTGCAACTCCCTGATGGCTAGTGATGATGAACATTTTTTCATGTGTCTGATAGCCATTTGTATGTCTTTATTGGAGAAGTGTCTGTCCATATCTTCTGCCTGTTTTTTGATATGATTGTCTGTTTTGTGTGTGTTGAGTTTGATGAGTTCATTATAGATCCTGGATATCAACCTTTTGTCTGTACTGTCATTTGCAAATATCTTCTCCCATTCCGTGGGTTGCCTCTTTGTTTTGTTGACTGTTTCCTTTGCTGTGCAGAAGCTTTTGATTTTGATGAAGTCCCAAAAATTCATCTTCATTTTTGTTTTCTTTGCCTTTGGAGACATATCTTGAAAGAAGTTGCTGTGGCTGATATCAAAGAGATTACTGCCTATGTTCTCTGGGATTCTGATGGATTCCTGTCTCACATTGAGGTCTTTTATCCACTTTGAGTTTATCTTTGTGTACGGTGTAAGAGAATGGTCGAGTTTCATTCTTCTACATATAGCTGCCCAGTTTTCCTAGCCCCATTTATTGAAGAGACTGTCTTTTTTCCACTGTATATTTTTTCCTGTTTTGTCGAAGATTATTTGACCATAGAGTTGAGGGCCCATATCTGGGCTGTCTACTCTGTTCCACTGGTCTATGTGTCTGTTTTTATGCCAGTACCATGCTGTCTTGGTGATCACAGCTTTGTAGTAAAGCTTGAAATCAGGTAACGTGATCCTTCCGCCCCCGTTTTATTTTTGTTTTTCAACATTTCCTTAGAGATTCGGGGTCTCTTCTGATTCCATACAAATTTTAGGATTATTTGCTCCAGCTCTTTGAAGAATACCAGTGGAATTTTGATCGGAATAGCATTAAAAGTATATATTGCTCTAGGTTTGTCCTGATAGTATATAAATCTTACACTCAGGGTTCTTTTTGACAAGGTTCTTTTTTTTTTTTTTTTTAATTTGGATCAACAACTTTATTTTTTAAATTTTTTTATTTCTTTTCAGTGTAACAGTATTCATTGTTTTTGGTTAAGTTTATTCCTATGGTTATTCTTATGGTTTTGGGAGCAATTGTAAATGGGATTGACTCCTTAATTTCCCTTTCTCCTGTCTTGCTGGTGTTTAGAAATGCAACTGATTTCTGGGTCTTGATTTTATATCCTGACACTTTACTGAATTCCTGTATAAGTTCTAGAAGATCTGGAGTGGAATCTTTTGGGTTTTTTAGTGTGGAGCCTGCTTTTAACTCTCCTTCTTCTCTCTCTCTCTGAAAATAAATAAATAAAATCTTTAAAAAAACCACACAAATTGCACAATTTTGACGAGTATGTGACTTCTATCTCAATTAACTGTTACTTAATTAAACTAAAACTGTGAGTTCCTTGTGACTGAAATCTGTGGGTGGTCCCTAGGACCTGAGGGCATTAAGGACTGAGGGTCTGCAGTAAAATCAATTATGTTAAGCAACCAATGAACTTGGAAGAGCACTTCCAAGTCTCAGATAAGATCCCAGTCCTAGGTGAATCATTGTTTTCCATCTGGTAAGACACTGAGAAAGGACCCAGCTAACCCATTTCCAAACTCCTGACCAGAGAATCTGTGATATTAAATTTGTGTTTTTTTTAAGCTGCTGAATTTGTTGTAATTGTTATGCAGTGGTGGAAAACTAATATAACATCTAACTGTCAATCCAAATGGAGTTTAGTTCTAAATAGTGAAATACTTTAATAGGATACAAAAACATGATAATCATAAGTGAAAAATATTGTAAATTGACTCCATTAAAATTAAGTATTTCTGTTAACAAAGGTCACCATTAAGACAGTTCTGCTTCCAGATAGGATGCATAACATAGAAGACCAATAACCCTTCTGTATCAGCAAGAAATTGCCAGATAAATGAAATAATATTTTTCTTAAACCCATTGAAGTGTTGTCATCATGATGAAGTCTAAATTAACTAAATTGCAGAGTGGATCATTATCTTCCTATATGAGTGGAAGGCAGTGCTAACTTCCATTCTTGGGGGGAATTTGCAACATCTAGGAATATGGTCAGGAAAAGGAGAGAGCATCCTATAGGCAAAGGAATTGCTCACATAGAAACTTTTAACAGTTGTATGTATGCTTATAATGTATTAAAATCTGGAAGAGCCCCCAGGACAGAGCTAATCCTCCTGGACTATTTATTTCCAAGATTTTTTTCTAAGTACGTGATACCAAAGTGCTGTTAGAGGAACTTATCCTACTCTCAAAACATTTGAAACCAGAGGTAAACTGAAACTAACCAAAGTTATGAACCAGGACGAACCAAAGTTAATTCCTGATCAGCCATTATTCTGGTTACTTGAAAGAGGAAAATATAAACCTTTTCTGAGGAAAATTATAGACTACTTTATCCTCTATTGTTCTGTTATACATAATATCATGCAAAAAATAACCAAAAATTGTAAGACTAATGAAGCAATACAAAAGTGACTTATAATCAAGGGAAAAACAAGTAATAAAAATAGACCCATAGGTAATCCAGTATTAAAATCAGTAGACAAATAATTTAAAATGCATACTACAAATTTATAGACAGTATAAGGAAATATTGGACAAAAAGAATGAAAAGATAGGTAGTTTCAACAAGTAATGGAAACTCTATAATCAAATGGAAACTGTTTCTAACAGAAATATAGAGTATTATAGACAGAATAATGTCACCTCAAAGATGTCCACATCTAGAATATTTTATCTTATGTGTAAAAAAGACACTTTTCAAATGAGGTTAAATTAAATATCTTGGAGAAAAATTTCCTGGATTATCTGGGTAGGCCTAATATAATTATGGGAGTTCTTAGAAGTGAAAGAGGGAGACAGGAGAGTTAGAGTCAAGGAGAGAGCTTTGAAGATGGTATGCTGCTGGCTTTGAAAATGGAGGAAGGGACTACAAGCCCAGGAATGCAGGCTGTCTTTAGGAGCTGAAAAAGGTGAGAAAATAGATCCTCTTATAGAGCCTCTAGATTAAGCATGGCCATGCTGGTACCTTGGTTTTTGCTAATAAAATCCATTTCAGACTTCTTACTTCCAGAACTGTGAGATTACAGATTTGCATTATTTTAATAAGCTTGTTACAGCAGTAATTTGTTATAGCAGCAATAGAAAACTACTTTTCTTAAAGTAAGCTTCACTTATTTGTGGAGCATAACAAATAGCATGGAGGACATGGGGACTTAGAGAGGAGAAGGCAGTTGTGGGAAATTGGAAGGGGAGGTAAACCATGAGAGACTATGGACTCTGAAAAACAATCTGAGGGTTTTGAAGGGGCGGGGGGTGGGAGGTTGGGGTATTAGATGGTGGGTATTATAGAGGGCACGGATTGCATGGAGCACTGGGTGTGGTGCAAAAATAATGAATACTGTTATGCTGAAAATAAATAAAAAATAAATTTAAAAAATACAAAAAAAAAAAAAAAGTAAGCTCTTTACCCAACATGGGGTTTGAACTCATGACCCCAAGAGTAGCATGAGTTGAATGCCCTACTGACTGAGCCAGGAACTCAGCAATAGAAAAGTAATACAAGTTTTGGTACCAGGAAGTGGAACATTGCTGTAACAAATACCTGAACATGCGGAGGTGGCTTTGGGAGTAGAGCAAAGGGCGGAGGATGCAAGAATTTTAAGGGGCATGTTAGAAAAAGCCTAAATTGCCTTGAGCAGTGTTGTTAAACTGAAAAACTTTGCTCCTATCAAATGGGCTGAACTATAATCTTTTGAATGACATAAATATCTTTATATTTGTCCTTCCTTGGGTACTGTTCCTCAGCCTGAAGAGTACCATATAGAATTTCCTGTAACTGTCTTTATTCTTTTACTGTAGTTAATAATTTTTTATGTTAAACTTTCTTTTTTAACTTAATGTGTGTTTTCTATCTCCTGATTATGTCTATAGTACAACATCCATAGTAGAAATATGATTGTTAATGACTTTGTTAATTAGGAGTTAGAAGAAAATGAAGAGCACGATAAAAAAAATATATTTCATCTTGGGAAATACCTAAATCATCTTGTTGGTAGAAATGTGAGTGTTAAAGTTGCTGCCAATGAGATGAAAATGAGGAACTTATAATTGGAAACTGCAGAAAAGGGGACCCTTGTTATATAGTGGCAGAAAGATTATTGAATTGTGTCCTAGAGTATGTGCAAAGTAAAACTTACACGTGATAAACTTGGATATTTGCTGAGGAGATTTTCATGCAGTTTCAAAGGTGTAGCCCTTTTCCACTTCTTATAGTAAGGGGAAAATGAAGGGGGGAATCAAGGGGAGATAAACCATGAGAGACTGTGCACTCTGAGAAACAAACTGAGGGTTTTAGATGAGAGAGGGTTGAGAGAGTGGGTTGGCACACTGATGAGTATTAAGGAGGGCACATATTGCATAAAGCACTGGGTGTGGTGCATAAACAATGAATCTTAGAACACTGAAAAAATAAAATAAAAAATTTGAAATATTAATTAAAAAAACAAATTGATGTGCAGAGAAAAAAAATTTAAAAACAAGACATTTCAGAGATCTGTGGGATAAAAAGGAAGGGAAACAATGAAAGAAACAAATATCTGAATAGATAATAGCCAAAAATTTCCCACATTTATTGAGTTATTACCCCCCACATTAGTTATCAACTTATTGCCTCTGAGCTCTGAAAGCACACTTTGATAAATGCTCTGTGATAAACAATGTGATTCCTTTGATCATTTCTTCTTCCCTACCCCAAATTTTTTGAGGCATGATTGACATATAGCACTGTATAAGTTTAAGGTATACAATGTGTTAATTGAACACACTTAATATATTGGAAAATAATAACAGTGGTAGTGTTATCTATCACCTCAGATAATTACTATTTCTTTACTATATCTTTACTATTTCTTTCTAAATGTGAGGACATTTAACATCTGCTTTGTCAGAAATTTTCAAGTATATAAGGCAGTATTGTTAACTATAATCACCATGCTGTACATTAGATTCCCAAAACTTATGTGTCTTAAAACAGAAAGTTTGTACTGTTTGCCCAACTTTCCCCATTTCCCCTACTACCCAGTTCTGATAACCACCATTCTACTATTTCTATGAATTTGTTTTTTTTAAGATTCCACATATAGGTGAGATGATGAAATATTAGTCTTTCTCTGTACAGCTTATTTAACTTAGCATAATGTCCTCCAGGTCCATGTGTGTTGTTGGAAAGAGATCTTTGGATATTTCCATGTCATGGTTTTTGTGAGTAGTGCTATTGAATATTAGACTGTTGCTATCTCTTTGAGATCCTGATTTCATTTCCTTTAGATGTGTACCTATATGTGGAATTGCTGGATCATATAGTTGCCATTTTTAAATGAGGAATCTCCATAGTGTTTTGCATAGTGGCTGTACCAATTTACATTCCCACCAACAGTGTACAGAGAGTCCCTTTCCTCCATATCCTCTCAATGGTTATTATCTCTTATCTTTTTAAAAAAATTAAATTAATTTATTTATTTTCAGAAAAACAGTATTCATTATTTTTTCACCACACTCAGTGCACCATGCAATCCGTTTTTAGTAATAGCCATTCTAACAAGTAAGAAGTGATATCTCATGGATTTTATTTGTATTTCCCTGATGATTAGTAACGTTGAGCATCTTTTCATGTACTTGTTGACCATTTCTATGTCTTTTTTTGGATAATGTCTATTAAGGTCCTCTGCCCATTTTTAAATCAGAGTGTCTGTTCCTGCTATTGAGTTGTAGGAGTTCTTTATATGTTATGGCTACTAGCCACTTAACAGACAGATGATTTGCAGATATTTTTTCCCATTCAATAGATTGCCTTTTCATTTTTTTTTTGTTGTTTCCTTTGTTGTGAAGAAATTTCTTAGTTTGATATAATCACGCTTTTTAAAATGTGAGTATACTGTTTAGATCACTTTAGCTTTGTACCATAGTTTCAAATGATGAAGTATGCTGACTCCAGCTTTGTTCTTTCTTGGGATTGCTTTGGTTTTTCAGTCTTCTGTGATTCCCTACAGATTTTAGATGATTTTTTTCTATTTCTATGAAAAAAGGCCACTAGAATTTTGGTAGAACTTGCATTGAATCTATGGATGGCTTTAGGTAGTATGGACATTTAAACAATATTAGCTCTTTATTCACAAACATGGAATATATTTCCAAGTATTTGTGTTGTCTTTAATTTCCTTTATCAATATCTTATAGTTTTCTGTGCACAGATATTTCACTTCCTTGGTTAAATTTATTCCTAATTATTTTATTGTTTTTGATGCTATTGTAAATGGTATTGCTTTATTAATTTATTTTTCAGGTATTTTGTTGTTAGTGTATAAAAACTCGAGTGATTTCTCTAGGTTAATTTTGTATCCTACAACATTACTGACTTTTTTGATTTGTTCTAAAAGATGGGGGAATTGGGGCTCCTGGATGGCTCAGTGGATTGAGCATCTGCCTTTGGTTCAGGTTATAATCTCAGAATCCTGGTATCAAGCCCCACGTTGGACTCCCTGCTTAGTGGGGAGTCTGTTTGTCCCTCCCCCTTTCCCTCTACCATTCCCTCCACTTGTGCTCTCTTTATCTCTCCCAAATGGATATATAAAATCTTTTTTTAAAAAAATGTTTTCATGCTGGGTTTTTCATAGATTAAGATTTTATGAAGTTGAGAAATGTTCCATCTATTTATACTTTGAAGCATTTTAATCAGGAATGGCTACTGTATCTTGTCAAATGCTTTTTCTGCATCAATTGAGAGGACCATGTGGTTTTTCTCTCTTCTCTTATTGATTTGTTCTATCACATTGATTGCTTTGCAAATGTTGAACCACCCTTGCAACCCAGGGGTAAATCCCACCTGGTCATGGTGGGCAATCTTTTTAATGTACTATTGGATTCTATTAGCTAGGATATTGTTGAGAGTCTTGGCATCCATATTCATCAGGGATATTGGTCTGAAATTCTCCTTTTTGGTGGGGTCTTTGCCTGGTTTGGGGATCAGGATAATCATCCTCAATGGGGAAAAGCTGACAGCCTTCCCTTTGAGATCAGGAACATGACAAGGATTCCCACTCTCACCACTCTTGCTCAACATAGTATTAGAAATCCTAGCAACAGCAATCAGACAACAAGGAGAAATAAAAGGTATCCAAATTGGCAAAGAAGAAGTCAAACTCTCTCTCTTTGCAGATGACATGACACTTTAAATGGAAAATGCAAAAGACTCCACCACCGAACTACTAGAACTCATTCAGCAATTCAGTAATGTGGCAGGATACAAAATCAATGTACAGAAATTTGTTGCTTTCTTATACACTAACAATGAAATACAGAAAGAGAAATTAGAGAATCAGTTCCATTTACTATAGCACCAAGAACCATAATATACCTGGGAATAAACCTAATCAAAGAGGTAAAGGATCTGTACTCAGGAACTACAGAACACTCATGAAAGAAACTGAAGACACAAAAAGATGGAAGACCATTCCATGCTCATGGACCGGAAGGACAAACATTGTTAAAATGTCTATACTCCCAAGAGCAATCTATACTTTCAATGCCATTCTGATCAAAATTCACCATCATTTTTCAAAGAGCTGGAGCAAACAATCCTAAAATTTGTATGGTATCAGAAGAGACTCCGAATTGCTAAGAAAATGTTGAAAAAGAAAAATAAAACAGGCGGCTTCATGTTGCCTGATTTCAAGCTTTACTACAAAGCTGTGATCACCAAGACAGCATGGAACTGGCATAGAAACAGACACATAGACCAGTGAAACAGAGTAGAGAGCACAAACATGGACCCTCAACTTTATGGTCAACTAATCTTTGATAAAGCAGGAAAAAATATACAGTGGAAAAAAGACAGTCTCTTCAATAATTGGTGCTGGGAAAATTGGACAGCTATGTGTCGAAGAATGAAACTCAACCATTTGCTTACACCATACACAAAGATAAACTCAAAGTGGATAAAAGACCATAATGTGAGGAAGGAATCCATCAGAATCCTAGAGGAGAACATAGGCGTAACCTCTTTGACATCAGCCACAGCAACTTCTTTCAAAATATGTCCCCAAAGGAAAAGGAAACAAAAGTGAAAATGAACTTCTGGGACTTCATCAAGATCAAAAGCTTCTGCACAGCAAAGGAAACAGTCAACAAAACAAAGAGGCAACCCATGGAATGGGAGAAGGTATTTGCAAATGACAGTATGAACAAAGCTGATATCCAAGATCTATAAAGAACTCCTCAAACTCAACACAAAAAACAGATAATCATGTCAGAAAATGGACAGAAGACATGAACAGACACTTCTCCAAGGAAGAGATACAAATGACTAAGAGACACATGAAAAAAAATGTTCATCACCTCTAGCCATCAGGGAGATTCAGATCAAAACCACACTGATATACCACCTTACACCAGTTAGAATGACCAAAACTAACATGACAGTAAACAAGTGTTGGAGAGGTTGTGAAGAAGGGGGAACACTCTTACACTGTTGGCGGGAATGCAAGTTGGTGCAGCCACTTTGGAAAACAGGGTGGAGATTCCTCAAAAAATTAAAAATAGAGTTTCCCCGACCCTGCAATTGCACTACTGGGTATTTACCCCAAAGATATAGATGTAGTGAAATGAAGGGCCATCTGTACCCCAACATTCATAGCAACAATGGCCATAGTCACCAAACTATGGAAAGAACCAAGATGCCCTTCAATGGACGAATGAATAAGAAGATGTGGTCCATATACACTGTGGAGTATTGTGCCTCCATCAGAAAGGATGAATACCCACCTTTTGTATCAACGTGGATGGGACTGGAAGAGATTATGCCGAGTGAAATAAGTCAAGCAGAGAGAGTCAATTATCATTTGGTTTCACTTATTTGTGGAGCATAAGGAATAACACAGAGGACATGGGGAGATGGAGAGAGAAGGGAGTTGGAGGAAATTGGAGGGGGAGATAAACCATTAGAAACTGTGGACTCTGAGGAACTAACTGAGTGTTTTGGAGAGGAAGGGGTGGGAGGTTGGGTGAGCCTGGTGATGCGTATTATGGAGGGCATGTATTGCATGGAGCACTGGGTGTGGTGCATAAACAATGAATTCTGGAACATTGAAAAGAAATTTTAAAAATAAAAAATAAATGAAAAATGAAAGTTTTAGGTTGCCTGGGTGGCTCAGTTAATTAAGCACTTGTCTTTGGTTTAGTGATGATCCCAGGGTGCTGGGATTGAGTCCCACATCAGACTCCCTGCTCAGCGGGAAACCTGCTTCTCCTTCTGCCTGCTGCTTCCCCTGTTTGTGCTCTCTCTCTGATAATAAATAAAATATTTTTTAAAAAAATAAGTAAAAAGTAAAAGGTTTTTGGTAGTCTGTAGAATTTTTTTTAAAGATTTTATTTATTTATTTGACAGAGAGAAATCACAAGTAGTCAGAGAGGCAGGCATAGAGAGAGAGAGAGGGAAGCAGGCTCCCTGCTGAGCAGAGAGCCCAATGCGGGACTCTATCCTAGGACCCTGAGATCATGACCTGAGCCGAAGGCAGCGGCTTAACCCACTGAGCCACCCAGGCGCCCCATAGTCTGTAGAATTTTCTATGTATATGAGCCTATTACCTATAAACAAAGACAGTTTTTGTCTTTATTTTTTTTAATTATTTCAGTGCCTTTTATTTCTCCTCCTCCTCCTCTTCTTGATTTCTGCTCTGGCTAGGACTTCAGATGTTATGTTAAACAGAGATAATGAGAGTATGCATCTTTGTCTTATTCCTGATCTTAGAGGAAAAGCTTTCTGCGTTACACTTTTGAGTATAATGTTAGCTGTGCATTCATTATATATAACTATTGTTAAGGTATGTTTCTTCTATACCTAATTTGTTTAGCATTCTTTAATCATTAAATGGTGTTGCGTTTTATCAAATGCTTTTTCTGGATCTACTGAGATAATCACAAGATTTTTATCTTTTATTCTACTTATGTCCTATCTCACATTAATTGGGTTTGCATATGTTGAACCACACTTGCATTCCAGGAATTAATCCCACTTAATCGAGGTGTCTGAACCTTTTGATGTGCTGTTGAAATCAGTTTGCTAATTTTTTTAGGTAGGCTCCACATACAGCATGGAGCCCAATGCTGGGCTTGAACTATGAGACCAATATCTGAGCTGATTATGTATGTATGTATGTATGTATGTATGTATGTATGTATGTATGTATTGTAGTGTCCTTATCTTTCATATCAGAGTAGTACCGGCCTTGTAAAATAAATTTAGGAGTGACCTCTCCTTCTCAAGCTTCAGAAAAGTTTGAGAATTGTTGTTAATTCTTCTTTGAATATTTGATACATCACCAGGGAAATCATCTGATCTTGGGTTTTTCTTTGTTGGGATGATTTTGATTACTGATTCAGCCTTCTAATTCTTATTGGTCAGTTCAGGTTTTCTGTTTCCTCATGATTCAGTCTTGGTAGGTTGTATGTTTCTAGAAATTTATCCATTTCTTCTAGGTTGTCCAATTTATTTTTATTTTATTTTATTTTATTTTATTTATTTTTTCAGTGTTCCAAGATTCATTATTTATGTACCACATCCAGTGCTCCATGCAATACATGCCCTCCTTAATATTCACAACCGGCTCACACATCCCTCCACCCTCCTCCCCTCTAAAACCCTGTTTGTTTCCTAAGAGTCCACAGTCTCTCATGGTTTCTATCCTCCTCCAATTTCCCACAATTCACTTTTCCTTTCCTTTTTCTAATGTCCTCCATGTTTCCTTATGTTCCACAAGTAAGTGAAAACATATGATAATTGACTTTCTCTGCTTGACTTATTTCACTCAGCATAATCTCCTCCAGTCCCATCCATGGTGATACAAAAGTTTGGGTATTCATCCATTCTGATGGCTGAGTAATATTCCATTGTATATATGGATCACATCTTTATCCATTCGTCTGTTGAAGGGCACCTTGGCTCTTTCTATAGTTTAGCAATTGTGGACATTTCTGCTATGAACATTGGGATATATATGACCCTTCTTTTCACTACATCTGTATCTTTGAAGTAGTTTCTTAATATTTATTTGTTCTTAATAATCTATTAGCATCCTTTGTATTTCTGTGGTATTTATTATCCCCTTTCATTTAAAATCTTATTTGAGTCATCTTTTTTCTTGTTAAGTCTAGTGAAAGGTTTGTTATTTTTGTTTATCTTTTGAAAGAAACAATCCTTTATTTTACTGAGCATTTATATTTTCTTTTCTCTATGTCATTTATTTCTTCTCACAGCTTTGTTATTTCCTTCCTTCTTATAATTTTGGGTTTAGTTTGCTCTTTTTCTAGTTCCTTGCAGTATAAAGTTGGATTGTTTATTTGAGATCATTTTTATATGTAAGCATTTATCATTTTAAATTTCCCCTTATAAGTGCTTTTGCTCCATGCCTTTTGTTTTAGTATGTTGTGTTTTCTTTTTTCTTTCCTCAATATACTGTTTGGTTTCACTTTTGATTTCTTCTTTGATCAATTGTTCAGGAGTGTGTTGATTAATTTCCACAATTTGTGAAATTTTTACATTGTGGTCAGAAGAGATAATATTTATTAATTTTCTTTTTTTCATTTATTTATTTTCAGCATAACAGCATCATTATTTTTTCACCACACCCAGTGCTCCATGCAATCCGTGCCCTCTATAATACCCACCACCTGGTACCCTGACCTCCCACCCCCCCCCCGCCACTTCAAACCCCTCAGATTGTTTTTCAGAGTCCATAGTCTCTCATGATTCACCTCCCCTTCCAATTTACCCCAATCCCCTTCTCTCTAACTCCCCATGTCCTCCATGCTTTTTGTTATGTTCCACAAATAAGTGAAACCATATGATAATTGACTCTCTCTGCTTGACTTATTTCACTAAGCATAATCTCTTCCAGTCCCATCCATGTTGCTACAAAAGTTGGGTATTCGTCCTTTCTGATGGAGGCATAATACTCCATAGTGTATATGGACCACATCTTCCTTATCCATTCATCCATTGAAGGGCATCTTGGTTCTTTCCACAGTTTGGTGACCATGGCCATTGCTGCTATAAACATAATTTTCTAAAACTTGTTTTTTGACGTAACATATGATCTACTCTTGAGAATATTCTTTGTGAACCTAAAGGAATATGTATTCTGCTGCTGTTGGATGGAATGCTCTGTTTATATCTATTAGGTCCAGACTGTCTATATCTACAATGGAATATTACTAAGCCATCAAAAAAAAAATGAAATCTTGCCATTTGCAATGATGTGCGTGGAACTAGAGTGTATCATATTAAACAAAATAAGTCAGCTATAGAAAGACAAATATCATTAGGATTTCACTCATATGGAATTTAAGAAACATAATAGAGGAACATAGGGAAAGGGAAGGAAAAATAAAATCAGAGAAAAGTAGAGAGGGAGGAAACCATAAAAATCTCTTAACTATAGGGAACAAACTGAGGGTTGCTGGAAGGGTGGTTGGGGGGAAGGGAGTAAATGGGTGATGGGCATTAAGGAGTGCACTTGTTGTAATGAGCACTGGGTGTTATATACAAGTGATGATTCACTAAATTCTACTCCTGAAACTAATACTACACTATAATTTAAGCAACTTAAATTTAAATAAAATCTTGAAAGAAAAAAAATATAGTTAAGATCTAACATCCTTATTCATATTCCATCTGGATGATCTATCCGTTATTGAAAGTACTACTAGAGCGCCTGGGTGGCTCAGTTGGTTAAGCGACTGCCTTTGGCTCAGGTCATGATCCTGGAGTCCCAGGTCAAGTCCCGCATCGGGCTCCCTGCTTGGCAGGGAGTCTGCTTCTCCCTCTAACCCTCCCCCTTCTCATACTCTCTCTCTCTCAAATAAATAAATAAAATCTTTTTAAAAAAAGGTACTATTATTCATATATTATTATTTCTTTCTTTCCTCAAATATATTAGTTGTTGTTTAATATATTGAGATTCTCTGATGTAGGGTCCATATATATTTACAATTGATATATTCTCTTGGTGAATTGACTTCTTTATCATTATATAAGGAGCTACCTTGTCTCTTGTTATGGATTATGGTTTAAAATTTATTTTGTCTGATAAAAGTAGAACTTCTGCTGTTTTGGTTTGCATTTACATGGAATATTGTTTCCATTCATTTTGAGCCTATCATGTCCTTAAAGTGACATGACTCTCTTGTTTTCAGCATATTGTTGGGTCTTGGTTTTTAAATCCATTGAGTCACTCTTTGATTGGAGAATTTCACCCATTTACACTTAAAACAATTATTGATAGTTAAGATCTTCCTAATGACAACTTACTGTTGTCTGGCTACTTTTAGTTCTTTTGTTCCTTTTGTCCTGCACTGTTTTCTTTCTATGTGAAATGACTATTTTCATGGTGATATCCTTCAGCTGCCTTCTCTTTATCTTGTGTGTATATATAATGCATTTTTCCTTTGTGGTTACCTTGAGACTTACATAAAACATTTATAGTTATAACAGTTTAAGTTGATAACAAGTTAACTTCAATAATATACAAAAACTCTACCCTTTTCTCTCTCCCCCAATTTTTTGCTTTTGGTGTTAGTTTGCATTTTCTTATATTGTGTATCCATTGAAAATTATTATAGCTATAGCTATTTTTTAATTTATTTCAGAGAGAGAGAGAGATACTGAGAGAGAGAATGAAAGGGGAGATGGTCAGAGGGAGAAGCACTCCCCATGGAGCTGGGAGCCCGATGTGTGTCTCAATCCCGGTCCTCCAGCATCATGACCTGAGCCGAAGGCAATTTCTTAATCAATTGAGCCACCCAGGTGGCCCCTAGCTATAGCTATTTTAATACTTTTTTACTTTAGTCTTTACACGAAAGTGATTAACATATCACTATATTATACCATATCACCATACCACCAATTGAAGGATTCCAAATTTGACCATATACTTATCCATACCAGTGTGTTTTATATTTTCAAGTTTATATGTTACTGGTAGCATCCTTTCATTTCAGCTTTATGAACTTCTTTCAGCATTTCCTGTATTGCAGATGTAGTGGTGATGAATTCCCTTAACTTTTTTCTGGGTAACCTTTATTTTCCTTTACTCCTGAATAACATCTTTTCTAAATAAAATATTATTTGTTAGCAGTTTAATTACTATTTACTTATTCATATTTATTTATTTATTTATTTAGCACTTTGAATATATCACTCTATTCTCTTATGGCTTGTGTGGTTTGTGATGACTACTCCACTAGTAGCTTTATGGGAGTTTCCTTGTAAGTGACAATCTTCTTTTTGTCATGCTGTCTTCAAATTCCCTTTGTCTTTGATTTTTGGCAGTTGTATTACAACGTGTGTTGGAGAAGAGGTCTCTGAATTTGGGGACCTAGAAACTAGATGAACTTGGATGTCCAAATCTCTCCCCAAGTTTGGAAAATTCTCGCCTATACTTTCTCTCTCTCTCTCTTTCTTTCTTTCTTCTTTTCTTTTCTTTTTTTGTTAAAAGTGCATTCTATTTTTAATTTAATTTAATTTTTTCAGTGTTACAAGATTCATTGTTTATGCACCATACCCAGTGCTCCATGAAATACGTGCCCTTCTTAATACCCACCACCTGAGATATTACTTCTTTAATTAAGCTTTTTGTTCCTTTCTTCTTCTCTTCCCCTCATGGGAATCCAATAATGCAGTTTCCCTTAACAATGTCTGTAAGTCATATAGACTTTCTTCACTTTTCACTTTTTTAACTTTTTGCTCCCCTAAGTGGATAGCTTATTTTTTTTCATTTTTTAATGTTAATTTTTAATTCTGTTCAGTAAGCGAAAATATAGTACATCATTAGTTTTCGATGTCAGTGCTTCATTAGTTGCATATAATACCCAGTGCTCATCACAATACATGCCCTCCTTAACACTCAACACCCAGTTACCCCATTCCCCCACCCACCTCTTTTCTGTAATCTTCAGTTTGTTTCCTGGAATCCAGAGTCTTTCATGTTTTGTCTCCCTCTGGTTTCTTCCCATTCCTCTGTGGTCCTCTGCTCTATTCCTTATGTTCCGCATATGAATGAAACTATATGATAATTGTCTTTCTCTGCTTGACTTAATTCACTTAGCATAATCCCCTCCAGTTCCATCCGTGTCAGTGCAAATGGGAGGTATTATCTTTTCTAATGGGTCTAGTAATAGTCTAATGTATATATGAACCACATCTTCTTTATCCATTTGTCTATTGAAGGGCATCTTGGTTCTTTTCACAGTTTGGCTATTGTGGACATTGCTGCTATGAACATTGGGATGCACGTGCCCCCTCTTTTCACTACATCTGTATCTTTGGAATAAATACCTAGTAGTGCAATTGCTGGGTCATAGGGTAGCTCTATTTTTAACTTCTTGAGGAACCTCCATACTATTTTCCAGAGTGGCTGTACCAGCATGAATTCTCACCAACAGTGTAAGAGGGTTCCCCTTTCTCCACATCCTCACCAAAATTTATTGTTTCCTGTCTTATTAATTTTAGCCATTCTAACTGGTATAAGGTGGTATCTCAGTGTGGTTTTGATTTGTATTTCCCCGATGGGTAGCAATGTTGAGCTTTTTTTTTTTTTCATGTGTCTGTTACCCATTTGTATATCTTCTTTGGAGAAGTGTCTGTTCAGGTCTTCTGCCCATTTTGTGACTGGATTATTTGCTTTCTGGATGTTGAATTTGAGGAGTTCTTTATAGATCATAGATAATAGCCCTTTATCTGTAGTGTCATTTGCAAATATATTCTCCCATTCCATAGGTTGCCTTTTAGTTTTGTTGATTGTATCCTTCGCCATGCAGAAATTTCTTATCCTGATGAAGTCCCCAAAGTTCATTTTTACTTTTGTTTCTCTTGCCTTTAGAAATGTGTTTTGCAAGAATTTGTTGCATCCGAGGTCAAAGAAATACTGTCTTTGTTCTTCTCTAGGATTTTGATGGATTCCTGTCTCCCATTGAGATATTGTGGCTGTCCAGTTTCCTCAGAGCCATGTATTGAAGAGACTGGTTTTTTTTTCCCATTGGATATTCTTTCCTGTTTTGTTGAAATTTAGGTGACCACAGAGTTGAGAGTCCATTTCTGGGCTCTCTATGTGTCTGTTTTTGTGCCAGTACCATGCTGTCTTGATGATCACAGCTTAGTAGTATAGCTTGAAGTCAGGCATTGTGATGTCCCAGCTTTATTCTTCTCTTTCAACATTCCCCTGGTGATTCGGGGTCATTTCAGGTTCCATACATATTTTAGGATTGTTTGTTGCAGCTCTCTGAAAAATACTGGTGGTATTTTGATAGGGACTGCATTGAATGTGTAGATTGGTCTAGGCAGCATAGACATTTTAACGATGTTTATTCTTCCAACCCATAAGCTTGGAATGTTTTTCTATCTCTTTGTCTTCCTCAATTTCTTTCATAAGTGTTCTGTAGTTTACAGGATACAGATATTTTACCTCTTTGGTTAGGTTTATTCCTAGGTATCTTTGGGTTTTGCGCATTTGCAAATGGAATAAATTTCTTAATTTCTCTTTCTTCATTCACATTGTTAGTGTATAGAGATGCAACTGATTTCTGTCCATTGATTTTGTATCCTGCCATGTTGCTAAATTGCTGTATGAGTTCTAGCAATGTGGGGGTGGATTCTTTTGGGTTTTCCACATAAAGTATCATGTCATCTTCTTCACCAATTTGAATGCCTCTTATTTCTTTTTGTTGTCTGATTGCTGAGTCTAGGACTTCTACTACTATGTTGAACAATAGTGGCGAGAGTGGGCCTTCCTGTTCTCTTCCTGACCTTAAAGGAAAAGCTCTGTTTTTCCCCATTGATAATGACATTCACTGTGGCCTTTTCATAGGTGACTTTTATGATTTGGAGGTATCTTCCCTCTATCCCTGTATTTTGAGGAGTCTTAATCAAGAAAGAATGCTTTATTTTGTCAAATGCTTTTTCTGAATCAATTAAGATGATCATATGGTTCTTGTCTTTTCTTTTATTAATGTGTTTTATCATGTCGATTGATTTGCAAATGTTATAACACCCTTGCATCCCAGGGATAAATCCCACCTGGTCATGGTGAATAATCCTTTTAATGTATGGCTGGGTCCTATTGGCTAGGATCTTGATGAGTATTTTGGCCTCCGTGTTCATCAGGGATATTGGTCTGTAATTCTCCTTTTTGATGGGGTCTTTGCTTGGTTTGGGGATCAGGTAATGCTGGCCTCATAGAATGAGTTTGGAAGTTTTCCTTCCATTTCTATTTTTTTTTTGAAACAGCTTCACCTGAATAGGTATACTTTCCTCTTTAAATGTTTGACAGAATTCCCTTGGGAAACCGTCTGGTCCTGGACTCTTGTTTTTGGGGAAGTTTTTGGTTACTGCTTCAATTTCCTTGCTGGTTATTGGTATGTTCAGGTTTTCTACCTCTTCCTGTTTAATTTTTGGTTGCTTATAAGTTTCCAGGGATACATCCATTTCTTCCAGATTGCTTAATTTGTTGGCATATAGTTGCTGGCAATAATTTCTAATAATTGTTTCTATTTCCTTGGTGCTAGTCATGATCTCTCCCCTTTCATTCATGACTTTGATTTCCTTTTTGTTTTAGATAAGTCTGGCCAGAGGTTTATTGCTCTTATTAATTCTTTCAAAGAACCAGCTTCTAGTTTTGTTGATCTGATCTATTGTTCTGGTTTCTATTTCATTGATTTCTGCTCTAATCTTTATTTCTCTTCTCCTGCTGCATTTAGGCTTTTTTACTGTACATTCTCCAGCTCATTTGGTGTAACATTAGCTTGTGCACTTGGAATTTTTCTAATTTTTTGAAAGAGGCATGGATGGCTATGTATTTCCCTCCTAGGACCACCTTTTCCATATCCCATAGGTTTTAGACTGATGTGTTTTCATTCTCATTAGTTTACATGAAATTTTTAGGTTCTTCTTTAATTTCCTGGCTGGCCTGATCATTCTTTATCAGGATGCTCTTTAACTTCCAAGTGTTTGAGTTCCTTCCAAATTTATTCTTGTGGTTGAGTTCCAGTACCAAAGCACTGTGATCTGAAAATATGCAGAGAATAATCCCAGTCTCTTGGTATCAATTGAAACCTGATTTGTGACCCAGTATGTGATCGATTCTGGAGAAAGTTCCATGCGCACTTGAAAAGAATGAGTATTCTTTTGTTTTAAGATGGAATGTTCTATTTCACGATAAGTCAAGCAGAGAGAGTCAATTATCATATGGTTTCACTTATTTGTGGAGCATAACAAATAGCATGGAGGACATGGGGAGTTAGAGAGGAGAAGGGAGTTGGGGGAAATTGGAAGGGGAGGTGAACCATGAGAGACTATGGACTCTGAAAAACAATCTGAGGGTTTTGAAGGGACGGGGGTGGGAGGTTGGGGTACCAGGTGGTGGGTATTATAGAGGGCACGGATTGCAAGGAGCACGGGGTGTTGTGCAAAAATAATGAATACTGTTATGCTGGAAATTAAAAAAATAAATAAATAAATTGACTTAGGAATTATATCTCAAAAAAAAAAAAAGATGGAATGTTCTATATATATCTACAAAGTCCACCTAGTCCTATATGTCATTCAAAGGTCTTGCTTTTTTGTTGATCAACTGCTTAGATGATCTGTCCATTGTTCTGAGTGGAGTGATGAGGTGTCCTACTATTAATGTATTATTAGTAGTAGGTTTCTTTATTTTGGTTATTAATTGGTTCATATCATTGACTGTTCCCATGTTGGAGGCATAGATATTTACAATTGTTAGATCATCTTGCTGGATAGACCCTTTAAGTATGATGTAGTGTCCCTCTTCATCTCTTACTACAGTCTTTGTTTTAAAATATAATTTGTCTGATATGAGGATTGCTGCTCCCAGCTTTCATTTTGAGGTCCACTAGCATGGTAAATGGTTCCCCATGCCCTCACTTTCAATCTGGAGATGTCTTTAGTTTCAAAATGAGTCTCTTGTAGATAGCATATGGATGGGTCCTGCTTTTTTATCCAATCTGAAACCCTGTGTATTTTCATGGGAACATTAATCCCATTTACATTCAGAATAACTATTGAAAGATATGAATTTGGTGCCATTGAATTGCCTGTAGTCCCTGTTTCTGTAGATTTTCTCTGTTTCTTTCTTGTCTATGTTACTCTTGGGCTCTCTGTTCTCTGACAGTATCTTCCTTAGTATTTCTTGCAAGGCTGGCCTGATGGTCAAATAATCTTTCGGTTTTTGCCTGTGCTGAAGATTCTTTATCTCTCCTTCCATTCTGAATGACAGTCTTGCTGGATAAAGTATTCTTGGCTGCATGTTCTTCTCATTTAATACCCTGAATGTGTCTTGCCAGCCCTTACTAATTTCTAATAATTGTTTATTATTGGCTTGCCAGATTTCTGTGGCCAGGTCTGATAATATTCTGATTTTCCTCTCTCTCTATGTAGGAAAATCCCTCTCCCTGGGTATTCTCAGGATAGTTTATTTGCGTGTAAAATTTGCAAGCTTCACTATTATATGTTGGGGTGTTGATCTATTTTTATTGATTTTTGGAGGGGTCCTCTTTGTCTCTTGGACTCAAATTCTTGTTTCCTTCCCCTGATTAGGGACGTTCTCACCAATGATTTGCTCAAATATGCTTTCTAGTCCTCTTTCCACCCCCTTGAGGTTCCCAATAATTCTGACATTGGAATGTTTCATGGCACCATTAATCTCTCCAATCCTTTTTTCATGTGTTACTAGCAGCCTATCTTTTTCCTCCTCAACTTCATACCTTTCCATCAGCTTATATTCTAGATCACCAATTCTCTCTTCTGCCTTATTTACCCTGGCTGTTAGGTATGCTGTTTAGACTGCATCTCATTCATTGCATTTTTTAGTTTGGCCTGATTAGATCTAATTCTACTCTTTGAGTTTCTATATTGTCACTAATGCTTTTTTCAAGCCTATCTATTGACTTTATGATTGCTATCCTGAATTCTATCTCTAATCTCTTGTTTATATCCATACCCATTTGTTCTGTGGCAAAGGACTTAGTCTTTTGTTCTTTTCTTTGTTGAGTGTTCCTCCTCCTCCTCATTCTGTCAAGGAATGGTTGAGTAAATAAGCAGAACCCCAAATATCAAGCACAATCAAAGCAAGATGCACACTAGCAGAATCTAAAGTGGTCAGAAGCCACCACCAAAAAAACAAAGCCAACATGAAACACAAGAATAAAATTTAAAAAACAAATTTAAGGGGGGGGTATGGTGAGGAGGACTATAATCTCTCAGTCTGGAAAAGTCAGGGTATTTCAGTTGTTTTGGATGTATTTTGGCTTGTGTGCTAGAGAACACTATGTCCCAAAATTACAATGAATATAAAATTGTATATATATTAAGGTAAAATAGTATAGAGTGGGAAAAGGGCTAAAATAAAGCATATATCCATAAAAAATATAGGTGTGAAAAATTCAAGTTAAAAAGCTACTGTGAGATACCAGTTGCTATAATAAACATCTAGTTGAGCACCGGGTGTGGTGCATATACAGTGAATCTTGGAACACTGAAAAAATAAAATTAAATTAAAAAATAAACATCTAGTTGAAATGAGGAGGTAAAAAAAAAGAGAGAGAAAAAGTGTAAGAAAAAAAGAAAAGGAGAATTTTATCTGAAAAATAAACAAGTCATGAGGCCCTGCCTAGAGCTCAATATACAATTTTCTCCCGGCATTGGGATTTTACAGTATTATAGGATCCATAGGATTGTTGTTCACTTGTTTTTCCAGCCTGTCTTCTGGGGTAGGGGTCTGCCACGCTGTTTCTCAGGTAACTCCACTTGCGGAGTTGCCCCATGCCCCCTCAGGAGGATAGGCTCAGTGGACGCTGGTCCTCTGTATGTCCCTTTTTCCCTTGGAGATTTCTGTGCTTCTTCAGAGGATCAGAGAAAAAATGGCCATAACCAAACCTCTGGTCCAGAACAGAAAATTCACAGTCCACCCTCTTTAATAAACTCTCCAGGACAAACAGTATCCACTTCTATTTGCACTCCTGAAAATTGCAGACTTCTGCCTTGCATGCTCAAAACCACTATCTCAGAGGTAGTCTCAGGAGCCTGGGAGTGCCACTGCCCTTTGCTATTCTAAAACCACAAGCAGCTGTGGTCTCAGGCATAGACCTGAAGTTCCTGAACCAGGTCTAGATGCTGCTCTAAGCCCTTTCTGGGCCACTACCACTCTACAAGTTTTTGAATGGTTATGTGTGCAGGTTCTAGATATTTTCAGGCTGTTCAAGAGAAGAGTGATTATTGAATGGCTTGGCTGGAGGTTTATGGTGGCTTGAGCTGTGAGTCCCTTCCTGGGCTCACTGACTATAACCTGCTTCCTTGCTCCACTGGCAACCATCTATTTGCTATCTGTAGTGAAGAGTCTGTTTCTTGGGGCATCCGGGTGGGACAGTGGGTTAAAGCCTCTGCCTTCGGCTCAGGTCATGATCCCAGGGTCCTGGAATTAAGCCCTGCATCAGGCTCTCTGCTCAGCGGGAAGCCTGCTTCCTCCTCTCTCTCTCTGCCTGCCTCTCTGCCTACTTGTGATCTCTGTCTATCAAATAAATAAATAAAATCTTTTAAAAAGAGTCTGTTTCTTGGTTTACTTCTCTCATGTTTCCCCTCTGTTTATTTGTTGTTTTATCTGAAGAATAAGTAAATGGAATCATATGGTAATTGTCTTTCTCTGAATGAATTATTTTATTTAGCATAATACTCTCTGGCTTTATCCATGTCATGGAAGATTTCAAGATTTCATTCTTTTTTATGACTCCATAATAGTCCATTGTATATACATTCACCATAACTTCTTTATCCATTCATCAGTCAGTGGACACTTGGGCTATTTCCATAATTTGGCTATTGTAGATAACGCTGCTATAAACATCAAAGTGCATGTATCCCTTTGAATTGGTATTTTTCTGTGCTTTTATATTTCCTTAAGCAACCCACTATCTTTTTTTTTCAAGTTTTTATTTAAATTCTAGGAGTTAACATATAGTGTAATATTGATTTGGGGAGCATAATTAAAAGCTGTCTTTTGTCATTGACTTCTAGCTTAATATCACACACAGACAGGCTGGAAATATTTCAACAAAGTCAGCCAGTGTATGTTCATCTAGTATGACTCTCTACGGGGTCATGATTTAATGTCCTCTGTTATCATCTACTAGCAACTGATGGGAATGTAAACTTTTTTTTATTGAATTAAAATTGGCATATAACATAACATAATTTTCAGGTATACATTATGATTTGACGTCTTTATGAACTACAAAGTGATCACCACAAAAAGTCTTGTTACCATCTGATACCATAAGTTTGACCTCCTTTACCCATTGCACCCACTTTCAACCCAGTTCCCATCTGGGAATCATCAATCAGTTTTCTGTATCTATGAGTTTGTTTTTGTATTATTTTTCTTCTTTTTTTTTATATGCCATATATTTGTGAAGTCATGGGGTATTTGTCTTTCTCCAGTTGATTTATTTCACTTAGCATAATATCCTCAAGGTCCATCCATGTTGTGTCTGTGGGAAGAGGTGAGTTCACGTCCTTTTAGTGCTGCCATTCTGAACCCGTTTCCCTGGAATGCAAATATTTCTTAAATGATTTCAAGTGACCAACTTTTTAAAAACTTTAAGCCAAGAGACTATGAACAAAACTTTATTTTTGAGTGACTGAAATAAGATGGTTTTCAGTCTAGATAAAACCCCTAATATGCTGATGGTATATGAAAAAAAATTCTTTTACTGAAAAGAGTAAAAATTAAACTATTATGTGGTTTATTAAACATTGTAATATGTTATTTGATGTAAACTTACACTAGATCCCCAGGATACAAACACCTGTAGGCATTTAAAAACTCATTAGCTAAAGAAAAGTCCAACTTGTTAAGGGATATTTGAACATTGATTAGGAAGTCTCATTAATAAAAGTTCTGTTGATTATAAAATGTGATAGCTTGTCTTTTCCTATTTTAAAGGTATTAAGAAAAGGTATTAAGAAAAATAAGAGGTAGAGAGTTTAAAAAGTGTCAGATTATCTCCTTTTCTGAATGAGAACATTGCTTTCTGTTAGCTTCCTAGTTCTTGAAATAAATAAAGGTGTTATAAAATAAAATCAATAAAATGTTATTAAGTGACAATTACCATGGTTAAAATAACCTTGATTGATAAATTGAGTCTGGACCTGGAGAGCCATAAATACCTCATGAGAAGCCATATTTTCTGGGGCTCCTTATTGTGGGACTTATAACTGGCAATTTCCCTGAGAGAACCCTAGAAGGTTGGATTTGCATCGTTTCTGAGGATCATCAGGTTTTTAAGCCAGAGAGGCTTCCACATTTCACCCATTAAGTTAATTTCCATTTCTTTGAAACTGAGTTCTTACTTGGGGTGGGAGGGGGGGTTGGAATCAGAGAAAATAGGACCAAAGTTGCTGTGTAAACTACAGCAGGGACTGCTGTAAGTTTTAATTTGCAGTAAACACAGAGCAACACATGGCAAGCTCCGGTGACTGTCTCATAGCCTCTGAGTAGGCTTAAGAGTGGCCTATGATTGTTTTATAAGACCAAATCCTCAGTTAAACCTAAGGAAACTTAAAGTTGGGTGATGACATCAGCATGATGATGGACTTGGAAATCCTGATATTTGTCTTCCTCACAAAAACAATAAGTAAACAACAAACCAACAAAGACAGCTCTTTGAAAGCTCAGCACTACAGTAAAGGAGCAACAGAAACCTGTGGAGCACAAAAACTGAGGATGGCTGCATAGAAAAGAGAAAGGATTATACCTGCATTACCCCATACAGCAGTCCAAAGAAGCTTAACACCAAGGAGGAGACACTTAGGGGGACTCACCCCACGAGGAAAAAGGGAAAAATCTCTATCATTACATGGGACATCTATAGCATTGCTACCAAGAACCCAATAGACTTTACCAACATTAAATAGCTGATGTAGTTGCCCAAGGTCCCTGTTGATGCATCTCTTCCCCAGGGCTGGTGCTGCTGCTGTGCTGTGTCTCATCCCTTGGGTTCTGAGTCAGGGATTTTACCCACCATTACCAGGGCTGCACTGTCACTACTCTGCACCCCACCAACTAGCACCTAAGTTGTGGCCATAGCTGCACTATTGCTACTCTGTACTCTGCTCCCTAAGGGATAAGTGATTATTGTGACCTTCCACCACCAGAGATTCACTAATTCTGCATCTTGTCCCCTAAGCCCAGGCCACAACTGCACTTTTAGTCCCTGGGCCCATGCCCTGCTAGATTCTGCCTCCCTTCTCCTGGGGCCCATTACAGCAAGCCCCAAATACTCAGACCACAGTTCCATGAATGACCTGCACATGCCTCTGCCTCAAACACCAATGCCATCACAATAGCAAGTGTGACTGTGACCCAGACCTCAATCAACATGGTAGTTATGCATGTTCCTATGCACAGCTTGGCTGCTGCACTGGAGGCCATTGCTCTAGACTTGATGCCAGAAGAATCTTCTGGGCTAGAATTTCCTCCCATGGACATAAAAGAAAAAGAGAACCCCAGCAGCCTTAGCCACCAAGTATCACAACATCCCTAGGTGCCACTATCACCAAAGACACCCATAACATTAGCCACTGAGGACCCTCCCGGTCTTCTTGATATTGACTACACGTAATGGAGCTGTATAAATACTACACCACTGTACTTTCCTTGGAATCAAAGATAATGCACCTACCAACCACTGCCCTCACAACCACAGGGAAGTTGCATGTGAAAGGTTTTCCCTACTGAATAGATGATTTCTACCTCAAATGTACAGAGATCAACACAAACCCACTAGAAAAAGGAAGAAGTAAATAAATATGTTACCACTAAAGAAATAAAATAATTATCCAGTAACTGACCCAAAAGAAATGGAGATCTACCAGTTACCTGAAAAGGAATTCAGAATAATTATTTAAAGGAAGATCAGGGATTATCAAATAAACACAAATAAACAGCTCAACAACTTAGGAATATAATATATGAACAAAGTAAGAAGTTCAACAAAGAGATAGAAATACTTTTTAAAGAAATAACCACAAAAATATACTGGAGCCAAAGAATATAGAGTGCAATGAAAAAATTAATAGAAAGCTTCAACAGTAGACTTGATCAAACAGAAAAATCTGTGAAGGTAAAGATGGATCTCTTTAAATTATCTAGTCAAAGAAAAAGAAGTAAAAAGGAAGAAAGTATATGAGATTCTGGGACACCATCATAAGAACAAATATATTCACTATGGGAGTCCTAGGAATCAAAGAGAGAGAAAGACAGAGACAGAGAGAGAAGGGGAAAGAAATCTTAAAGTTAGTTCAGTTAACAAATGTATTATTATAATTAGTCCTTGATGCAGTGTTTAGTGATTTATTTATTTAAGTATAACACCCAGTGCTCATCACAGCATGTGCCCTCCTCAATATCCATCACTCTTCTATGCCCTTCCCGCATCTACTTCCCCTCTGAAACCCCCAGATTGTTTCTCATGGTCCGTAGTTTCTCATGATTCATCTCCCTCTCTGATTTCTCCCCCTTTGGATTTCCTTCCCTTCACATATTGTCTTCTGTGCTATTGCTTATGTTCCACATATTAGTGAACCATATGATAATTGTCTTTTTCTGTTTGACTTATTTCACTTAACATAATCACCTTCAGTTCCATCCATGTTGATGCAAAAATTAGCAAAACAGGAAACAACAAATGTTGGTGAGGATGTGGAGAAAGGAGAACCCTCTTACACTGTTGGTGGAAAGACAAGTTGGTACAGCCACTCTGGAAAACACTATGAGGTTTCTAAGAAGGCTTATTTAAAAAGTAATGTCTGAAAACTTCCCAAATCCAGGGAGATATATTGACATTCAAGTACATCAATTTCAAAGATCCCCAAACAGACTCAACCCAAAGAAATTTTATCCAAGACACATCATAATCAACTCTCAAAATCAAAGATAGAGTGAGAATTTTGAAAGCAGCAAGAGAAAAAAATCATCACTTACAAGAGAACATCCATAAGGCTATCAGCAGATTTTGCAGCAGAAATCTTACAGACCAGGAAAAAGTAGGCTAAAATATTCAAAGGTTGAAAGGGGGAGGGAAAGCCAACCAAGAATACTTTACCTAACAAAGTTGTCCTTCAGAAATAAAAGAGAGATAGAGTTTCTTAGACAAACAAAAGTTTAGGGAGTTGATTTCCACTAAGAAAACTAGCCAAAAGGTAGCAGAAGGAAGGAGATAAAGATTAGAGCAGAAATAAATGAAATAGAACACAAAGAAAATAGAAGATATAAAAAAATAGAGTATAAACAAAAATACCCAAACTGACAAACATTTAGCTATGCTAAATAATAAAGAGAAATGACTAAAATAAAATTATAAAAAATAGAGGAGACATTGCAACTGATTCCACAACAATCAAAAGGATCATGAGAGATATTATGAACAATTATATGCCAAAAAATTGGGTAACCTAGAAGAAATGGATAAATTCCCAAATATATACAACTTACCAAGATTGAATTATGAAAAATGGCCAAAATAACAAAACAGGAAACAACTTGTGTTGGAGAGGATGTGGAGAAAGGGGAACCCTCTTACACTGTTGGTGGGAATGCAAGTTGGTGCAGCCTCTTTGGAGAATAGTGTGGAGATTCCTCAAGAAATTAAAAATAGAACTTCCCTATGACCCTGCAATTGCACTCCTGGGTATTTACCCCAAAGATACAGATGTCATGGAAAAAAAAGGGCCATCTGTACCCCAATGTTTATAGCAGCAATGGCCACGGTCGCCAAACTATGGAAAGAACCGAGATGCCCTTCAATGGATGAATGGATAAGGAAGATGTGGTCCATATACACTATGGAGTATCATGCCTCCATCAGAAAGGATGAACACCCAACTTTTGTAGCAACATGAACGGGACTGGAAGAGATTATGCTGAGTGAAATAAGTCAAGCAGAGAGAGTCAATTATCATATGGTTTCACTTATTTGTGGAGCATAACAAATAGCATGGAGGACAAGGGGTGTTAGAGAGGAGAAGGGAGTTGGGGTAAATTGGAAGGGGAGGTGAATCATGAGAGACTACGGACTCTGAAAAACAATCTGAGGGGTTTGAAGTGGCGGGGGGGGGTTGGGGTACCAGGTGGTGGGTATTAGAGAGGGCACGGATTGCATAGAGCACTGGGTGTGGTGAAAAAATAATGAATACTGTTATGCTGAAAATAAATAAACTTAATTAAAAAAAAGAATTATGAAAAATGGAAAATCCAAACACACTAATAAGAAATACACATACATATATGTATTTGGTTTAAAATATAATGAAATATATATATTTCAATTAGCCAACAAGTAGTAAATCGTTAGTTTTTGGTGTATTGTTCAATGACTCATTAGCTGCCTAATACCCAGTGCTTATCAGATCACATGTTCCCCTTAATGCACATCACCCAGTTACATCCCTCCACCCCCTCCTTTCTCCAACTCTCAGTTTGTTTCCCAGAATCCAAAGTTGCTCATGGTTTGTCTCTCTCTCTCTGATTTCTTCCCATTCAGTTTTCCCTCCCTTCCCCGTGCTACTGTTTATGTTCTACATATGAGTGAAGCCATCTGATAATTGCCTTTCTCTGATAGACTTATTTCACTTAGCATAATCTCCCCCCACCCAGTTCCATCAATGTCATTGCAAATGGTAGGTTTTCATCCTTTCTGGTGGCTGAGTAATATTCCATTGTATATATGAACCATATCTTATTCATTCATCAGTTAAAGGACATCTCAACTCCTTCCACAGTTTGGCTCATGTGGACATTGCTGCAATGAACATGGGGGTGCATGTGGCCCTTCTTTTCACTATATCTGTGTCTTTGGGGAAAATATCCAGTAATGCAAGTGCAGGGTCATAGGGTAGTTCTATTTTTAACGTCCTGATGAACCTCCATACTGTTTTCCAGGGTGTCTATACCAGCTTGCATTCCCACCAACAGTGTAAGAGTGTTCCCCTTTCTCTACATCCTTGTTAACACTTGTTGTTTCCTGTCTTGTTAATTTTAGCCATCCTGACTGGTGTAATGTGGGATCTCCTTGTGGTTTTGATTCGGATTTCCCTAATGGCAAATGATGTGGAGCATTTTTTCATGTATCTGTTACCCATTTGCATGTCTTCTTTGGAGAATTGTCTGTCAGGTATTTTGCCCATTCTGTGACTGGATTATTTGTTTTTTGGGTGTTGAGACTGAGAAGTTCTTTATAAATCTTGGATACTAGCCCTTTATCTATAGTGTCATTTGCAAACGTCTCCTCCCATTCTGTGGGTTGCCTCTTAGTTTTTCTGAGTGCTTCCTTTGCTGTGAAGAAGATTTTTATCTTGATGAAATCCCAAAAACTGACTTTCACTTTTATTTCCCTTGCCTTTAGAGACATACCTTACAAGAAGTGGCTGCAGTCAAGGTCAAAGAGGTTACGCCTGTGTTCTCCTCTAGGATTTTGATGAATTCCTGTCTCACCTGGAGGTATTTCATCCTTTTAGAGTTTATCTTTGTGTATGGTATAGGAGAATGGTCCAGTGTCATTCTTCTGCTTGTGGCTGTCCAATTTTCCCAGCCCTGTTTATTGAAGAGACTGGTTTTTTTTCCCCCATTGGATAGTCTTTCCTGCTTTGTTAAAGATTAGTTGACCACAGAGTTGAGGGTCAATTTCTGGGCACTCTATTCTGTTCCATTGATCTATGTGTCTGTTTTTGTGCTGGTACCATGCTGTCTTGGTGATCACAGCTTAGTAGTATAGCTTCAAGTAGTATAGTTTGCCTTATAGCAGGCATTGTGACGTCCCAGCTTTGATTTTCTCTTTGAACATTCCCCTGGTGACTTGGGGTCTTTTCTGGTTCCATACATATTTTAGGATTGTTTGTTCCAGCTCTCTGAAAAATACTGGTGGTATTTTGATAGGGATTGCACTGAATATGTTGATTGCTCTGGGCAGCATAGGCATTTTAACGATGTTTATTCTTCCAATCCATAAGCATGGAATGTTTTTCCACCTCTTTGTGTCTTCCTCAATTTCTTTCATAAGTGTTCTGTAGTTATAGGGTACAGATATTTTACCTTTATGGTTAGGTTTATTCCTAGGTATTTTATGGGTTTGGGTGCATTTGTGTAAATGCACCAAATGGAATTGATTTCTTAATTTCTCTTTCTACATTCACATTGTTAGTGTATAGAGATGCAACTGGTTTCTGTCCATTGATTTTTTTTTTTAATTTTAAGCATAACAGTATTCATTATTTTTGCACCACACCCAGTGCTCCATGCAATCCGTGCCCTCTATAATACCCACCACCTGGTTCCCCCAATCTCCCGCCCCCCGCCCCTTCAAAACCCTCAGATTGTTTTTCAGAGTCCATAGTCTCTCATGATTCACCTTCCCTTCCAATTTCCCTCAACTCCCTTCTCCTCTCCATCTCCCCTTGTCCTCCATGTTATTTGTTATGCTCCACAAATAAGTGAAATCATATGATAATCGACTCTCTCTGCTTGACTGATTTCACTCAGCATAATCTCTTCCAGTCATGTCCATGTTGCTACAAAAGTTGGGTATTCATCCTTTCTAATGGAGGCATAATACTCCATAGTGTATATGGACCACATCTTCCTTACCCATTCGTCCATTGAAGGGCATCTTGGTTCTTTCCACAGTTTGGCAACCGTGACCATTGCTGCTATAAACAGTGGGGTACAGATGGCCCTTCTTTTCACTACATCTGTATCTTTGGGGTAAATACCCAGTAGTGCAATTTCAGGGTCATAGGGAAGCTCTATTTCTAATTTCTTGAGGAATCTCCACACTGTTCTCCAAAGTGGCTGCACCAACTTGCATTCCCACCAACAGTGTAAGAGGGTTCTCCTTTCTCCACATCCTCTCCAACACACGCTGTTTCCTGTCTTGCTAATTTTGGCCATTTTAACTGGTGTAAGGTGGTATCTCAATGTGATTTTTTGATTTGAATCTCCCTGATGGCTAGTGATGATGAACATTTTTTCATGTGTCTGATAGCCATTTGTATGTCTTCATTGGAGAAGTGTCTGTTCATATCTTCTGCCCATTTTTTTATACACTAACAATGAAAATACGGAAAGGGAAATTAGAGAATCGATTCCATTTACTATAGCACCAAGAACCATAAGATACCTGGGAATAAACCTAACCAAAGAGGTAAAGGAACTGTACTTAAGGAACTACAGAACACTCGTGAAAGAAATTGAAGAAGACACAACGCTCTTGGATCAGAAGAATAAACATTGTTAAAATGTCTATACTGCCTAGAGCAATCTATACTTTTAATGCCATTCTGATCAAATTTCCACGAGTATTTTTCAAAGAGCTGGAGCAAATAATCCAAAAATTTGTACGGAATCAGGAGAGACCCTGAATCGCTATGGAACTGTTGAAAAACAAAATAAAACTGGGGCATCACGTTACCTGATTTCAAGCTTTACTACAAAGCTGTGATCACCAAGACAGCATGGTACTGGCATAAAAACAGACACATAGACCAGTGGAACAGAGTAGAGAGCCCAGATATGGACCCTCAACTCTATGGTCAACAAATCTTTGACAAAGCAGGAAAAAATATACAATGGAAAAAAGACAGTCTCTTCAATAAATAGTGCTGGGAAAACTGGACAGCTATATGTAGAAGAAGGAAACTCGAGCATTCTCTTACACTGTACACAAAGATAAACTCAAAATGGATAAAAGACCTCAACATGAGACAGGAATCCATCAGAATCCTAGAGGAGAACATAGGCAATAACCACTTTGACATCAGCCACAGCAACTTCTTTCAAGATATGTCTCCAACAAAGGCAAAGGAAACAAAAGTGAAAATGAACTTTTGGGACTTCATCAAGATCAAAAGCTTCTGCACAGCAAAGGAAACAGTCAACAAAACAAAGAGACAACCCACGGAATGGGAGAAGATATTTGCAAATGACAGTGGAGACAAAAGGTTGATATCCAGGATCTATAAAGAATGTCTCAAACTCAACACACACAAAACAGACAATCATATAAAAAAATGGGTTTTAAGATCTTGTTGAGAATTTTTGCATCCATATTCATCTGGGATATTGGTGGTAACATATAATGTATTACTTGTTTCACAGATACAGGTCTGTGATTCATTAATCTTACACAATTCACAGTGCTCACCATATCACTTACTCTCCCCAACATCCATAATCCAGCCATTCTTTAACAGGATTTTTAAAATTTTTTTATTTTTTAAAAATTTCTTTTCAGTGTACTAGAATTCATTGTTTATGCACCACACCCAGTGCTCCATGCAATATGTGCCCTCCATAATACACACCACCAGGTTGGCCCAACTTCCCACCCCCCCGAAAACCCTCAGATTGTTTTTCAGAGTTAATAGTCTCTCATGGTTCATCTTCCCTTCCAATTTCCCTCAACTCCCTTCTCTCCATCTCCCCGTGTCCTCCGTGTTATTCCTTATGCTCCACAAATAAGTGAAATCATATGATAATTGACTCTCTCTGCTTGACTTATTTCACTCAGCATAATCTCTTCCAGTCCCATCCACATTGATACAAAAATTGGGTAGTCATCCTTTCTGATGGAGGCATAATAATCCATAGTGTATATGGACCACATCTTCCTTATCCATTCATCAGTTGAAGGCATCTTGGTGCTTTCCACAGTTTGGAGACTGTGGCCATTGCTGCTATGAACATTGGGGTACAGATGGCCCTTCTTTTCACGACATCTGTATCTTTGGGGTAAATACCCCAAAGTATTTACCCCATGCAATTGCAGGGTCATAGGGAAATACCCCGTGCAATTGCAGGGTCATAGGGAAGCTCTATTTCTAATTTCTTAAGGAATCTCCACACTGTTCTCCAAAGTGGCTGCTCCAACTTGCATTCCCACCAACAGTGTAAGAGGGTTCCCCTTTCTCCACATCCTCTCCAACACATGTTGTTTCCTGTCTTGCTAATTTTGACCATTCTAACTGGTGTAAGGTGGTATCTCAATGTGGTTTTGATTTGAATCTCCCTGATGGCTAGTGATGATGAACATTGTTTCATGTGTCTGATAGCCATTTGTGTGTCTTCACTGGAGAAGTGTCTGTTCATGTCTTCTGCCCATTTTTTGACATGATTATCTGTTTTGTGTGTGTTGAGTTTGAGACATTCTTTATAGATCCTGGATATCAGCCTTTTGTCTCCACTGTCATTTGCAAATATCTTCTCCCATTCCGTGGGTTGTCTCTTTGTTTTGTTGACTGTTTGCTTTGCTGTGCAGAAGCTTTTGATCTTGATGAAGTCCCAAAAGTTCATTTTCACTTTTGTTTCCTTTGCCTTTGGAAGCATATCTTGAAAGAAGTTGCTGTGGCTGATGTCAAAGAGGTTACTGCCTATGTTCTCCTCTAGGATTCTAATGGATTCCTGCTTCACATTATGGTCTTTTATCCATTTTGAGTTTATCTTTGTGTATGGTGTAAGCTAACGAGTGTCATTCTTCAACACATAGCTGTCCAATTTTCCCAGCACCATTTATTGAAGAGACTGTTTTTATTCCATTGTATATTTTTTCCTGCTTTGTCAAAGATTAGTTGACAATAGAGTTGAGGGTCCATAACTGGGCTCTGTTCCACTGGTCTATGTGTCTGTTTTTATGCCAGTACCATGCTGTCTTGGTGATCACAGCTTTGTAGTAAAGCTTGAAATCAGGCAATGTGATGCCATCAGTTTTTTCTTTTTCAACATTTCCTTAGCAATTTGGGGTCTCTTCTGATTCCGTACAAATTTTAGGATTATTTGGTCTAGCTCTTTGGAATTTTGATCAGAATGGAATGAAAAGCATAGATTGCTCTAGGCAGTATAGACATTTTAACAATGTTTATTCTTCCAATCCAAGAGCATGGAATGGTCTTTGATCTTTTTGTGTCTTCTTCTATTTTTTTTAAAAAAAGATTTTAT
Organism: Mustela erminea; assembly: GCF_009829155.1. Classification (NCBI taxonomy): domain Eukaryota; kingdom Metazoa; phylum Chordata; class Mammalia; order Carnivora; family Mustelidae; genus Mustela; species Mustela erminea. Next base: position 14,795,162 of record NC_045623.1, read on the forward strand.
TTATTTGACAGAGATCACAGGTGGGCAGAGAGGCAGGCAGAGAGAGAGAGGAGGAGGAAGCAGACTCCCTGCTGAGCAGAGATCCCAATGTGGGGCTCGATCCCAAGATCCTGGGATCATGACCTGAGCCGAAGGCAAAGGCTTTAACCCACTGAGCCACCCAGGCGCCCCTGTTCTTTGATATTTTCATGAGTGTTCTGTAGTTCCTCGAGTACAGATCCTTTATCTCTTTGGTTAGGTTTATGCCCAGGTACCTTATGGTTCTTGGTGCTATAGTAAATGGAATCGACTCTCTCATTTCCCTCTCTGTATTATCATTTTTAGTGTATAAGAAAGCAACTGACTTCTGTACATTGACTTTGTATCCTGCCACATTACTGAATTGCTGTATGAGTTCTAGTAGTTTGGGGCTGGAGTCTTTTGGATTTTCCATATAACATATCATGTCATCTGCAAAGAGAGAGAGAATTTGACTTCTTCATTGCCAATTTGGATACCTTTTATTTCTCTTTGTTGTCTGGTTGCTATTGCTAGGACTTTTAATACTTGTTGAGCAAGAATGGTGAGAGTGGGCATCCTTGTCGTGTTCCTTATCTCAACGGGAAGGCTGTGAGCTTTTTCCCATTGAGGATGATATTTGCTGTGGGTTTTTCATATATAGATTTTATGAAATTTAGAAAGGTTCTCTTTATCCCTATACTTTGAAATGTTTTAATCAGGAACAGATGCTGTATTTTGTCAATGCTTTTTCTGCATCAATTGAGAGGACTATGTGGTTCTTCCCTCTTCTCTTATTGATTTGTTCAATGAGAGATTTGCAAATGTTGAACCATCCTTGCAACCAGGAACGAATCCCACCTGGTCATGGTGGATAATCTTTTTAATGTGTTGTTGTATCCTATTTGCTAGGATCTTGTTGGGAATCTTAGCATCTATATTCATCAGTGATATTGGTCTGAAATTCTCCTTTTTGGTCGGGTCTTTGCCTGGTTGATCAGGGTAATGTTGGCTTCATAAAAAGAGTTGGAAGTTTTCCTTCTGCTTCAGTTTTTTGAAACAGCTTCAGGAGAATATGTGTTATTTCTTCTTTGTAAGTTTGGTAGAATTCCCCAGGGAACCCATCAGTCCTGAGCTCTGGTTTTTGTTGTTGTTGTTGTTGTTGCTGTTGTTTTTAAGATTTTATTTTTTTTTTTTTATTTCACAGAGCGATCACAAGTAGGCAGAGAGGCAGGCAGAGAGAGAGGAGGAAGCAGGCTCCCTGCCAAGCAGAGAGCCCGATGCGGGGCTCAATCCCAAGACCATGGGATCATGACCTGACCCAAAGGCAGAGGCTTTAACCCACTGAGCCACCCAGGTGCCCCCTGAGCTCTTGTTTTTTGGGAGGTTTTTGATCACTGCTTCAATCTCGTTACTAGATATCAGTCTATTCAGGTTGTCGATTTCTTCCTGGTTCAACTTTGGAAGTTTATAGTTTTCCAGGAATGCATCCATTTTATCTAGGTTGCTTAACTTATTGGCATATAACTGTTGATAATAATTTCTGATGATTGTTTCTATTTCCTTGGTGTTAGTTGTGATCTCTCCCTTTTCATTCATAATTTTATTAATTTGGACCTTCTCTCATTTCTTTTGGATTAGTTTGTCCAATGGTTTATCGATCTTGTTGATTCTTTCAAAAAACCAACGTCTAGTTTCATTGATGCGTTCTACTGAATCTCTAGTTTCTATCTCATTGATCTCTGCTCTAATCTTGATTATTTCCCTTCTTGTGTGTGGAGTTGGCTTAATTTGTTGTTGATTCTCCAGTTCTTTAAGGTGTAGAGACAGCTGGTGTATTCTGGATTCTTTAGTTTTTTTGAGGGAGATTTGGATGGCTATGTATTTCCCCCTTAGGACCACCTTTGCTGTATCCCATAGGTTTTGGACTGGAGTGTATTCACTCTTATTGGTTTCCATGAATTGTTTAAGTTCTTTGATCACCTGGTTGATCCAAGCATTCTTAAGCAAGGTGGTCTTTAGCTTCCAGGTGTTTGCGTTCCTTCGGAACTTTTCCTTGTGGTTGAGCTCCAGTTTCAAGGCATTGTGACCTGAGAATATGCAGGGAATAATCTCAATCTTTTGGTACTGGTTGAGCTCTGATTTGTGACCCAGAATGTGGTCTACTCTGGAGAAGGTTCCATGTGCACTCAAGAAGAATGAGTATTCTGTTGTTTTAGGGTGGAGTGTTCTGTATATATCTATGAGGTCCATTTGGTCCAATGTATCATTCAATGCTCTTGTTTCTTTATTGATTTTCTGCTTGGATGATCTGTCTATTACTGAGGGTGGCATGTTAAGATCTCCTACTAATAATGTATTCATATCAATATGACTCTTTATCTTGATTAACAGTTTTCTTATGTAATTGTCTGCTCCCATATGGGGGCATAAATATTTACAATTGTTAGATCTTCTTGGTGGATAGTCCCTTTAAGAATTAAGTAGCATCCTTCTGTATTTCTGACTACAGTCTTTAGTTTAAAATCTAATTTATCAGATATGAGAATTGCTACCCCAGCCTTCTTTTGAGGCCCATTGGCATGAAAAATGCCTCTCCATCCCTTCACTTTCAGTCTGGATGTATCCTTAGGTTCTAAATGGGTCTCTTGTAGACAATGTATGGGTGGGTCCTGTCATTTTACCCAATCTGCAACCCTGTGTCATTTTATGGGTGCATTTAGGCCATTCACGTTGAAAGTGATTATTGAGAGATACGTTTTTACTGACATCGTGTTACCTGTGAAGTCTTTGTTTCCATAGATTGTCTCCATATATTTCTGTTCAATGATATTCTTAGGATTTTTCCTCTTTTATAGAAACCCCCCTTAATATTTCCTGCAGTGTCGGGTTGATGGTTGCATACTCTTTTAAACCTTGCTGGTCTTGGAAGCTCTTTATCGCTCCATCCATTTTGAATGTCAGTCTTGTTGGATAAAGTATTCTTGGGTGCATGTTCTTCTCATTTAGTGCCCTGAATATGTCTTGTCAGCCCTTTCTGGCTTGCCAGGTTTCTGTGGACAGGTCTGACGTTAAAGTCTGATGGGCTTTCCTCTGTACATAAGGCATTTCTTTGCCCTAGCTGCTTTGAAGAGCTCCTGTCCACAATTAAGATTCATCATTTTCACTATCAGGTGTCTTGAGGTCTTTCTAGATTCTATGATCTTGGGGGAGACCTTTCTGCCTCTAGTACATGAACGCTAGTTCCATTTTCGAGATTGGAAAAATTTTCATGGAGAATTTGTCCAACTATATCTTCTAGTTTTCTTTCTTTCTCCTCCCCCTCAGGGATTCCAATAATTCTGACATTGGAACATTTCATGGCATCATTTATTTCTCTAATTCTGTTTTTGTGGCTTCTAAGCTGTTTATTCCAGGCTTCCTCCTGATCTTTTTTCTCTATCTGTTTGTCCTCCAGATCACTAATTCTATCTTCTGCCTCAGTTACCCTAGCTTTTAGAGAATTTAGATTAGATTGGAACTCATTCAGAACATTGTGAACATCATCCTTGGTGGCTTTCACTTCTGCCCTAATCAATTCCATTTTGTCATCAACGGCTTTCTGCAACCTAGCTATTGCCTGGATAATTGTTAGCCTGAATTCCTTTTTTGACATGTTGTCTATTCCATATCCAATAGCTCTGATGCAGAAGGCCCAGTCTCTGAATTTTTCTTCTGTTGGGCATTCCTTCTCCTAGTCATTTTGGTGAGAGATGGCTGAACGGAAGTGTAGCTGAATGTATTGACTGTGGTGCAGGCAAGGTGCACCCTGGAACGCTTCTGAGTAATCAAGAATCCCCACCCAAAAGAAAGAAAAAAGAAAATAAAAGACAGAGAGAGACAGGGAAAAAAAAGAAAGATAAAATAAAAAAGAAGGCCCAGCCCAAATGGGCCCCAAGGTAAGATTTATGAAGTATACAAATGAAAACAGACAAACAAAAAGACCGACAAAAGTAGATGACAAGAGAAAAATAAATAAATAAAAACAAAAAAAGGAACTTCTTGAAAAAGAACCCCAAGTATAAGATTTATATACTACCAAGACAAAAACAAATACACAGAAACACTGGCAGAAGAAAAAGATGGGAGAGTGGCTATAAACTCTGTGTGGGCGAGGAAGTTTATTTTGATTCTTCCTAGATGTATCTTGATATCTCTGTTAAAGGACTCAACTTTCCTAAGATAAAGGGTGATTAAAATGGTTTGCCTATAGGGGTAGCATTGACTGGGGAAAGGGGATTACCTTGAAGCTTATCTCTATATGACTATTAAAAAAATAAAATAAAGTAAAGTAAAATAAGATAGAATTAAAAAAAATTAAAAATAGAAAAGCAAAGGAAAACACAGTTATATGTATCAAAAAGTTCAGGTTAAAAGGTTATTATGGAATTTGATGTACTGGACATCTCATTGTGATGGTAAATAGGTTAAAAAGTTATATATATATTTTTTTAAAAATGAAAAGAACCAGAATAGTGGGGATGAATTAAAAATAAAAGTTGTATCTGTGAAGTAGTGGTGGTTGTCCTCTTGTCTTTTTTTTTTTTTTCCCCAGTTGGCTTTCTGAGGGAGGCATCTGCCACGTGGGTTTTCAGGGAGTCTTTCTAGAGTCAAGTCCTCCTTCCCCCATCAAGGGGGTGGACTCTGAGGAAACTGGTTTTTCAGGCTTTTGCTCTCTGGAGGTTTTGTTTGTTCGTTTGTTCGTTTCTCTTCCCTTGGCAGCTTTTGATGGTTTTTGGAGATTTATAGGAAAGCAAACTTCACCCAGACCTCCCTCTCAGAGAGAAGTCTCAGTCTGTTCCCCTCTGGGTGCTCCGGAGCACATAAATTCCCCCTCTGCTTCTGGCAGAGCACGTTCCCAGTCACAGTCTCTGGGGTCACAGGAACTCCTGCTTGTACTCAGGAAATGAGAAATACTAGCTGCAACTATCTGGGCATCTCCAGTCCTCCAGAGAGGTCCCAAGCATGATAGCGCACTGCGATTTTCACACTGGCCCAGGCTGGGAATGCTCAGACTCTCCGGGTCCAAGAGAGCTCCAGCTCGCACCAGCACACAGCTCTCTCAGGGGATGGTGCAGGGCACAACTCAGACTCTGGTTGCAGGGCCTGCATGTGGAGAGTGCAAAAGGCTGTGGTTCTGCTGGCTGGTGAGGCTCCCTCACCCTCACGGGTCCCACCACCCAGATGCTGTCAGGTGCACTGGTGACTCAGAGACCAAGACCTGGCTTCCTTGCCACACTCTCTCTGGCTCAGCACCATAGGTGGCTGTCCTGGGTTGGTGGACTTAAGCCCCTGTCCCTAACCGCCTGATTCCCACAATTTCTGCCCATGATCTTTGCTCTTTTTGAGTGCTTTCAACCAGACTCCAAGTTAATGCTGGTCCCCAATCACAGGGCACTCTCGTATTGGGGTATTACTTTCCAATGGGTCTTTTCTAGTGGCTCCCTCCCCCTTTTGTTTATCTTCCAATATCAGTCCGATGTTCCCACTCTGCTTTACCTTCCCACTGACATCTTCTGCCCCAGCAGAGATCCAGAAGTGTATAATTCTAATCTCAGGCTGATTTCATGGGTGATCAGAGTTCTTTGGTAGGTAATCAGCTCACTTTAGGATACAGGTTGAAATGGTGCCCTCTCCTACTTCCCCCGCATCTTGTCTCTCCCCCTAGAGGGATGTTTTTTAATCACCAAGTGTTTGAGTTCCTTTCAAATTTCTTCTTGTGGTTGAGTTTCAGTTTCAAAGCATTGTGATTTGAAAATATGCAGGGAATAATCAGAGTCTTTTGGTATCTCAATTGAGACCTGATTTGTGACCCAGTGTGTGATCTATTCTGGAGAAAGGTCCATGTGCCCTCTAAAAGATTGAGTATTTTGTTGATTTAGAATGGAATGTTCTGTTTATATTTGCGAAGTCCATCTGGTCCAGTGTGTCATTCAAAGCCCTTTTTTCTTTCTTGATGTTCTGCTTAGATGATCTGTCCATTGCTCTGAGTGGAGTGCTGAGGTGTCCTACTATTAATGTATTATTAGTAGTAGGTTTCTTTATTTTGGTTATTAATTGGTTCATATCATTGGCTGTTTCCATGTTGGAGGCATAGATATTTACAATTGTTAGATCATCTTGCTGGATAGACCCTTTAAGTATGATGTAGTGTCCCTCTTCATATCTTACTATAGTCTTTGTTTTAAGATACAAATTGTCTGATATGAGGATTGCTGCCCCAGCTTTCATTTTGAGGTCCACTAGCATGGTAAATGGTTCTCCATGCCCTCACTTTCAATCTGGAGGTATCTTTAGTCTCAAAATGAGTCTCTTGTGGACAGCATAAGGATGAGTCTTGCTTTTTTATCCAATCTGAAACCCTCTGTCTTTTGATTGGAGTATTTAGCCCATTTACATTCAAAGTAACTACTATAAGATATGAATTTAGTGTCATTGTATTGCCTGTAAAGTCCATCTTTCTGTAGATTGTCTATGTTACTCTTGAGCTCTCTGTTCTCTTATGGTATCCTCTTAATATTTCTTGCAGGGCTGGCTTGGTGATCACATATTCTTTCAGTTTCCATCTGTCCTAGAAACTCTCTATCTCTCCTTCCATTCTGAATGATAGCCTTGCTGGATAAAGTACTCTTGGCTACATGTTCTTCTCATTTAGTACCCTGAATATGTCTTGCCAGCCCTTTCTGACCTGCCAGCTTTCTGTGGGTAGGTCTGATGGTATTCTGATTTTTGTCCCTTGATACATAAGAAACCTCCTCTCCCTAGCTTTTCTCAGTATATATTCTTCACCTCTGAGATTTGCAAGCTTCACTATTATATGTTGGGGTGTTGATCTATTTTTATTGATTTTTGGAGGGATCCTTTCTGCCTCTTGGACATGAATCTTTGCTTCTTCTCCAGATTCCAGAAGTTACTCAAATTTACCTTCTAATACCTCCCCCCCGCACCCCACCCCACCCCCTACCATCTACCCTCTCTGTGATCCTGATAATTCAGACATTGGTTTGTTTCAAGGCATCATTAAATCCTTGAAAACTTGCTTCATGGGTTATTAGTTGTCTTTCTTTTTCTCAACTTCCTTTCTATCAGCTTGTCCTCTAGATCACTTATTCTCTCTTTTGCCTCATTAACTCTAGCTGTTAGAACATCCAATTTAGCCTGCATCTCATTCATAGCGTTTTTAAGTTCAGCCTGTTTAGAACTCATTTCTGCCCTTAGAGATTCTGTATTTTCATTTATGCATTTTCAAGTCTACCTATTAACTTTATAATTGCTATCCTGAACTCCATCTCTGACATCTTACTTATATATCTATATATTGATTAACTCTGTGGCAGAGAACATTGCCTCTGTTTCTTTCCTTTGTTATGAGTTCCTCTTTCTAGTTATTCTGTCCAGGGAAGGATAGGTAAGTGAAGTGAGTACAAAATATCAACCACAACCCAAGCAAAATGCACCCTAGAAAAAAATCTGAAGTGGTCTGAAGCTACCACAGAAAAGCACACGAACCCAAAATGCAATAAAACTAACATGAGGAAACACCTGGAACTCAATATACTATTTTCCCCTGGTGCTGGAGTTTTACAGTTTCATGGGATCCATAAGCTTTTCATTCACCTGTTCTTCTATTCTGTCTTCTGGGGGTGGGGCCTCCTGTGCTGCTTCTGAGGTGTCTTTGTCTGAATGGAGTTTCCCCACCCCTTTTTGGGGGCTGGGCTTAATGTAAGCTGGTCCTCTATGTGGCTTTATTTCCCTGGCAAATTTCGGCACCTCTTAAAAGAGGGTCAGAGCAAAAATGACCATACCCAAATCTCCATCCCAGAGACACAAGATTGCAGTGTCACCTCTTCAATAAACCCTCTGAGTCAGACAGAATCCACTTCTGTGTGTGCCAAAGTCTGCAGACTCCCATGGTTCATACCCACTGCAATCCTCCCCAAGGGGGGTTAATACCAGGGAGCCATGAGCGTCACTGTGCTTTGTGTCTTTGTGACTGTGAGCATGTGTGAGCTCATGTGTGCACCTTGCTCCACTGTTCTCAGTTCCTGGCTGAGTGCCACCCTATTGTCCTTTCCAGGGCTGCTACCTCCCTGAGAGCCATTTTCCAGGTATGGGAACACCCATGTCATCACTCCCAGGATTGATAACTGACCCACATGTTCTGGTCCTTTTCCAGGTTCTCAGGCAAAGAGTGGTCTCCCTACCAACCCCGCTCATGGTTTATAGCGACCAAAGCTGAAATCCCTACTGGGTTCACTGACCATAAACAGTTTCCCATCTCCACTGCTTGGGCACTCTATCAGTTCAGGCACCCTCATTCATTCTGTCTCCTGGGATCTTGAGACCACAATGACCCACATAGAATTCTGTACTTTGAATTCCCTGAGCCCTTTTCAGAAAGGGATGTCTCTCACTGGAGCAGATTTCTAAAGGTTCCAATCTTGTGCTCCAGTGTTATATCACTTTCTGGCAGCAAGCTTATTGAGGCTGCCTCCCTCCTCCACTTATCTTCTGATATTTCCCTGCAGATTTATGACTCCCCTCTTCCTACCTTGCAAAAATCAGTTGCTTTTTTGCTTGTAGAGTTCCAGATATATTTTCTTACATCTCAGGCTGATTTCATGGGTGTTCAGAATGGTTTGATAGATATCAAGCTCATTCAAAGGACCAAATGAAATGTCCTTTACTCTACCACCATCTTCTAGAGGGAAGTATATTGAATCAGTAAATAAAAAAACCTTCCCAATAAGGAAAAAGTCCAGGGCAAGATGCCTTCTCTGGTGAAATCTATCAAAGATTTTAAAAAGAATTGAAAACAGCATTTTTCAAACTTTTCCAGAAAGTTGAGGAGGGAACACTCTCCAACTTGTTTTTGTGAAACCAACATTACCTAATACCAAAGCTAGTCAATGATACAAGAAAAGAAATTTACAGATCAATATTTTTGGTGAATACTGATATAAAAATCCTTTACAATACTAGCAAACCAAACTCAAATGCATGCTAAAAGGATCCTACATCATAATAAAGTGGGTTTTATCCCTGGAATGCAAGGATGATTCAATATAAGCATATTGGTAAAAGGGATATACCACATTAACAGAATGAAGGTAAAATCATTGATCATTTCAGTAGATGCAGAAAAATTATTTCACCAATTTAACTTGCTTTCATACTAAAATATATTTTCAACAGATTAGGGATAGAAGAAATGTACCTCAGCATAATAAAGTCCATAAATGAAAAGCTTACAGTGAACATAAAACTCAAATGTAAAAAGCTAAGAACTTTTCCTCTAAGGTCAGGAACAAGACAAGGATTCCCACTCTCCAGACTTATATTCAACATAGTACTGGAAGTTCTAGCCAGAACGATTAGGCAAGAAAAGGAAATAAATGTTCATTATAGATCCTGGATATCAACCTTTTGTCTGTACTGTCACTTGCAAATATCTTCTCCCATTCCGTGGGTTGTCTCTTTGTTTTGTTGACTGTTTCCTTTGCTGTGCAGAAGCTTTTGATTTTGATGAAGTCCCAAAAGTTTATTTTTGCTTTTGTTTCCTTTGCCTTTGGAGACATATCTTGAAAGAAGTTGCTGTGGCTAATATCGAAGAGATTACTGTCTATGTTTTGCTCTAGGATTCTGATGGATTCCTGCCTCATGTTGAGGACTTTCATCCATTTTGATTTTATCTTTGTGTACGGTGTAAGAGAATGGTCGAGTTTCATTCTTCTACATATAGCTACCCAGTTTTCTCAGCACCATTTATTGAAGAGACTGTCTTTTTTTCACTGTATATTTTTTCCTGCTTTGTTGAAGATTATTTGACCATAGAGTTGAGGGTCCATATCTGGGCTCTCTACTCTGTTCCACTGGTCTATGTGTCTGTTTTTATGCCAGTACCATGCTGTCTTGGTGATCACAGTTTTGTAATAAAGCTTGAAATCAGGTAACGTGATGCCCCCAGTTTTATTTTTGTTTTTCAACATTTCCTTAGTGATTCGGGGTCTATTCTGGTTCCATACAAATTTTTGGATTATTTCCTCAAACTCAACACACACAAAACAGACAAGCATATCAAAAAAATGGGCAGAATATGAACAGAGACTTCTCCAATGAAGACATAGAAATGGCTATCAGACACTTGAAGAAATGTTCATCATCACTAGCCCTCAGGGAGATTCAAATTAAAACCACATTGAGATGTCACCTTACACCAGTTACAATGGCCAAAATTAACAAGACAGGAAACAACATGTGTTGGAGGGGATGTGGAGAAAGGGGAACCCTCTTACACTGTTGGTGGGAATGCAAGTTGGTGCAGCCTCTTTGGAGAACAGTGTGGAGATTCCTCAAGAAATTAAAAATAGAACTTCCCTATGACCCTGCAATTGCACTCCTGGGTATTTACCCCAAAGATACAGATGTCATGAAAAGAAGGGCCATCTGTACCCCAATGTTTATAGCAGCAATGGCCACAGTCTCCAAACTGTGGAAAGAACCAAGATGCCCTTCAACGGATGAATGGATAAGGAAGATGTGGTGCATATACACTATGGAGTATTATGTCTCCATCAGAAAGAATGAATACCCAACTTTTCTAGCAACATGGACAGGACTGGAAGAGATTATGCTGAGTGAAATAAGTCAAGCAGAGAGAGTCAATTATCATATGGTTTCACTTATTTGTGGAGCATAACAAATAGCATGGAGGACATGGGGAGTTAGAGAGGAGAAGGGAGTTGGGGGAAATTGGAAGGGGAGGTGAACCATGAGAGACGATGGACTCTAAAAAACAATCTGAGGGTTTTGAATTGGCGGGGGGGGGGGTGGGAGGTTGGGGTACTAGATGGTGGGTATTATAGAGGGCACGGATTCCATGGAGCACTGGGTGTGGTGAAAAAATAATGAATACTGTTATGCCGAAAATAAATAAAAAATAAATTAAAAAAAAAAAGAAAGAAAGAAAAGGAAGTAAATGGCATCCAAGTCAGGGAAGAAGAAGTGAAACTGCCTCCATTTGCAAATGACATTATCTTATATATGGTAAACCCTAAGATCCCACCAAACAGCCATTAGAACTAATCAACAAATCTAGTAAAGTTACAGGATACAAAATTGATGTATCAGTTGCATTTCTATACACTAACAATGAACAGCAAGGCAAATTAAGAAAGCAATGCCATGAGCAGACACTTCTCCAAAGAAGATGTACAAATGGCAAACAGACACATGAAAAAATGTTCATCATCATTAGCCATTAGGGAAATTCGAATCAAAACCACATTGAGATACCACCTTACACCAGTTTGAATGGCAAAAATTAGCAAGGCAGGAAACAATAAATGTCAGAGAGGATGTGGAGAAAGGCGAACACTCTTACCTTGTTGGTGAGAATGCAAATTGGTGCAGCCACTTTGCAAAAGAGTGTGGAAGTTCCTCAAAAAATTAAAAATAGGGAGCACCTGGGTGGCTCAGTTGGTTAAGCCTCTGCCTTCTGCTCAGGTCATGATCCCAGGGCCCTGGGATCGAGCCATGCATTGGGTTCCCTGCTCAGTATATGGCATGCTTCTCCCTTTCCCTGCCACTCTGCCTACTTGTGCTCTCTCTGTCAAATAAATAAATAAAATCTTTTAAAAAATTAAAAATAAAACTACCCTATGGCCCAGCCAATGCACTAATGGGTATTTACCCCAAAGATACAGATGTAGTGAAAAGAAGGGCCTTATGCAACCCAATGTTCGTAGCAGCAAAGTCCACAATAGCCAAAATGTGGAGAGAGCCAAGATGCCCTTCAACAGATGAATGACTAACTTAGTTTTGTTTTTTAACTCTTTTATCTCTTTGGTAGATGACTTCCTGAAGTCTTCCATTCTTTTCTCAAGCCCAGTAAGTAACTTTATGCTTATTGCTTTAAAATCGTGATCAAGCATGTTACTTATATCTGTTTCACTTAGGTGTCTGGCCTATCTTATTCTTTCATTTGGCATGAATTCCTCCACCCTGGCATTTTATGTAAGTCTTCTTACATAATAATATGTCTTCTTCTGTTTATTAGAAATTGCCATTAGGTTTCCTGCTCCAGAGAGTAATGGCTTTATGAAGAAGAGGTCATATAGTCTAGGATCTGTTGCTTCAGGGGGTGTCTCTTTGTGCTGTGTGTGCTCTGCTGTTGTGTTTTTGACTGCACTATCCTTCAGGCAAGTCTGCAGAGGTTCTCCTTGTCTGTAGTGGGCAGTGTCTGGACCTTTGCCATAATGTGGTAACTTTTGTCCTAGTGTGCTCTGGTCTGCTTGTTAAACAAGACCTGATATTACTTCCACTAGAACTGAAGCCCTGCAGAAATGTTTGGATGGGAGAAGTGGTGTGGGCAGGAGTTTCTGCTGGTCTTCTGGGGAAGGGATTTGCCACACTAGGACTTAGACAAATTTGATGAAGAAGGACAGTACTATGAGAGTGCAGGGGTGTGGAATTTGGTGTAAGCAGGCTAGGTAGCCAATTTTGTTACTGTGCTGCTTACTGCAGGTTGCTTTGCTCTTATGCTGAGGGGTAGGAAAATGGGGCCAGTTTCTTTGTCCCTGGAGCAACGTGGGAGGCAACAGAAATAATTTTAATAATTTAAAACTTCCTTTCTCCAACCTGATCTTTCACTATGTTCTCTAAGTGTTCTCCACCCAACTGCAGCTATCTTCTTCCCTTGCCACATACATTCATTGCTTTAAAACAGCCTTCAGCTCCCTCAGAAACATTTCTTAAAATGTTTCCCTTTTATAATTTAGATAAAGGAACCAGCATCAAATGGTAGCTCATCATTGTAGCAGGATTCAGCAAGTGTTGTATTATAACTGCTGTTCATAATATTTCAAAGAAAAATCTGTCTTGTATTTAGTTATTTTCCCTTTTTATTCTGTCTTTTGCTTACTTGTATCTTTTTTGGGGAGGGAGCTTGACCAATCTTGCTAACTTTATCTTTTCTTTTTAGAGATTTTATTTATTTACTTCAGGGGGGAGGGATACAGGGAAAGGGAGAAAAAAAAATCCCAAGCAGATTCTGCACTGAGTGAAGAGCATGATGTGGGGCTTGGTTTTGAGACCCAGAGGTTCCGAACTGAGCTGAAACTAAGTCAGATTCTCAACTGACTGAGCCTCCCAGGTGCCCCACAACAGTTTATCTCTTTCATTGGTCTTATCAAAGAACAAGCTCTGGTCTTGTGAGTTTAATGAAAAATTTTTCTTCTATACTCCACTTATTCTTGTGTCTTTTGGTTTTGTTTTTGTAATACTTTTCTTTGACTGTTTTTTCTGCATTCCAAGATTCATTGTTTATGCACCACACCCAGTGCTCTATACAATCCCTGCCCTCCTTAATACCCACCAACAAGTTCACCTATCCTTCCACCCTCCTTCCCTCCAAAACCCTCAGTTTGTTTCTCGGAGTCCACAGTCTCTCATGCTTCATCTCCCCCTCCAATGTCTCCCAATTTACTTTCCCTTTCCTTCTCCTAAGGTCCTCCATATTTTATAATATGTTTTAAATTGAATGCTTAATTCATTTGCTTTAATCTTATTTTATGACAAATGTATTTAAGTCACTTAATTTCCATTATTTCTTCTTTAATTCAAAGGTAATTTAGCAATAGCTTATTTAGTTCCTAAATGTCTCAAAGATATTCTTTATTATCTGAACTTCTAATTTAATCAATTTGCAGTCAGAAAACATAGTCTGTATAGTATTGGTTCTTTGAAACTATCAGGGTTTCCTTTATTACCATTACCATTATATAGCTTATTTTCATACATATTCTACATATGCTTAAAAATAATGGTAAACTAGGTGTCTTACTGGCTCAATCAGAAGAACATATGAATCTTGATCTTGGGGTTATGGGTTACTAAAGTAACAAATTAATTAAGAAAATGGTAAACTATCTAATGAATGGAGTTATTTATATATCTACTGGATTGACTGGGTTTATTGTTTAGAATTTGTTATCTATGCCAGTTCTTTGTCTGCTTCAACTATTAATTTCTCAGAGATGTGTGTGTAAAATCATCCTCTACATGTATTGACTTATGAATCTACTCATTTCTGTCAGTTGTTCTTTAAATTTGTCACTATCTGTTATCAAAATATATATTTCAAGATGCTCTAATTTCTTTTTGTTCTTACTCTCATCCCTTTATTCTGTTATGTTATTCTCTGTGCATCAGTTTCTTTAACTGTAGTAATTTTTACTAGTTGTTGAGTAAGAGTTAATATTCGTAAAATACTTGAATAGCATTTGGCATAGAATTACATAAGTATTTAGTTAGTATTGCAATGAGTAGACGTGGTAATTAAAGCTATGGGCATGCCTGAAAACATCTGAGGAGACATGACAGTTCAAAAAACATAAAAGGATCAATGATCAATACTTAAGAAACTCATTTAATGGCTGAGAAGGGAGGGATAAACCTCCAAAAAAGACCGAGGAGAAGACAAAAAAGTAGGATGAAAACCGAGAAAGTACATTCCCAAATGGATAAAGAGTGAAGGAATAATTAAGTGCTGCTGAATACAGATCTGAATAAATGTGAGACAAACAGCATTAATTTGAACAGTTGAATGAGAGATTTAATGAGTACTGTGGATGCCGTGATGTATCTCTAGGACCTCCCTTGAGGAATAAAGTCTTATTCCGCCAGTTGCTGGGAGTGCTGCCAGCAGACATGTCTCAGCTGTCAACCTCCTTGAGTAATTGCTTTGGCTAAAGAGATCCTCCTTGCCTAAGGTCATACACCTTTCCTTGGCAAAGCCTGCATTCCTACTGGGAAAACTTTGAAAGTACATCACGTTAGAGGTCTATGTGGGATACTTTGTTGAAACTGGGCATTACAACTTAGCTTCTCCCTCTTCCCAGTTTCACTTCCCCTCACTCCCTTCCCCAAATATTGATACCTAATAAATTCCCTTCACAGCAAAAAGGCATTGAAAAAGTCTGCTTCCCAAGGAAATCAATTTGTGACAATGAGTTTCATTTATAGGAAGAGGTGATGGACATGAAAACTGAGAATGCGAAAGGTAAGAAATAAATAATAAAAACATGGAAGAAGCTATGAATGGGCAAATTATTCAAGTAATTTGCTTTCACAGATCAGAGAATGACCAAAATGAAGACAGTATAAAAGGGTCACCACCCTGCTCCTTCTTTAGTATGGGCAATATTCGACTGAAAGATAAATGCCAGTTTCACATACAGGATTGTGTATCGCTGAAACTAACCTTCAACAAAGATTAACAACAATTAAAAAGTATTGCTTTCCGTTAAGGTACCAGGACATTAAGCTCTTTAATAACTATTAATTCATTAAGAAGTTAGGTGAATAAGTAAACAGCATTTTAGAAAGATAAACGTAAAGCTTTGATTCGGCCACCTTATGCCAGCCTTCTAAATTTGAACAGTCCGTTTGAGCCAGTTTACATTTTTATTTTCTATACCTGATAAAACCATCTTCTAAACTACTTCTCCCACAACTTCCTTCTAGTTCCAGCTGAACTAGAATGTCCACCCTTTAACCCAGAGACCTAAACATTTCTCAGCTAAGTGATTCAACAACAGGAATCAAGAGACTTCCGGAAAGGACTTCTCTGGAAATCCAAATGAAGGTGGAAAACAAAAACAAAAATAAAAACAAACAAACAAAAAACCCAAACAACAACAACAACTATGTGGAGAATAAACTTTTGAAGAATTAACGAATTAACTATATGGCCATGAGTAGTAATTTTGACCGAGGAATGAGATGAGCGTGGGGTGGAGGAAAGGTTAAAACTAGAGCCAAAGCTTCAAGAAAAAGTTAAAAAACAAACAAACAAACAAACAAAACTAAAGTAAACAAAACGAGAAACCCTATAAAGCAGCAAGAAATACAGCGCTGGCTACACGCAGGCGTCTAAAAGGTTCACACATCACCAGTGCACAGAGTCCAAAAGAGCCTTCCGACCCCTTTTAAAGCACTGGCGGGAAAGGAAAACTTACACTACCGGCTAACACATAGGCTGAAAATTTACGAATGACCCCGGAAACATTTTATTTTGCGTAGAAATCTTGAGAATATTCTTTTGTGATTCGTTATTTGATCCGGAAGAAGAGAGAGCAAACGCCACTTGCGATTGGATCCCATCATAAGGGCGGTGCTTCAGCGAGCCAGTCACCTTGGCAACCGGACGTGACGAACCCGGAAGCCAGTCTGAGCTTTGCCCGGCTGGCTACTGCGGTGGGCGGGGTCGGCCGGGCCAGTCCCGCACGGTCTTCTCCACTGACCCGGCACCCCTAGAGGCGGCGCCGTTAAAGCCACGCCTTCCGTGTTGTCTCCGGATGGCTCTGAAGCGATGTCGTAGGCTCGCCGGGGCGGAGACTCGGGCCGCTCCTCTCAGAGGCTAGGACCCGAGCGGCGTCGTCACCCGCTTGGATTCTTCCGGTTTGTGGTGGCTGCGTCGCGTCTTTCCGAAGGCTAGGGATACGCCCTCCCTAGACCCTGCCGTCGCCCTCCTTTCAGCATCGAACCTGAGTTGCTCCGGGACACCTCCAGCCCAACCTTCTTTCGCTCAGGTTCTCTCCCTTTGGAGGACCTCGGCCCCCCATTGCCCACTTTCCTGGATGTGCTGGCCCCTCCCACCCCTCTAAAATGTCCAATAACCTACAGAGGGTCTTCCTGAAACCCGCAGAGGAAAAGTCAGGCAACGCCTCGCAGTGGTAAGTACCGGTTTCGAATCTCCCTCGACACACTGCCCCTCGCCCGCCTCTTAGCAGGGTGCTGAGTCGGCCGTCGTTTCCGGACGCCCTGAGAGTCAGAGGAGCGTAACCCCGTAGTGGGGGCGACTGCCGGGCTCGTCCCTTGGGCTCCTCAGAGCCCTCAGAGCGCGCCTCGCTTGGAAGCGTAAAGCCTCTTCAGACCCTGACGCGGGCAGCCTCGGCCGCGGTTCCGCAGGATTCCAGCGTCTCAAGTTTCATAGGCGAAGGAGTAGATCTCCACGGGAGAGGAAGACCAACATGGCCGACGCTCCTGTGTGACTAAAACTTTCTGGAAGATTCTCGCGCACTCGCAGAAAAACACGCCGCGCCCAGCACGGAATAATAGCAAGTGCAGCCCAGGTGGCGCTGGACCTTCCGTGGAAATAGCTATTATTTAAGAGTTAGTGAAAAGGGAAGGAAAAATTTGTGCAGATGATAAGTACATGAATTCAGAAACTGAAAAATTGATACAGAGCTGGAATGGATTTTTAAAAAATTTCAAATAATAGTTTTTATATGCAAAGGAAGAAAAGTAGAGTAATTCTCATGTGAAATCCATCCTTTGGAACAGCGTGTTTGAAGCGGGTGTAATGAGAATGCCGTCTCTAATTGGATGTCTCTATACAGGAACTCTGACATAGGGAGATCGGTATTTCTTAAAAAGAGTTGCACATTTACAAGTTTTTTTTTTTTTTAATCACTCAGTTAGTAGTTTCTTTCTTTCTTTCTTTCTTTCTTTTTTTTTTTTTAAGGTTATGTTAGTCAAGATGAAATTAAACGGGAACAAAACTGTTAGAGAAGATCAAGTATTTTAAGTTGTAGACTCCATGGTCAGTGGATGTGTAATTGGTGAGAAAAAACTTAATGAGTCTCTGCAGAAGGAAAATGTGAAGAAAACATGGAAATTGGAATGTAAAATTCATGGAAGAGGATTTATGTTTGAAGAACATCAGTCTACCTAAATTTAACCCTAGCTTTGACATTTACTGTTCCTGAGGCCAAGTGCGTTCTCTCCAGTCTCCTTTCCAGTAAATAAGAGTGCCTAGAGATATTTTAAGGATCAAAAGAATGAGTATATGTGAAATACTTAGTGTAGGAAAAAAGAAAAGCAATACTTATATGTTATGTATTATTATTAGGAGAATACAACTTTATTTCTGTACAAATTTTAGCCCAGGAAATAGGTTTCTTTTAATTACAAGTAGAGGCAAAACGGAATTGTAATAACGACTGAAAAAGCACGCACAATATTTTAAGAAGAACTCACTAAATGCGATGGGCCAAAACAATATGAAGAACTGCCAAGAAAGAACCGTTGCATTTCATGTTGTAAAAAGAGCCAGCTTGTGTATACGGATAACGTTTGTTGGTTTCCTTTTGGTGGAAGCTGGGGGAAGAGGCAGAGATAGTACTCTGTATGGATGACAAAAAAGTACAATTACTTCCTAATAACTGTTCATTTCTTCTCATTTGTTTTGGTATCTGGATATTTGATGACATTTGACTTGCCGTAACTTAACACAATTTGTCTTAGGATTGCATTGTTTTTCAGTATTAGAAATAAGAATAAGAATTTAACATTTTTGTTTATTGTGTATTTTAACTCTTTTATTTAGTTTCTAAGCCTTTGGCTATCTGTATTTGACTTTTTTTTTTTTAATTACAAACAGTTGTATTTTGATTACATTCATAAGTCATTGGAAGTTCATTAACTCATTGGTTTATGCACTGTTTTCATCATCTTCAAATGCATTTATTTCTTCAGACCACTAAGGTTTGACATCACATTTTTGGAACATTACCAGATGCTTTTCTGAAATTATTTGACTCTTATTTTCGTTATTGCTTGCATATTTGATTCTATTCTGTTTTGTAAGTAACAATTGGCATGATGTACAACTATAACTTAAAAATCATTTGATTAATATCAGCTGTTGGAAGTTTGGTTTCCTTATTTTTCTGATAATTTTAATGGTACTAAATCATCTTCATAAACTTAAAATGAGTATGATTTATTTTCTATAGATGCTTGGATTTTTCTTGAGTTACTGCTGCTTGCTTTATAAGTTTTTCATTATTGGTTTTCAGAATGTTTATTTAATGTATATCTAATTCATCAGGGCATAAAGTATAAAAGTCTTTAGAGTACAAAGGAAAAATCTGGAAGATATTTGTGATAGAAGGCATTCAGTTTATCTAGATTGATGCTTTATCTGCAAAGAGCAAAGCAGGAGTTAGAATGGTATAGTGGAAAGAAGGTAAGCTTTGGAATTCTAGCAATCGAGGTTTATGTCCTAGTTTACCATTATAGTATAGTTCAAACATTTGGTTGAAAAACATTCACTGAGTGCCTACATGATAGACTTTGCTAAGTGGAGAGACTGACTAAAGAAGAGAATATGAACCATGCACGAAAAACCTTACAGTCTAGGGGGAGGTGATGTAATACACTTTTAAAATAGTGTTGTGCATAGGATGCTGTGAGAGCATAGAGAAAGGAAATTGTAGGAAAGGTTTATGGAGCACCTGAGTTTGGGAATGTAAGTGTCAGCTATCCAATTAAAGATGAATGCAGGCTGCATCCAAATGGAGGGAACTGGTAAATAAAGCACCAGTATGACTTATTACCAGGAATCAGTATTTTTGTTTGATTCTGTACTACAAGCAGGATAAATAGATAGCTCTTCGTTTGCTTTGCTCTGCTGGGAAGATTAGACTTAATCTATCTGAGGTCATTCAGAGGATTTTAAGAAAAGGTGGTCATGTTCCTGTGTGCATTATAGATAACTGATGGTAGTGTGGATTTGCGGGTGATGGATAAAGATTCTATTTAAGTTGTCCTTTCAGATTTCAGAGATTTTGAGGGCCTGAACTAGCTGATGTAGAGTAAGGTTGGATTCAAAGAAATACAGAAGGGAAAATGGGCAGATTTTGTCAGTGAATTGGCATGAGGAAAAGGGGATCAATTATAATGCCAATTATCTGGATAAGTATTGGTAAATTAATTGAGATGAGGTGAACACACCCCAAAAAAATAATCGAAGAGGTATTTGAATTTGAAACTCAGGCAGGGTCAGAGCTGAAAACAGAGATGTAAGTCATCAGCTCAGAGGTATTATAATAAAAGCCTGTGATGATACATGTCAGAATAATGAGAATCAGGAAGTGACTGGCAACTGGCCTCTATCTGCATTTAATCCTTTGTTGTTAGATGGGGAGCTAAAGTTAGTGTCCTCAGCAGTGGGCGTGGTTTGGTCAGAAACATGATGTTTCATTATCAGTTTATTGTGCATTTCCTTTGTAAAGTGTGTTATATTATCTTTACTGTTTTGGTGTGTAAGAAAGAGACATTGATACATATACCTGATGGGCTAACTGAAATCTGTTTCTCATTAATCTCTCACTTTAATCAGTCGAATATTTTGGATCCTGTTATGTTTGGTTTATACTAAAGCATATTCAAAAAAGTGGATGGGATTGTCAAAGAAAGCATGTAATTTTGAATAACTTATTTAATATTACTGAATCTCCAGCTATAAAAATCATAATGGCAATATCCACATTGCTGATACGTTTATCAGAATTAGAGTTAATGACAACTATTTACAATAATGGATCTATTATGTGTATAATATGTAGTATATATTGTTGTATGTTATTACATTATGTATATTGTGTATGTACATAATGTTAAATCATAGATGGAAAAAAATGCTAGCAGTTGAAAAAATATATTTCGCAAAAATATCTGCAAAATGTTCATAAGTCTGCAAAATTTTTATCATTCCATTTCTTATATGTGAATGTTTTATGTCAATATTAGAATAATTTAAAATGTCAAGTTATGTAAGTATGTTTAATATACTTTTTATTAAGAGTTCTCATACCTTTTTATTCAAGTTCTTACATTGTCAAAAAACTACCTGATTCATTTACTTATTTTTGGACACCAATTATATATTTTAATGGAATATGATAACTAGCATATATTGGACATTTATCATAATTCCAGCCAGTTATTTCATTTACTTCTCATTGCAAGCCTTACTGTCCCCATTTTGCAAATGAAGAAACAGATTCAAAGAAGTTAAGCAAATTTACTCCAATTAATTAACAATCGGAAGAGCCAAGATTAGAATCCTGTGAACTTTCTAATGTATTCTTTTCAGTTTTTTTAAAGTCTTAAACTTGACTGTGTTTGCAGTATAGTTCTCAGTTCAAACACCAACTGATCTAAAGTAACTAGCACATTGATGATTTTCTAAATTTTTAAATAACCACACCAGAACATGGGGTGCAGAATCTGATTCTAATTTTAGTTCTTTTTTTTTTTTTTTTTCTAATTTTAGTTCTAACATTAGCTAGCAGAATATGATTATTAAGAAGGAGAATCTTTATGAGGTTTTAGTTATAGGTGTTTTTTTTTCTCTTTTTGAATTAGTTATAGTTTAAATGGAATGTCTTTTCTAGATCTGAAAAAAAAGTATACTAATTGAAGAAGTATGAATTTCACCCTGATTTATTATTTTTTGCTTAGCATTCTACACTCCAGTTGAATTTTTAGAACTTATTCCATTTTCTGCTAGGAAATCATGGTGCTGTGGTTTTGTTTTGTTTTGTTTTGTTTTGTTTTTAATGATGACTTGTAGCAGGAGATAATTCAGCTAACATTTTTACAATGTGCCAGTTGCTCTTTTAGGTGGAGAGGATGTGAATTGGATAATGAATTGGATAATTTACCTTTAAGGAATTTATGGTCTCTTGTAGATAATGTGAATCTGTATTGATACACTGACATAGAAGTTGTATTTTCCTTCGTTTTTTTGGGGGGGAGGGGAAAGGGAAGAGAGAGGAAAAATGAATGATGAGACTTGAAAATAGTTTGTGCAATATAAATGTTTTCTGTAAAGCAGAAACATATAGGCCATATAATGAAGTATGTGAGTGAGGTATCAGAAGCCTGTGTCCTTTCTTTAAAAACCATACCAATTAAAAATGTACATTCCCATATGCAAATAATTATAAAAACATTATAAAAGTTCTGCTGTGTTGAAGCTTCTAGTCTGTGAGCCAGATATTATTGACAGATTCATTGACAAAAGTGTGTAAATAAACAAAAGGAGACTAAAGAAAAGGTATTGAGATAGTTCAGTTAAAGTAGAAATTTGAAAGAGCTCCATTTTTTATATAAGTTTTTTGAGGGCCTACTATACTTGGTATTGGGGGAATCATTACAAAGTAAATGATATAGTCTCTGTAAGAAAAACAAAATTTTACTTACTTTTTAGAAGACACTATATAGAAGGCATTATATAACTCCTAGCATTAGTGGCATCAGTGGGAGTACTTTAGGCATTTTTTTTTTAAAGATTTTATATTTGACAGAGAGGAATCACAAGCAGGCAGAGAGGCAGGCAGAGAGAAAGGAGGAAGCAGGCTCCCTGCTGAGCAGAGAACCCGATGCGGGCCTTGATCCCAGGACCCTGAGATCATGACCTGAGCTGAAGGCTTAATCCCAGGACCCTGAGATTATGACCTGAGCTGAAGGCTTAACCCACTGAGCCACCCAGGCGCCCTACTTTAGGCATTTTAAGTTGGAAGAAATCAATGTGAGTTTGACGGACTTGGAAATATTCGTGGAGAAGATGGAGTTGGTCCTCAGTTTATAGCTATGTTTTAGATTGTTGAAGAAAGAAAGAAAATAACCTGAAGAATACTTGGAGTAAATAATATACTTAGGATAATCAAGAATAATCCTCCAGGATCAGAGATTTTTAAGTTGAGAAGTTATAGATGGTACTGTTGTAGAGATTGGTTGGATCTAGATTTTAGACAATTTTTCAAGTCAAGCTGAATTGGCAGTGATGAATCATTGGAACGTTGAGAAAGGAGGTAGCAGGATGAAAATAATGCTTTAATCTTCCAGAGATTAAAAACTTAAAACTAGTTTAAAAGTGAAGCAAAATACAGGGGTGAGATAATGAGGACTGGACACAAGGTAATGCAGGTCTGATCTAGATAGTAGGAGTGGCAGTGGTGAAAGAGAAGAATGAGTAAAAGCTATAAAAAAAAAAAAAACTTTACAGACTCAGTGATTCATTCACTATGCATTTATTGAATGTTTACACTTTGTAAGCATCTATACAAGATGTTTAGGGTGAATCAAAGGTCAAAAGGGTGATAAAGGTAAGTCAGAGACGACTAGGTGATTTAAAACCTAAGTGACTTGGGAAATAGTAGTGCTAACCTATGACTGGATAACTGGGTGGTAGGATTAGAGTACTAGTTAACAGTAGAGAGTAATTTGAACTTGAAAGTCATGGTTTAAAAAAAAGTCATAGTATTAAAAGTGAAAATGTTTGGTAAGACAACACAGATAAGGAACTGAAGTCAATATTAGGGAATAGGAATAAAGGATATAACTATGGGAGTCACTATTGCAAAGGCAATAGTTGAAGCAGGTGATGCAATAGTTGAAGCATTTGGTTTTATGTTTAAGGAAGAATGTCTTGAGGAGAAACGGGTCAAGAGTTGTGCTTTGGGGAATAGACATAGTTGGATACTTAAAATGCAGAAAGTGAATAAGAAAGGAAACATTAAGAAAAACAAGCAAATTGTGCACAGTGGAATTCATGTTAGGTAGAGGTCCACAGTGTGTAATTAGCTAGAAATGTCAGTTTCACCAGGGGGCACCTAGACAGTGAGGATAAAGACAGATTTAACTGTGAGAACATAAATTGATAATCTTTGAGAATGAGATGTAGTAGAATAATGGGAAAGAAAATAGACTGCAAAAGAGAATGAATTTCTAGTGAACTTTTTGGCATATCAGTGACCAGAAGTTGGTAGATGGTCTTAATTGTGGTTCATGAACATCATCTACCAACTTCCTGTCACTGAATTTGGAACACAGGTCACAATCATCTCTCTAATCCTGTGTGACTTTAGCAATTATATGGATAATCTGTTAGTCATCTAGTCTTTCAGTATAAAGTTCTTTTTCTTTGGTGATCTTATTCTCCATTCTGTCGCCATCCATCCACTTCTGTAGTTCTTGTTGTAAGATTCAATTGCTGCATCTATGAAATTCTTGATTCAGGCATTCTCTTTTCTCAACACCAGTTGCTTTATTCCTAGCTTACTTTTTAAAGTACCACACTCTGTGGTGTTTTTTTTTTTTTCCTTAACTTTATCTGGCCTCCAGTCCAGTAATCCCTTCATTCTCTACTTTTGCCTTCTACTTTTTCCTTTTGTGTTCTCATTTTCTTCTCCTTCTGTTTAGATTCTATATGTCCTCATTTTAATAATTTTTACCAATATCCTAAATTATTTTGTTCCTCTTTGACTTTTTTGCCCCATTCTTCTGAAGCCGCTCCAACCCTGGATGAACTCAGGGATTTGCTTATACTTTGCTTAAACCTGATGAGACAAGGAAGATCTCACAAAAGCACAGACTGGTCTCACTATAAATTCATAATCTGCCTATATCCTTAGCTATCTTAGACTGTTTCAGATCTTTTTGATTCTCCTCAAATTTCTGTTTTTGCTCTCCTTATCACACCTTACACTTAATTAGCCCTCTTTATCCTCTAAATCTTGATAACTCAGAAGAGCATTAATTTATGCTCTGATTCATTTAACCTTAAAAAAGAGAAAACAGATCCCTTCTTGACCCCATTTAGCCTCCATCTACTTGCCAGTCTTTATCTTCCCTTTGACAGTCAAAGTTCATAAAAGTTGTCTGTACCTTCTATCTTAATATCCGTTTTTCATGTTAATTCCTGTGCAACTTTTGTCCTCCACCAAACTGTTTTTTTTTTTTTTTAAGATTTTATTTATTTATTTGACAAAGAAAGAGGGAGACAGTGAGAGAAGGAACACAAGCAGGGGGAGCAGGTGGGAGAGAAGCAGGCTTTCCTCCAAGCAGGGAGCCTCAGACTCAGGACTAGATCCTAAGACCCCAGGATCATGACCTGAGCCGAAGGCAGATGCCTAACGACTAAGCCACTCAGGTGCCCCCAAACTTTTTTTTCCATGCAAGTTTACATTTTAATCTGCATCCTACTTGGCTTGTTAGAACTTTTAAATAGACTTGCCCATTTTCTCAAAACTCTCTTCTTTTGGCTTCCATTGCATCAAAATCTCTTGGTTTTTGTTCTCCTGCTCAAAGAAAATGGGAGCCTGCTGAACTGTTTTAAGCAGGGAAGGATCTGTGGCTGAAGAAGAGACCAGTTATGAAGCTACTACAGTAGTGCAAGCCAGCAGTGATGTTTGCTTGAATAGAATGGAGGAAGATAGTTTGGAAAGAATTGAAAAGATTAAGGGAAATTTAGGAGATAATACCAACAGGATTTTGTGATAGATTAAATGTAGATGATTAGAAAGCAGGAAATTCCTTGTTCTGATTTATGATATGCCACTTATCATAGGGGAAGGAAAAAAAAAAAAACACTGGAAAAGTCCATGTTGAGTTTTAGGTGCATTTGAAATTCTGAATGGAAATGTCATTAGGGTAGTTGGATGTGTAAGTCTGAATCTCCAAAGAGCTAAGATGCAAAGCCTTTAATTGTTGCTGTACAAATGGAAATTTATTGAAGTCATGCACATTAAAGAAATAATTGAGAAAAGCTTAAGAGTAGGAAGAGAATTCAGTCTCAGCTTTGGTGAATTTCAGCATTTGAAGGTTGATTCAGGTAGGATGAGTTGAGTTGACAAGGAAGACCAAGGAACCATTATGGAAGTAGGAGAATGTCCTATCTAGGAAGCTTTTAAGAAAAGGAGCAAGCAGGGGCGCCTAGGTGGCTGAGTCATTAAGCATCTGCCTTCCACTTGGGTCATGATCCTTGAGTCCCAGGATTGAGCCCGCATCAGGCTCCCTTCTCAGCAGGAAGCCTGCTTCTCCCTCTCCCACTCCCCCTGTTTATGTTCCCTCTCTCATTGTGTCTCTCTCTGTCAAATAGGTAAATAAAATCTTAAAAAAAAAGGGGGGGGCAAGCATTTTTGTTCTCATCCAAATATAGTGTATCATTTATCTCACCTAATGATAATTGCCTGTTTACCTGTCCATATAGCCAACAGTTTAAGTTCTTTTGGGGATTGTGGGTCGAACTAGCTTGGAGACAAGCAAATATTTTCTGTAAAGAGCCAGATAGTAAATATTTCAGGCTTTGTGGGCCATATGATCATTTCTGGTGTAACTACTCAACTGTGTTATTGTAGCATGAGAGCAACCATATGTAGTACATTAAAGATGAGTGTGACTGTGTACTAATAAAACTTTACTTATGGATGCTGATATTTGAATCCCATAATTTGACAGATAACAAAATACTGCTCTTGTCACTTTTAAAAACCATTTCTTTTTATTCTTTTTTCTTTTTCTTTTTTTTAAAGATTTTATTTATTTATTGAGAGAGAGACAGTGAGAGAGAGCATGAGCAAGGAGAAGGTCAGAGGGAGAAGTAGACACCCCATGGAGCTGGGAGCCCGATGCGGGACTCGATCCCGGAATTCTGGGATCATGACCTGAGCCGAAGGCAGTCATCCAACCAACTGAGCCACCTAGGCGTCCCTAAAAACCATTTCTAATAGAAAAAACATTCTTAGCTTATGGGCTGCACAAAAACAGGTAGGGGGCAAAATTTGGCTGAAGGCTGTAGGTTACTAACCCTTTTCCCATAATTGAGCCAGGTGCCTGACCCATAACAGACACTCAAGTAAATTTTTGTTGAATAAATTAAAGTTGAATAAGTTCAGGCCTTTTCTCTGTTTTTTGGGGAGTGGGGAGGTAATGAAAGTAGGTTTAATTGTATTATTTTGGGTTACAGAAAAGTAAAACTGAGTTCCAGGGCTTCCTAGAATGCATAGTTTTTGGCTTTGATTTTTCTAATATGTAGGTTTTAAAAACACTTATGGGCAGTAAAACACACCTTTACATCATTGAGAATTCTAATTATTACTTGTTTTCATTTGGTCTTAGTCATATATAAGGTCATACTGTTGGTAGGACATGAACTCGGCATTTCTGTTGCTAGGATTTAGCATGAGAGACAGTCTATATGCAGGTGAACAAATAGATTAGTATATATTGACAACTTGTGATGTGTACCATGAAACTAACAGGTGTAGTATTATACACTAATTATGAAAGATGGGCAAAGATAGTTAAAGTGGTTAGAGAATGCATCTCTTGGGAAGTATTATTAATGCTGACACTTGAGTTATATGGGTGGGAGAGGAGAGGAGTAGCTAGGTAGAGAGCACATGTGATTACTCTGAGTCCCATGAGAACTGAGTATTTTCCAGGAACTGAAGTGGTTTTAAGCATAAATAACTTGAGGTATCTGTATTGAAGAAATCTACAAATAATTGCTTATAAAATAGAGATTGGTATATTTTGGATTTTTAAAAGTCAGAGAGTCTGTACTAAGATACATAAGTATCAGAATCAAAATAGGCTAGTTAAAAAAAAATATCCACTGTGTTCCACGTTCATTGAAAACCACTTAACTGAAATGGCATTGCTGTTATTTATATGGATTGATAGGCAGTGGGAACTAATATGAATAATTTCCATACCAAGGGCTATTTAGCACCAAACTTCAAATGTGCTAAAACAATAAGTCAAGGAAGAAAATGATTCCTACATGAGTTACTCCATTTAGTCTCCGAAAATGTGGTACACTAAGGTATCATACCGTAAGAGATTCCTTAAGCAAAAGAAGGATGGCTGACAGTAGGACTTGTGAGTCATTGTCAATGGGAAGAGCACAACAGATTGGAAAGGAGGACAGAAGGAAATAATATGAGTTAAAAAAAAGAAGGGAGAATACTACTAGTTTAAGAGGAAAATATTGTAATAGACATAATTTTATACACGGTAAAACCTTAGAAAAGTCTAATTTCCCCTTTACCTAACCATATGAGCAATTCTAAATCGAAGCTGATCATACCTTTATCTCTCCTTCAAAATCTTTGTTTTGCAGTATTTCACTTTGAAAACTCAAAGTGACAAATTATATACTTTTACCATATTTTATAAATTTTTATCTTTTTAAAATAATATTTGCAAATATCTGTTTTTAAATAAAATGTATATACCGTCTAGTATGTTGTATTGATTTACTCAATGTTCTTTTAAGTGTTTCAGGCTGCATGTACCAAGTAGTTCAGACGATTGGCTCCGATGGAAAAAATCTTCTGCAATTACTTCCAATTCCTAATTCTTCTGGAAATCTTATACCGCTAGTTCAATCTTCAGTCATGTCTGATGCTTTGAAAGGGAATACAGGAAGCCCAGTTCAAGTTACTTTTCAGACTCAGATTTCCAGCTCTTCCACAAGTGCATCAGTTCAATTGCCCATTTTTCAGCCAGCCAGTTCTTCAAACTATTTTCTTACAAGAACAGTAGATACAGCAGAAAAAGTTAGAGTTACTTCTGTGGGAACTGAAAATTTTACCTCATCAGTTTCTAAAGTTCAGAGTCATGGTGTGAAAATTGATGGACTCACCATGCAAACATTTGCTGTTTCTCCTTCCTCAACACAAAATGATTCACCTTATATTTTAGTAAATACTCAGAGTCTTCCAATGACTGTGAAGTCTCCAGTTTTGCCTTCTGGGCATCATTTACAGATTCCTGCCCATGCTGAAGTGAAATCTGTACCAGCGTCTTCATTGCCTCCTTCAGTTCAGCAAAAGATACTTGCAACTGCAACCACAAGTACCTCAGGAACAGTTGAGGCCTCCCAAATACCAACTGTTATTTACGTATCTCCTGTAAATACAGTGAAAAATGTAGTTACCAAGAACTTTCAAAACATTTACCCAAAACCTGTTACAGAAATAGCAAAGCCAGTGATACTAAATACCACACAAATTCCAATGAATGTTGCTAAAGAGACACAGTTAAAAGGTGGTCAGCATTCTCAAGCTGCTCCTGTGAAATGGATTTTTCAAGAAAATCTACAGCCTTGCAGTCCATCTCTTGTTCCTGTTAAGTCTTCAAATAATGTGGCTTCAAAGATTTTAAAAACTTTTGTAGATAGGAAAAATTTGGGAGATAACACTATAAATATGCCATCACTAAGTACTCTCAGTCCTAGTGGGACACAATCCAAAAGTATGCCTATTAAAGATAATGCCTTGGTTATGTTTAATGGGAAAGTCTATCTATTGGCTAAAAAGGGGACAGATGTTTTGCCATCACAAATTGACCAACAGAATTCTATTTCTCCTGATATTCCACCAAGAAAAGATACATCACAAATAGTGAGTTCAAGTCCAATCACAGAAATATCCAGAGAGGTTGTAAATATTGTTTTGGCTAAAAGTAAATCTTGCCAGATGGAGACAAAATCACTTTCAAATACTCAGCCTGCTTCCATGATCAATCTAAGGGCAGAGAAGAATAAAAAAGTGGAGAAACCATCTCTTTCTACCCCAAACCCACATAATATGAATCAATCCATTAACTACTTAAAACAGAGTAAGACTTTATTCACAAAGCCACACTTTCCAGATGGATTTAGTACAGTACAAAATGCCCCCAGAAAAGGAAATATCATCCAAAGCATAGAGAAAATAAGTTCCTCTGTTGATGCAACAACTCTTACTTCACAACAGTGTGTTTTCAGAGACCAAGAACCAAAGGTAATTTTCCCATGTCAGGGTGTTCTTTTTTTCTATCTATATAGAAAATTTTTCTTTCTTAATTCTCAAGTTAGTTACCTGTGATACCTCTTCCCCCTTCCTTTCCCATCCTCCACTCCCATCACACACAAATACCATACACACATGAATGCTTAATTAAGTCAAAGCTTTCATCTGAAAGAAATGTTTGAGGAGCATAATAGAGTACAAGCAGTACCTTTCTCTTAAATCATTTGGCATGCCAAATCTTTAAGACAAAATCAAACAAACAAAAAACTCAGCAACAAAGTTTAGAAGAGATAATGTGACATCAAAGCTTGGTAAAATTCTGTGTGTGTATATATATACATTTGTACACATATATATACATATATCTACTAGATCAATGTTAGTGTATGAAAAGATCAATACTATGCATCTAGGAGAGCTGGGTTTTTTGTCTGTGATGGTGGGTAGATGTCTGGCAGTTTTTTTAGGTAGATGGTAGAAGGAGCAGAATGGGGCTGATCAGTACTGTTTGGTCATTTGCGGAAATAGGATTTATTAACATCTTTTTGTTGTTGTTGTTGTTAATAGACAAGTTTCCCTTGTTTTTTTTTTTTTTAAAAGACCTTTCTGACTCTTCAATTATTCAACATATCCACATAGTTACCTTTCTGTTGTACTTAAGGTATGTGTCTATGCTAAGTATTTGTGCTCACTCTTTCCTTATGGAGTGATCTACTTAATAATGCCAGTGTATCTCCCCTTCAGTATAGAATTCATTGAATTCTAGATATGTAAGGAGGTAAATTCTGAAGTATAAGATTGATTAAAGGCATAAGACTTTTCCAGAAGACTATAATTTCCAACTAATGTTTTATAGATTATTTTTAACTTGTCATTAGTTTGTATTCTTATTTCAGTTTGAGAATCAACTGTCTGTTAACCTTTCTAGTACAAGAAAGCAAAATAAATGAGAAATTTTAAAGGGACAGTTTAAGTTTGTACTCAGTTAAATTCATTTTTTCAAGTGAGGGTGGTAAGATAAGGGTAATGTAAACCCCATTTAGGACTTTAGAGCATGATGTTTTAAGTAAGATGAGATGAACACTTAGCTGCTAGTCTGATAAAATAGCTTAAGTAATTAGCAGTATTGTTTGTGTGTTTTGTTTTCCTGATTCCAGATTCAGAATGAGATGGCATCAACATTCAAAAAAGTTACTCAAGAAAGAAATGACAAGAACCATTCCCAAGGAGGAAGCAGTAAGGCATCATATCTGAAGAGTGATGCAGAATTTAAAAAGATATTTGGTCTCACTAAAGATTTGAGAGTATGCCTTACTCGTATTCCTGATCATTTGGCCTCTGGAGAAGGTTTTGATTCCTTTAGCAGTTTGGTGAAGAGTGATACTTACAAAGAGACTGAATTGATAGTGAAGGAAGAAAAGAAAAAACAGGTAATAGATTTTTGATGTCCTTTGTAGTTACTCCACAGGTTCATGAATGTATTTTCTTAATTTGTTTTTTTAGTCTGTACATTGATATACATGATAGTTACCAAATTTGCATATGTGTATATATTATATGAAGTCAGTGTTAAAGAGAACCATATATACAAAGGTAAAAATACATCTCCAGTTAAAGATGTTGTATTGTTTCTATTCACCTATTTATTTTTTCATCAAAAAATTATAAGAAAATTCCCATAACTTTTTAATCTAGTTATCTTACTTTGAAGACCCAATGTAAAACAAATAATCCAACATGATCCAGTAAGCACTGGATATTAAACACAACTAATGAATAATTGAACACTACATCAAAAATTAATGCTGTACTATATGTTGGCTAATAGAACTTAATAAAAAAAATTTATAAATAATCCAAATGTAGGGAAAATATAAGCATGTAGCTGTTCATTGCAGTATTACCCTTAATATAAACATTTTAAGAACTCTACTTGGTCAATAATGGTGAAAAGAAACATCTGTATAATTTGGCCTATTACTCTACTCTACTTTGCCTATTACTCTTAGAAGTATATCATTATACTGTTTAATACCTCAACTTTAGATCAGAGACCAGTGAACCTTTGCCAATGAAAATCTTCAATATGTGCTTACTGTGGAAAAGGAAACAAAAAATTAAGTCAATTCTTTTTCTCAAGTACTTTACAAATGGCTGTTATAGTTTGGTGATAAATTGATACATCTAATACTTAAGTAGGAAAATGTGAATTAAGCAATTTCTTCTCTGTGAATATCAGTAGGACACTGCTGTTCATTTTAGTACTGTACAGTGGTAAACAATTTTTTGCTGTAGTTGTCAGTATATTTTGTTGAGTTTAGTTTTAGTACCTGTTACCTGCAGATCCTGTTAAATTTGAGAGCACACTGTCTATATGGCAATAATTTGTTTTTCTTTTGGAATCTTACTCAACATAACAACAGGGTTTTGATAAAAAAAGAAAAGCAAAAACCGTTAAGAAGATGGATCATACAAAGAAGAGAAAAACTGAGAGCGTGTATAACACAGCTGCAAATGGAGGAACTAACGTCACCAATTCCCAACTCGTCAGCAGTATTTTACCAACTTCAGATGTATCATGCCATAACATTCTCACAAGCCGCAACAAAACCAGAGAAGAAAAGAGAACTGAGGTTGAACATTATACCCCTGAGAACCAGGAAAAAGGCACATTGAGTTCAAATGCAGCTTTTGAACAGAGTCATTCCTTTAATAAAAATTACACTGAAGATATTTTCCCCATGACGCCACCAGAGTTAGAAGAAACCATTCGAGATGAAAAAATAAGAAGACTTAAACAGGTTCTGAGAGAGAAAGAAGCAGCTCTTGAAGAAATGCGTAAGAAGATGCAACAAAAATAATAAAATATTGCTATACTTAAAGACTGCAGTGAAATAGCTGTGATTTTTTTCATATACTTTTGCATTAAGTTAATTATAGATGCATTCTGAAAGTGTCTTTAAATATGAAACTTGTTTTTTCATCAGTTAATGATTAAATTTTATTTAAAGACTACAAAAAAGGTTGATTCACACATGCCTCTTGTGAATAATCTACATGCGGTATCTGAATCTTTGCCTAGATACTTTTTTTGGGGGAAGGAAAATTTTTCTATTTTTCTATTAATTAGAATTCCCAAAGTTTGAATATTTGTGCAAGGTTTTTTGTTTTTGTTTTTGTTTTTAATTGTCTACATCTTTAGCTGAACTGTACAGGTGTTATTCCAACAGTAGAGAATTTATTGTATACTACTGAAATTACACAGTCCAAGGGAGGATACCAGTACTAACTTAGCCTTGCCAATGGGCTTATATATGTACTCAGGCTGTATCCATAAAATGATACCATTGTTGTAAATCTATTTTATTTCATGAAAAAAATGTATTATAACAGTATTATTTAAAAATTCAAACATTTCTCAGAGTGAGGGACACTTGTTTTGTGGCTTTTACAAAGTAGTTTTATATAATTCAAAATGGGTTTTAGAATCCAGGCTACATAGTGTAATGTTTGCTTAAAGTAATAAGTTATTATTCCTAGGTAAATGCTTTTTCTTCTTCTCCATCCTCTTCTTCCTCTTCTCCTCCTCCTCTTTTTTTTTTGGATTATGTACATATGTAACTATGTGAAAAGTAAATCTGAACAATGGCCTCACTTAATACTTTTTAAAAATTGTAAAGTATACTTTTTCTTAATGGAGGCAAACATTTTTCTGTCTGATTGTGTTTGATTTGGAGAGTTCAGGAGTTGTATGGGGATAGGGATTAATGGGAAGAAAGAAAAGTTTACCCCCCCCCCCAAAAAAAAAGATCTCCAGAAGTAAGGTCACATAAAAGTTATACATACTGAGAAAAATGCAAACTGATTGACTAAATTCTTCTGCCTTTTTTTCTTATACCAGTTTTATTGAGATAATTCATTTACCATAAATTCACCTCTTAAAAGTGTACAATTCAGTGGTTTTTATTATAGTCACAAAATTGTGCAACCATTAACATGACCTAATTTTAGGACATTCTCATCATTCCTCAAAGAACCTCATACCCATTAGCATTCACTCCCCAGATCCTCCACCCCCTCAACTGTAGGCAACCACTAATATAGTTTATGTCTCTAGGGACTTGAGGAAATTTTTAAGCATGGTAGGAATTATTCAGGATGTTTTCTTATGTGATTGGCTTCTTTCACTTAGCTTAATGTTTTCAAGGCTCATCAGTGCTGTGGCATGTATTGGTACTTAATTCTTTTAAAATTTGCTGAACAATATTCCATTATATGAATATATCACACTTTGTTTTCCATTCATTGGTTTATGGACATTTGGGTTGTTTACAGTTTTGGCTTCTAGGCTCTTACGTTGCTGTGAATATTTTTGTATAAGTTTTTATGTGGACAAAAGAGTATATACCTAAGACTATAATTACTGGGTCATACCCTAACTCTGTTTAACGTTTTGCAGAACTGCCAAACTATACATGGGTATTTCTTACCCTCCTCCACCAAAATGGATCTTGTCAAGGATACCAGTGACTTCTGTGTTACTAGATATAGTAGTTATCTTAATTTATCTATCTGGGGAAATACAATTTCATGAATCAGTGCCTCCTTTGAAGAATTTTTAAATGTTTTGTTTTTAAAGATTTCATTTATTTATTTGACGGACAGAGATCGCAAGTAGGCAGAGAGGCAGGCAGAGAGAGAGGAAGGGAAGCAGGCTCCCTGCTGAGCAGAGAGCCTGATGTGGGGCTCGATCCTAGGACCCTGGAATCATGACCTGAGCTAAAGCCAGAGGCTTTAACCCACTGAGCCACCCAGGCGCCCCAAGAATTTTAAAGTGTTTTATTAAACAAGCAGTACATGTGCATTGTAAAAAACTTAAAAATACAGCAAACTGAAGTATTAAAAATTGAATCTTCATCATCACACTTTGAAATATTAATGTTGGGACATGGAGACACGTAATTACCTCTTTTATTAGGTTTATTCACAGTTATCTTACGGTTTTTGGGGTAGCTGTAAATGGGGTTGATTCCTTAATTTCTCTTTCTTTTGCTTAATTATTGGTGTATAGAATTGTAGCACATTTCTGTATGTTAATCATATCCTGTGACTTCACTGAATTTGTATATCAGTTCTAGTAATTTTCTGGTGAAGTCTTTAGGGTTTTATATATAAGGTATCATGTTATTTGCAAATAGTGAAAGTTTGACTTCTTGACAATTTGGAGGCCTTTTATTTCTTCTTGTCTGATTGCTGTGGCTAGGACTTCCAGTACTGCATTAAATAACAGTGGTTAGAGTGGACATCTCTGTCTTGTTCCTGAGCATAGAGGAAAAGCTCAGTTTTTCCCCATTGAGGATGGTATTAGCTGTGGGTTTTTTGTTCTCTCTAAACCTGCTTTATTGATGGCTTTTATTATGTGTGAATGTTGTACTTTATGAAATGCTTTTCTACGTCTACTGAAATGATCATACATTTGTATCCGTTTTTAATTAATGTGGTGTATCACATTGATTGATTTGTGAATATTGAACCATCCTTGCAAACCAGGAACAAATCCCACTTTATTACAGAGAATGATTTTTTTAATGTACTGTTGGATTCTGTTAGCTAGTATTTTTTTTTAAAAGATTTTATTTGTTTATTTGACAGAGATCACAAGTAGGCAGAGAGGCAGGCAGAGAGTGAGAGAGGGAAGCAGGCTCCCTGCTGAGCAGAGAGCCCGATGCGGGACTCGATCCCAGGACACTGGGATCACGACCTGAGCCGAAGGCAGCGGCTTAACCCACTGAGCTATTTTTTTTTTATTTATTTTTTTTATTTCCAGCATAACAGTATTCATTATTTTTGCACCACACCCCGTGCTCCATGCAATCCGTGCTATTTTTATAGAGAATTTTTACACCCATGTTCATCAAGGATATTGTCGCATACTCTTTGTCGTTGTTGTTGTGTATTTATCGGGTTTTGGTTTCAGGGTGATGTTGGTCTCATAGAATAAATTTGGAATTTTTCTTTTCTTATTTTTTGGAATAGTTTGAGAAGAATAGGTAGTAACTCTTCCCTAAATGTTTGATAGAGATCTCCTTTGAAACAAGCCATCTGGCCCTGGACTTGAGCGTTT
Source organism: Mustela erminea (assembly GCF_009829155.1). Lineage (NCBI taxonomy): Eukaryota > Metazoa > Chordata > Mammalia > Carnivora > Mustelidae > Mustela > Mustela erminea. Next base: position 14,830,757 of record NC_045623.1, read on the forward strand.
TGGGAGATTTTTGATTACTGATTCAGTTTCTTTGCTGGTTATAGGTCTGTTGATGTTTTCTATTCCCATTTCAGTTTTCATAGTTTATATGTTTATTGGAATTTGTCCATTTCTTCCAGGTTGTCCAATTTATTGACATACAGTTTTTCATAATATTCTCATAATTTCTTGTTTATTTCTGTCATGTTAGTTATTTCTCTTCATCACTTGTGATTTTTATTTGGGTCTTTTCTCTTTTCTTTTTGATAAATCTGGCTAGAGGCTTATCAATTTCACTTTTTTTTTTTTTAAAGAACCATCTCCTGGTTTTCACCAATGTGTTCTGTTGTTTTTGTTTTTGTGGTATTTTGTTTGTTTTTCTGTATCATTTATTTCTGCTCTATATTTCTTCTGGCTTTAGACTTCATTTGTTGTTCTTTTTCCAGCTTCTGTAGGTTGGAGATATATAATTAAAGCCTTTTAGTAAATAGATATTTGAAGTCATAGGTCTGAATAACATCACTTAAGGAGATTGTATAAACACAGGATAAAATTTAAAGGTCGGGAAAAGGACAATCATGAATTTTGAGGATTGGAAGAAGTGAATGTTAAATGAATTGTATTTACAAATCCTTGAATAGTGTCTGACACATAGTAAACAATATATCAGTGTTTGTTAAATAAAATAAATTCTAAAATCACCCTGATATATTGCATTCATCTTCCATTTCATTTTCTTACCTGTTTTAGCCTACTTTCTCCTTTGATTTTTCTGCTTCTTTATATTAAGGTTTTGTTGATCATGAAATCAACAAGCACCTACATTTCTTCTGATATCATATTCCATTATGCTGAAATGAAATGCTTGAATCCTTTACTGTACCATACCACTAAAACTTAAGGTCTCCAACAACGTTAAAAATTTGCTGTATCTAATGTCAATTCTTAGGCTCTATCTTACTTGACCTGTTGGTAGCGTTTGACAATTTTTATCAGTCTGTCAGTGAAATGTGTTTTTCACTCGGCATCCAAAGCACCATATTCTTGTTTTCCTGCTTCCTTATTGGCTGCTCCTTCTGTCTCTTTGGCTGGTTCCTTACCTTCTCCATGATTTCTTAAATGGCTCAGTGTGTGTATGTCTTTTATTTTACATCTGTACTTGTGTTGACCTCATCTAGTTCTTACACATCAGTGCTTCTGCATACTACTATTCCCTTTGAACTTCAGCACTATATATCGAATCATCTTCTTGACATTACCACTTAGAAATTTGATTGGCATCTCAAGTTTGACATGATTCAGACCCAGCTTGTGTTTATCATCCACACCCCAAATTTGCCTCAACCAAGATTTTCTCTAAGTTAATGACAAATCTAGGCTTTCATTCTTTCAAACAGAAACGAGAAACCACCTTGATCTCTCTTTTGCTCATAACCTACAGCGTGTCTGTTAGGAAAATTTTCTGATTTACATTCCCATGATACCTGCAGTGTGACCATTGCTCACCACCTCTACTCTGACTACCTTCCTTTAATTCATCTGGATTATTGAAATAACCTTCTCCCTGTTTCCAAAAGTATCCTCCTACAACCTATACTTAGGACGATAGCTGAGTGATTTTGCTGTAAGGAGGGGGAAGGCACTAAAAACCCAATAGAAAAATGGGAAAAATACATGAACAGACAACTCACCATAAAAGATTTTAAAACAAACTGAAACATATAAAAAAATTCTCACATTCACTCAAAATTGGACAAATGCAAATTAAAACCATTCAAACCATTTCTCATTGGTGAGACTGGAAAAATTTTAAGAAAATGGCAACACATTCTGTTGGCAATGCTGTGAGGAAATAGACATGTTCATATATTGCTGATGGGACTACAGATTGTACAATTCTGAAGAGAAATTTGGCAATGTCAAAAACAAAATTTTCCTATGTATTGTTTTGACCAATGCAGCCAGCAATTCTAAGAATTCACCTTGAAGATATGCCTCCAACAATATGAAAATACATATGCACAAGTTTTTAATTACAGCATTGTTTTTTTAATTCCCAAGTATAGGAGGGAGCCCAAATGCCCATTCATAGGAAAGGGTTGAAAAAATCATAGTATATCTACACCATGGAGTACTAAGTAGCTGTAAGAAAAAAAAAGAAGAATATAACTGATACGGAGTGTTTTCTAAGACTTGCTGTAAAATGAAAAAAAAGTACCAAAGAATATATATAGCAACCACCTCTCATATAAGGAAAAAAGAGAAGAAAATAATAGATATCTGTTCATTTGTACAAAAGAAATTAAAGATAAACCAAAAACTAAATAAGGGGAAGAGAAAGAAGAGAAGGGGACTGGGTTAACAAGGATGAAGTACAATAATGTGTCTCTGATAATATCTTTGTGTATATAGCTCTTACTCTTAGAATCATAGAAGGGTTTTTGCATACCCTTTACATAACCCCAAATAAACAAATGATTAAAACCAAAAAGAAAATAGGGAACCTAAAAGGGAATGCAAATACTAACAAACGAAAGGGTATTTTACAAGAGAATAGCGTGAACACAAAGGGATGGGAAAGAAAGCTAACCTAAGTGACTTAGGAAGCAGTAGCTTCACCAGGCACTGGAAAAGCCAAAAGCTTAAATGCTGTAATCTGCTTGGTAAAAGTGTTTCCCATAGGAGTATGGGTTTGCAATCCCGACACTACCGTTACTTGTATACTAGAACTGAACAAATAAGTACATATATATTGTAGATAATGAGAGACCACTTTCACTGTTGGAAGATACTACGAGGAAAGGAGGAAGGCTAAAATAAACCCTGTGGTATTGGATTAGAATAAGAGGCATTAGTATAAACTCAGGTTTTTAAATATATATTCAGGCAGATAAATATACATATGGGTGTATGTGTGGGTTATACATACATACATACACTCATATACTTTCTAACTTTGTTCATTGGGATGGCCTAGAAGCAGTGACACTCCAGAACCATGAGCACACCTAACACCAAATCTTGGTTTCTAGACACATTCTTCAACATAAAGAACCAGGACTCCTTGCAGAAGTTGATTTCAGGACAGGCAAGAAAGATACAAAATGAGCCTAGAACATCTTGTGATGTCAGAAGGTAAGGAAATGCCCCCCAAATGATGGGGGAGAATTTGAAAACAGGAGCCAGTTTGAAGGAGTTCCTAATGGCCAAAACTGGAATACCTTGAACAATGGTATTTGACTTTAAGCCCTAGAACAAAATATGCCCAGTAAATCTATACCATATATATAAAAATCAAATATGTAAACAAGGGAGAAGGAACAGCTCTTCCTTACAATTGAATTCCAATTACTAGATGTAGACAGAAGGAGGGAATACAGAATTCATCATTGAAATTGCCCTAATTACTTGCAAACAAGATTCACCAATGGATGCTAGAATGATTAGGCAAAAGTTGGGGAAGAAACAAGATTTGCAGTTTCAAAGTATCTTCCCAAAGACGTTTATTAACTGTGAATGTAGAGATAGTCTTTAGTGGAGAAACCTAGCAGACACCAACCCATGCAAATGATCAAGGTAAATATCACCAGTAATAAGACATACCAATATCACAAATCCATTATATGATGCATAAAGTCACGTGTGTGGTAGTCTCCAAAAATATAAAACCTTTCTGTTATGAATGTTCGTTTCCCCCTGAAACTCATACTATGAAACCCTAACCCCCCATTCTGGCTGTATTTGGAGATAGGGGCTCTAAGGAAGTAATTAAGATTACATGAGATGGTAAGGATAGGGCCTTAATCCAATAGGATTAGAGTCCTTTATAAGAGGAGACTTCAGAGTGCACTCCTCTCTTCACACCCTCATCCAACACAAATGCACTAAGCCAGCAAGCTGAAACTGGGGAAAGGTTATGCCACGACTATAAGAATGATGCCATCTGCAAGTCAGGAAAAGGGCTCTCACCAGAAACTGAATTGAGTGGAACCTTGATCTTGAACTTCTAGAACTCTGAGAAATGATATTTTTGTTGCTTAAGCCACCTAGTCTGTGTTATTTTGCCATGGTAACCTTAGCAGACTAATATACTTTCCAAGCATGAGAAATTATCAGATAAACTCTATTTGTGGGGCATTCTACAAAATTACTGATTATTATTCTTCCAAAGTGTCAAGATCAAAAGACAAGGAAAAGAGTGAAGAACTGTTGCACACTGGAAGAAACTAAGGAGGGAAAAAAACCCCAAAACAACTACATGCAATAGGGGACCCAGGTTAGGATTGTGAAACAGAAAGATGATACAAGTGGAAAAAAAATATGTGAAATGTAATAAGACCTATAGTTTAGCTAATAATAATGCACGAACATTAATTGCCTATTATTGTTGTAGGGTGAGATAAGGGATATAAGGGAACTTTTTGTACTATTTTTGCATTTTTTCGGTAAGTCTAAAATTAGGTCAAAACAAAAGTTTAAAAACAAAAGAAAATCTTTTAAAATGTAAATCAGAACATTTCCTCCCGGTTCAAAATCCTCTAGTGGTTTTCTGTCTCACTCAGAATAGATGCCATCCAGACACCCCTGTATATCTGTTTTGAATGATGTATGATATCAGCAAAAATATATCTCATATACTCAAGAGCCCAGAAGATATACTTTTCATCTTTTCTTCTTGAATAAAACTACTTAAACACATACTATTACCACTGCTCATTGTGTCGTCTTTCAGAAAAATATTCCTACCTTTGGTAGCTTTGTAGTATGTCAGTTTGGCTAGGCTGTACTACATTTCCCAGAATTCGATTTGGTGTACATTTCCAGTTAGGGTTACAAAGAGATTCTTGTGGGAGAACTGGGGGGCAAAAGTGAAGCAACAGTTATCTTGTAGCCCTCACACATTGTCTCTGATCTATAGGCTCATCTTGGCGTGAGATAACAGCCAGATCCTAAACTACTTTATCTTCCCCTAGATCTTTCTTCAGCTTCTCTTACTCCAGGTGACTGTGTTTAGCTCTGTGAAAAAATCCCTGACTTTTGGAGGACACGTGTACCATCAAGAGCAGAGACAAAATGACTGACACAGACTTCGGTCTGTTCTGGTGGCCTTCAGCTTGTGCCTGTGTGTTCCAATTTGTTCTTACTCTCCCTCACACTACATTCATCTTTTCTTCCTGACTTTCTGCCCTGTGGAATTCAAGTTCCAGGATCAATGGGGAGACAGTGTCTTCTCACAAAGAGGCAAGAAGATCAGACTCCTGGAATCTTTCTACACACACACCACATTGTAGTAGTTCTGCTTCTTTGAACTCTGACTGATACACTACTCTTGAATTTATAAAGAAATTCACCAATAATTTCTCCTAAGCATTTTAGAATTTTGCTTTCAAAGAATGGTCTTTACCTCATGTTGATTTTTGTGAATTGTGTGAATAAGAAGTGCAATTTCATTTTTTCCATATGTTTAACAAATCACACCAGCATTTTTAATTGAAAAGTCATAATTTTTTTTGAATGACATTGAATAACAACTTTATATAGTAGGTGTCTATATGTGTGTGGACTTATTTTCCTTGTCTTTCTCTTAGGTTCCATTGGTATATCTATGTCTCAGTAATGTGTTTTGATTACAAAAGCTTTAATATAAATCTTTTTAAAAAGATTTTATTTATTTATTTGACAGACAGAGATCACATGTAGGCAGAAAGGCAGGCAGAGAGAGAGAGAGAGAGAGAGGAGGAGGAAGCAGGCTCTCTGCTGAGCAGAGAGCCTGATGTGGGGCTCGATCCCAGGACCCTGAGATCATGACCTGAGCTGAAGGCAGAGGCTTTAACCCACTGAGCAACCCAGGTGCCCCAAGCTTAAATCTTAGCGAGTACTCTATTTTATCCCTCTTTATCAAAAGGATCTTTGAATTCTTGATTTTTTCCAATTTAGTATATATTTTAGAATTATCTTACCAAATTCCATAATGCAATATATTGGGCAGGTATTGGGGTTGAATGTAATCAGTAGAATAATTTGAAGATAATTGACATATATACAATGTTCATAGATATAATCTGCAAGCATGATACATTTTTCCTTTATTAGGGTCTTCTGTAATGCCTTCCAATTAAGTTTTAAAATATTTTCTAAGAAGGTGTTGCACAACTCTTTGAAGATTTATTACTAAATACTTGATATTTTTTATATATTAAAAATGGTAATTAAATTTTTTAATGTGAAATATAACACCCTAAAAGTGCTCAATGCACTCAATATTATATTTTAAAGATTCAATCATTAGTTTGTTCATTTTCATTGCCATGTGATATTTCATTGTATGTATATACCAAAACTTAACCATTCTTTGGTTGATAGACATAGGGCTTTCCCCAGTGTTTGGCTGTTACAGACAATGCTTCTATAAAACAAATTTTGTATTTTTGTCCTTGTGAATGTAAGAGTGCATTTTGGGAGGACTTATCTAATAATGGAATTACTACATCATAAAAATGTCATGTTGTTGTAAAGGGGTTGAATTATATGAGTATATATTTATATACCCATCAGCAGTTTATAAGAGTTCCCAATATTCCACATTCTGTCCAACACAGGAACTAGTTAGTTCATTTGTTTGTTTATTCAAAGTGATATATCTTTATATCTATGTCTAAATCTAGGGGCACCTGGGTGACTCAGTGGGTTAAAGCCTCTGCCTTCGGCTCAGGTCATGATCCCAGGGTCCTGGAATCGAGCCCTGCATCAGGCTCTCTGCTCAGCTGGAAGCCTGCTTCCTCCTCTCTCTCTGCCTACTTCTCTGCCTACTTGTGATCTCTGTCAAATAAATAAATATAATCTCTAAATATGCACTCTATCTTTATCATCTATCTATATATAGTGATATATTTTTTTCCTTGATTCCTAATGAGTTTGAATAATTTATCATATGTTTAGTGGTCATTTGAATTTTCTTTTTTGTGAAGTGCCATTTCCAGTCTTTTGCCTATTTTCTATAGATAGATTTTATTGACTATATAGATTTTCTTTTTTTTTTAAGGATTTTATTTATTTATTTGACAGAGAGAGAGATCACAAGTAGGTATAGGCAGGCAGAGAGAGAGGGGGAAGCAGACTCCCGATGAACGGAGAGCCTGATGCGGGGCTCGATCCCAGGACCCTGGGATCATGACCTGAGCCGAAGGCAAAGGCTTAACCCACTGAGCCACCCAGACGCCCCTATTATATAGATTCTCTATAGATTGTATCTTATCATTTATAGGTATTCTTTATATATTCTGAATATGAGATTTTTGTTCACTATATGTGATGCAAATATTTTCTCTTCCTCTGTGGTTTGTGTATTCAGTATTTGGGGATTTTTTGGATAGGTAGAAGGTAATAAAAATAATCAGTCTTTTCCTTCTGCACTTGCTGAGTCATATTTTTGGAAAGTCCTTTTCTCCTCCAAGATCATGAAGTAATTTTTCTATGTTATATTCTAAAAACCATGGTTTTTCCTTTCACGGTTAGGTGTATATTTCACCTTATTATGAAGTGATCTTGATATGGTATATTTATTTATTTTCAGACTGATACTCAAATGTCACAGCACCATACTAAGACATCCATACTTTCTCTGTGTTCTCTAATACCACATCTGTTATATATAAAGTTTCCATATATGCATGAATGTTTCTGTTTTTTGTCTCTGTTCCATTGGCCTATTCATCCCTATGCCATTACTGTGTTGTCTTCATTACCCTAACATAACGATGTCTTTTTTTTTTCATTGAGGTATAGTTGACACACAATGTTACAGTAGCTTCAAGTGTACAGCATAGTGATTCAACTTTATATGTTATGCTATGCTCACCACAAATATAAGTATCATCTGTCATCATACAATGCTATTACAATGCCACTGACTATATTCAATATGCTGTATCTTTCATCCTCATAACTTATTTATTTATTTATTTATTTGACAGACAGAGATAACAAGTAGGCAGAAAGGCAGGGGGTGGGGGGGAAGCAGGCTCCCCGCCGAGGAGAGAGCCTGACCCGGGGCTCGACCTCAGGACCCTGGGATCATGACCCCAGCCAAAGGCAGAGGTTTTAACCCCCTGAGCCACCCATGCGCCCCTCATAGCTTATTTATTCCATAACTGGAAACCTGTAACTCTCAATCTCCTTCATCCATCTTGACCAGCCTCCCTCCTCCCCAGCAAACACTAGGTTGTTCTTTGAATTTATGGACTTTTTGTTTGTTCTGTTGGTTTTTTTAGACTCCTAGTATAAGTGAAACCTTATGGCATTTTTTCCCTCTAACTTATTTCACTTAGTGTATACCCTCTAGGTTCATCCATGTTGTTGCAAATGACAATAATCTCATTGTTCTTATGGCTGAATAATATTTCATTACGTGTGCGTGTGTGTGTATCACAATGTCTTTATTCATTCATCTTTTATGTTTTATTTAAATTCCAGTTAACATACAGTGTAATATTAGTTTCATGGGTGCAATATAGTGATTCAACACTTCCATACAAACCTTATGCTCAGCACAAGTGTACTTGTACTTAATCCCCATCACCTATTTAACCCATCTCCCTGACCACCTCCATTCTGATAACTATCACTTTTTTCTCTATAGTTGAGACTGTTTCTTGTTTTTTTCTCTCTCTCCTTTTTCCTTTTTGTTCATTTGTTTTCTTTCTTAAATTCCACATATGAGTGAAAGCATATGGTATTTGTCTTTCTCCCATTCACTTATCTTGTCTAGCATAATACTCTCTAGCTCCTTCCATGTCATTGCAAACAGAAAGACTTCATTCTATCTTATGGTCCATTATATATATATAGACCACATCTTCTTTATCCATTCATCTGTTGATATACACTTGGGTTGCATCCATATCTTGGCTACTGTAAATAATGCTGCAATAAACATAAGGGTGCATATATCTTTTCAAATTAGTTTTAGTTTTCTTTGGGTAAATACATAACAATAAAATTATTAGCTCATATAGCATTTTTATTTTTAATTTTTTGAAGGACCTCCATACTATTTCCTGCAGTGGCTGCACCAATTTACACTTCCACCAATGGTGCACCAGGGTTCCTTTTTCTCCACATCCTCATCAACATTGTTATATCTTATCTTTTTGATTCTAGCTATTCTGACAGGTGTAAGGTGATATCTCATTGTGGTTTTGACTTGAGGTTCTCTGATGTTGAGTGATATTGAGCATCTTTTCATGTGTCTGTTGGCATTTGTATGCCTTCTTTTGTAAAATGGCTATTCGGTTCTGCTCATTTTTAATCAGATTATTTGTGTTTTTTTGGTGTTGAATTGTATAAATTATATGTTTTGGATATTAACCCATTACCAGATATATCATTTGCAAATATCTTCTCCATTCAGGAGTTGCCTTTTGTTTTATCAATGGTTTCCTTTGCTGTGAAAAAGCCTTTTATTTGGATGAAGTCTTAATACTTTATTTTTGCTTTTGTTTTCCTTACCTGAGGAGGCATATCTAGGAAAATGTTGCTAAGACCAATGTACAAGAGATTACTGCCTATATTTTTTTTAAGGAGTTTTATTATTTCCAGTCTCACATTTAGGTCTTTATTTATTTATTTAGTAAAGTTGACATTCTGTTTTTATTTATTTTTTAAATTAATTTAATTTTATTTTTTCAGTGTTCCAAAATTCATTGTTTATGCTTCACACCCAGTGCTCCATGCCATACGTGCCATCTTTAATTAATAGGTTTTTTATTTCAAGTTGGTTAGATTTTAGCTCTTTTATTTCTCCAGAAAGGGATTCTCTAATATCTTCCATACTTTTTTCAAGCCCAGCTAACACCTTGATAATCGTCATTCTGAACTCTAGTTCTGACATCTTACTAATGTCTGTATTGATTAGATCCCTAGCCATGGGTACTGCCTCTTGTCCCCCCCGCCCCCCACCAACCACCGAGGTGAGTTTTTCCTCCTTATCATTTTATCCAGATAAGAATAGATGAATGAGGGGCGCCTGGGTGGCTCAGTGGGTTGAAGCCTCTGCCTTCGGCTCAGGTCATGATCCCGGGGTCCTGGGATAGAGCCCCACGTCGGACTCTCTGCTCAGCAGGGAGCCTGCTTCCTCCTCTCTCTCTGTCTGCCTCTCTGCCTGCTTGTGATCTCTGTTTGTCAAATAAATAAATAAAAAATCTTAAAAAAAAAAAAGAATAGATGAATGAGAACAAAATACTAAAAAGGTAGCAATGACCCCAGAAAAATATACACTAAACACATCAGAAGCGACCCAAAACTGGAGGGAGAATAAAGGAGGGGAAAAAGGTAAACAACAACAACAACAACAAATATATATATTAGATTGGTGAATAGAACAGAGGCACACACTTGATTTTGGATGTATTTTGATCTGTTAGAAGAGACTGCCTCCCGAAATTTTAAAGAAAGAAAAGCTTATGTATATACAAAAATAAGGGTAAACACAATGAAGGGATGGAATATGACATTCTAAAAAAAGAATTGATAAGTTGATTGAAAAAATAATGAAAAAAAAGAGGAAAGAACGTGATTAGGCTGGAGACTAGAACAAAGATATGAGCTAAATTAGGGTATATTTTGATTGGTAGAAGAAACTATATCCCAAAATTTTAAAGAAAGAAAAACCCGTATGTATACAAAAAATAAGGTTAAAATAATGAAGGTATAGAATATGACTATAAAAATGAAAATTAAAAAAGATTTTTTAAAAAAGGCATTGATAAAATAGTTTTAAAAGGTTAAAATACAGATGTAATGAAAAGAAGGGCCATATGTACCCCAATGTTCATAGCAGCAATGGTTACAACCACCAAACTGTGGAAAGAACCAAGATGCCCTTCAACAGATGAATGGATAAAGAAGATAAGGTCCATATATACAATGGAATATTATGCAGCCATCAGAAAGGACGAATACCCAACTTTCATATCAACATGGATGGGACTGGAGGAGATTATGCTGAGTGAAATAAGTCAAGCAGAGAAAGTCAATCATCATATGGTTTCACTTACTTGTGGAGCATAAGAAATAACATGGAGGACATTAGGAGAAGGAAAGGAAAAGTGAATTGGGAGAAATCAGAGGGGAAGATGAAGCATGAGACTATGGGCTCTGAGAAACAAACTGAGGGTTTTGGAGGGGTGGTGGGTGGGGGAATGGGGGAACATGGTGGTGGGTGTTAAGGAGGGCACATATTGCATGGAGCACTGGGTGTGGTGCATAAACAATGAATTTTGGAACACTGAAATAATAAAATTAAAAAAAACAAATTCAATTTAAAAATAAGGTTAAAATAGGAAAAAATTTTAAAATAGAATAAGAAAAAAATAAAATTTAAAAAATTTAACTTTGAAAGGTGAAAGAATCATTGGGAGGGAAGCCATGAATTCTATGTGTTGCATTCCCCTAATTCTGGAGTTCTGCAGTTCTCGTTGATCAGTGAACATGGTCTTGGCTGGATGTTCCTGCTAATCTTCTGGGGGAGTGGCCTGTTGCCATGATTCTTAAATGTCTTTGCCAGAGGTGGGATTGCACCACCCTTGCCAGGGCCAGGCTGCGTAATCTGCTCGCATTTGCTCTCAGGAGCTTTTGTTCCCTCAACGCTTTCCATAGAGCTTTGGAGGAGGAGAATGAAGATGGCAGCCTCCAAATCTCCAGTTGGTAGGAGCCAAGAGCTTGGTCCCTACTCCTCAGTGCAACCTCAGAGAAAAGCAGGCAACTATGCCTGTCTCCCTGGTCTCTGGCCGCACTCCGTGCTCACCCAGCCTGTAACCAAGCCTTTCTATCTCTGACATCTGGACCCATTTGGAGTCTCCAAACCCAGCAGATTCCTGCAGCGTGATCCTCTGCCACTCCTCCCAGAGAAGAAAGGTGAGTTCCCCCAGATCTGCTGCTTGTGCGGTCCCTGCCTGAAGAGTAGTGGTCCATCTGTGCCTCGGATCATGGTCTAAGGTAACCCCAACCTGGGAGCTCACTCCCTGGCTCCATCTCTGCAGCCAGCTTCCCCGCTCCAATACCTGGGAGCTTTGACACACACGCCCCTGGTCTTTCTCTGACCCTGAGGGCCCTGAGACCACATTGTCCCTGTGAGGGTTCCACCACACCCCCACACGGCCCCCTGCCCTGTTAGCCTCTGGAGCCGCTATGCTCCTCAGTGGAGCAGACTTCTAAAAGTTGTGATTCTGTGCTCTGCTGCTTACCAGGGGCTTACCAGGAGCCAGCCCCTCCCCCCACAGTCTCTCTTCCTGTATATCCCTTTGGATTCATCTCCGCACATCCTACCTTCCAGAAAGTGGTCACTTTTCTGTTCATAGAATTGCTGCTCTTCTTCTCTTCAATCTCCTGTTGAGTTTGTAGGTGTTCAGAGTGGTTGATAACTATCTAGCTGAACTCCTGGGACCTGCCGAAATTTAGATCTCCCACTCCTCTGCCATCTTGCTCCTCCCTGCTCTGTTTGCTTTTGCTGGTTCTCACTCATGTTGCCATGTTTATTGTGTCTATTTCTATCTTTGGCTAATAATTGGTAATTAACCTTGTAAAATTAAATTTGAGATATCCTTAAGGTCTCAGGTAGAAGTTCCTTCAGCTATAATTGCTTTATTACTTACTTTTTCCTGGTCCTTGTAGATACCATGACTCAGGAATGACCCCAAAATAACTCTACACAGCTTGGACCTAACCTGAATGAGGGCCCAACTGCGGACCCTACTTCTTATGCCCAGTTTTGTTTTTTCTAATTCTTATACTCTACTTTTGCCATAGAAGTTTAAGAAAGTACCTTTCTGTTATAGTTTTGTTAGAAGTTTTTAAGTGTGTATTTTATTCTTTGGTGTTTTGTGGGGGTTTTTTTGTTTTTTTTGTTTTTAATTGAAAGATTTTTTTATTGCAGCAAAATATATGCATAAGATAAAATTGACCGTTTTAACCATTTTAAGTGTATAATTCAGTAGAATTAATATTGTTGTGTAATTGTTAAACCTCTCATTTCATATAGTAAGATAGTAAAGCTCAAGAGGCCAACTTGTCCAATGTCACACAGGTGATTGGCAGAAGAGCTCTACATTGTGCAGTCAGTGCATTTCCTGCTTTTCCTGTTCATTCATTTTATGGTTAAATAAATCGAGCCCAGAAAGGTAAAGTATCCTTGATCACATCAGGAGGAGGAGTAGTCACATCTACAGACCTCATAGTCCAATGGTCGGCTTTCTCCACCTCACTACTTCAGACTGCCAATATCCCTCACTATTTTCCTTTTCCAGTCTTTCCACAGGAATTCCAGGCTTCTGTGCACCAAAATGTGAGTTTCACACAGCCCGTTATCACCTAAAAGTGATTTTCTAAATTGGTGCTCGGCAAGTGTCAAATCCATTGGCTGCAATATGTCTTCACGCCAGACTTCAGTATTTGTCAGTTATGGATTAAAGACACTGCTTGCCACCATTTCCTGCCACAGCTAAAGTTTTTCATGCATTATTTTTGGCTGAAAATCAAGTTTAAGGTATTGGGAGAGTAATTTAGATTATATATATTGGGATTAATTTGATTAAGCATATGGTCATTTACATATAACAACTGATAAATTACTGAACACCACATCTGAAACTAATGATATACTATAAATTAGCTAATCGAATTTAAGTTTAAAAAAATTAAAAACTAAAATGATACTCCCCCCCCCCACAAAAGAAAAAGAAACTTCAGAAAATGGGACTTGTCTCATAATATGGTAGGTTTTCCTCAGTATGAGGGCAAAATAGTCACAAGATTCAAGCTGGTCAAAGAAAGGACACATGCCCACCAAGATTCCAAAGCAGGTCCATGATGATGGTCAAACAGGATTCAGTATCTATGATTATGCTTTGCATTATACCTCTTGTTTTGTTATCAGGAAACTATTACACTTTGTCTTAAATAAAATATCTCTATCAGTACCAACACAGATCATACAAACGTGTAAGCTAATATGAGCTAAAGGTTTGAACATGCTTACTTCCTATAGTCCCAGATGCCAATAAGCTTTTAAACAAATAAAAAGAAGTTAAAATTCACATGTAATGAAATCTGGAATTAGACCAAATACATTTCAAGTGGGGAATGGATAAGCAAACTATGGTACAATACACAATGGTATACAATGAGCTACTTATATAATGCATTAATACAGAACTTTAAAAGTGTTATGCTAAATGAAATAAGCCAGACTGTAAAGGTTGCCTACTGTGTGATTCCATTTATGACACTCTTACAAAAGCAACCTAGAAGGATAGAAATCAGATGTGTGGTTGTGAGTGGACTGAGGAGGATAGAAGGGCCTGACTACAAAGGGGTGTGGGGAAATTGTGGGGAAGTCGTGGTGGTTATATGACTGTAAACACTTGCTAAATCTCACAGAACTGCATACCTAAAAGGGTGAATCTTACTGCATGTATGTTATACCTTAATTTTTTAAATGGGTGAAAAATCAATGAATATATCTGCATTCACTTTTTCCAGCCTATATTTACTGATCATCCACTATGTGCTGGGTACTCTTAGGTGTTTTTTTTTTTTTATGTGAAGTGATGAATGTGTCAAGTATTTTGATCTTGGTAACCATTCCACAATGTATATGTATATCAAATCATCATATTTTATGCCTCAGATATATACAATTATATTTTTAAACTATTCTCCTATAAAGCTAGGGGAAAAAAGGTGTCAGTAGGAATCTTACCAGTAGCAGTTTAGACAATTTCACTGCCTAATTTTTATTAGGAGTATATTTTGAATTTTGTCAGATGTATTTTTAAAATATTGAAATAATTACATAGTTTCTCCTTTAATATGATGTAAATTACATTCATGGATTTTTAAGTGACATACATTTATTTAATTCCCGAGATAAAATTATTTGAACACAAAATATCTTTTTTATATGTTGCTGTTATTAATTCTGCCAGTATTTTATTTAGAATTTTTGCATCTATGTTCATGAATAAGATTGTGCTCTAATTTTTCTCTCTTATATTGTTCTTGTCAAGTTTAAGTATCATAGTATTTTATTTTATTTTTTTATTGAAATTCAGTTAGCCAACATAGAGTGCATCATTATTTTTGATGTGTTCAATGATTCATTAGTTGTGTATAACATTGCCCCTTAGGCAATCTAATTTTTTTCACAGTACATGTCACTTCATAACATACTACAGAATTTAATTGTACACTGCATTTATTTCTAATGTTTACCCCTTTCCAGAAAAATGTAAGCAATTTGAAGGCAAAGATTTTTGTTGCATGCATATATCTCAAGCACCCAAGCTCTTAGCATATCACAGACTTTCAATACTATTTTATGTGGTAATAATTTCACAATATATACATGTACCAAATGATTTCTTTGTATACTTCAAACTTATATAATTATATAATATCATATGTCAATTATATCTCGATAAAACTGGAAAATATCTTTAAATAAAAGAGTTGAAGACAGATATAGTGACACAAATTACCTTATGATCAGTTTTCACAAATTGTTCCGTGTTCCATGCCCACTTAAAATATGTATTTATGAATCAGTTTGTTACAGGGATTTGACTTTACACAATCTGGTTAAACAATCTCTGAAAGGATGTTTTCTGCTCATCTGAGGTTAGAGCTTGAAGTCTGCAGGGGAGGCATTTGGGAAGGAACGATGGAACTAAAGTGGGAGAAAGCAGGAACAAACCTGGAAGTGAGCTGGAACTTACATGGACAGACAGGAATGTATGTCAGTTCTCAGGACTCCAGGAATAATACTGTGTGTCCTGCAGGAGAAACTAATGCCGTTTGTCCCGAAGCTTAGCATGTACCCGATTCAAGAGTTTGAGAAGCTGAAGGGGGATCCAGTCGAAGGTGAGAGCTATTAGACTGGCTGCTGTTCACACTACCAACAAGGTGAGCCAGCAGACCTGTGATATCTGTTGACTCTGCTCATAACTTCTAAGTGGAAAAACAGTATGAGTATTTAGGTTGAATATAAGAAATAGCACTGAGGGTTATAGAGGATGGGAGGGAAAATTGAATGGGACAAAATCAGAGAGGGAGACAAATCATGAGAGACTCTTGGCTCCAGGAAACAAACTGAAGGTTGTGTAAAAGGAAGGGGGAGGGATGGGGAAACTGGGTGATGGGTATTAAGGAGGGCATGTGATATGATGAGCACTGGGTGTTAGATGCAACTAATGAATCACTGAACACTACATCAAAAGTTAATGATGCACCACACCCAGTGCTCCATGCAATACATGCCCTCCATAACACCCACCCCCTGGCTACCCCAACCTCCCACCCCCCGCTCCTTCAAAACCCTCAGATTGTTTTTCAGAGTCCATGGTCTCTCATGGTTCATCTCCCCCCCCCCAATTTCTCTCAACTGCCTTCTCCTCTCCATCTTCCCATGTCCTCCATGTTATTTGTTATGCTCCACAAATAAGCAAAACCATATGATAATTGACTCCCTCTGCTTGACTTACTTCACTCAACATAATCTCCTCCAGTCCTGTCCATGTTGCTACAAAAGTTGGGTATTCATCCTTTCTGATGGAGGCATAATACTCCATAGTGTATATGGACCACATCTTCCTTATCCATTCATCTGTTGAAGGGCATCTTGGTTCTTTCCACAGTTTGGCGACCGTGGCCATTGCTGCTATAAACTTTGGGGTACAGATGGATCTTCTTTTCACTACATTTGTATCTTTGGGGTAAATACCCAGTAGTGCAATTGCAGGGTCATAGGGAAGTTCTATTTCTAATTTCTTAAGGAATCTCCACACTGTTCTCCAAAGTGGCTGCACCAACTTGCATTCCCACCAACAGTGTAAGAGGGTTCCCCTTTCTCCACATCCTCTCCAACACACGTTGTTTCCTGTCTTGCTAATTTTGACCATTCTAACTGGTGTAAGGTGGTATCTCAATGTGGTTTTAATTTGAATCTCCCTGATGGCTAGTGATGATGAACATTTTTTCATGTGTCTGATAGCCATTTGTATGTCTTCATTGGAGAAGTGTCTGTTCATGTATTCTAACCATTTTTTGACATGATTATCTGTTTTGTGTGTGTTGAGTTTGAGGAGTTCTTTATAGATCCTGGATATCAACTGAAAAGAAATAAAAAAAAAATAAAGTGGAAAAAAAAAACCTTAATTATGTGCTATATGTTGGCTAATTGAATTTAAATTTTAAAAAATTTTAAAAATAAATAACTGCTGCTTCCATACCACCTTCCAAACTTCATGCAGAAATGTCTCTTGTGGGGGCTGCCTGCGAGGCTCAGTTGGTTAAGCAAGTGACTTCAGTTCAGATCATGATCCTAGAGTCCTGGGATTGAGTCCCACATTGGGCTCCCAGCTCCATGGGGAGTCTGCTTCTCCCTTTGACCTTCTCCTCTCTCATTCTCCCTCTCACACTCTCTCTATCTCAAATAAATAAATAAAATCTTTAAGAAAAAAAAAAAAAGGAAATGTCTCTTGTGGCCCACGCTAACCAGAAACACACAGGACCAGAAATTGTAGGATTTGTAGTTTAGCTTAGACAGCTTTGAACACAATAACAGAAGGATTATACAAATTTAAAGTTTTATATTCATGTGTTGCAAGTTTTATCATTATAAAATGTCTTCATTTCTATAAATGCTATTTGCCTTAAGGTGTATTTAACCGAGTTTGACCACCTTTCTCTTGATTAGTGCTTACCAGTTACAAGATCAAGAATGGAAGACTACTGCCATCCCAGAAGTCCCTGCGTATTCCTTTACATTCACAACTGGCTCCCTTCACACACAGGCATCCACTACCTTGACCTTATAAGAGTAATTTCTTTCCTCTTGGTTTTCTTTTAAATCTCATAATGTGTTAACTTTCATTGATTTTTAATCTATTGAAAGTTTAAAAAGTTTTTTCTTTTCTTGTGGTGACTACCCTAGAAATTATATACACTTCCCCTTTCAAGGTATGGATTTAAAAAATATTTACCTCCCTCCTAGATAAACAATAAATACTGAAACTCCATTTATCCTCTTCTTGACTTGCTGTTGTCTAGTATTTTGTATCTACTTCTTGGTTTTATCCCAACAATGCATTATGATAATTATGATAATAATTATGATAATATCCCAACAATGCATTATGACAATTTCTAGAATCAATGGTTGTTTACACATTTGTATGTATTTAACCATTTTTTTTCTTCTTGGTTTTTCTTGTATTTCTGAATTTCATCTGAGATCACTTTATTTATACCTGGAATTTATCTTTTAGAATTTTTAGTGAGTGTGTGATGATTACAAATTATCTTGGCTATTTAGTCTTAGTTTTTCTCTAAGAACATTCTTTTTTTTTTTAAGATTCTATTTATTTATTTGACAGAGAGAGAGAGAGAGAGAGAGAGCAGGAACACAAGCAGGGGGAGTAGGAGAGGGAAAGCAGGCTTCCCAACAAGCAGGGAGCCCATTGTGGGGCTTGATCCCAGCTGGAATCGATCATGACCTGAACCAAAGGCACCCAACTGACTGAGCCACCAAGTGCCCTTCTAAGAACATTCTTATTTCAACTTTAGCATTTTGAGGTCCACACTCTTCTAAGGAGAATTACTACTGATATGTCTATGGCTAATCTATCATTCTTCAAAGATAATCTTTCTTTTCCCTCTGACTGCTTTAAGGTTTTTGTCTCTGGTTTTCTTAACTTTTCCTATGGCTGTAGAGGTGGATTTGTTTTTATTTAACCTTCTTGAGATTATTTAACCTTTTGAATCTGTGCATTGGGTGTTTCATCAATTCTCACTCATATTCCCTTCAAATATTTTCTTCGGCCCATTTATTCTCTCCATTCATTCTAGGACTCATAAAATGGACTCAAACTGTATTTTCTACATCTCTCATCCTTTCTACATTTCCTATATTTTTACATATTTGTGCTGTGTTCTCAGTATTTTATTTCTGTTCTGTCTTCTAAGTAACAAATTCTGTCTTTTGTTTGTATTCAACCTTTTACTGAATTAAAGTTTTTAACTTCAGTTTTTGCTTTTTTTTCATCTCTAGATGTTATTTGGTTCTTTTTAAAGTTTGTGATTTTTTTTCTTTTATGGCTTCCTAGTCCTGGTAGAAACTTTAAAGTTTATGATTTACTTTTATATCATGGTAAGCATAGTTGATAGTTGATCTAAAACACATGTCTGAAAAGCCTCGTCTGGAACAGCTATTAGGCTTGTTGTCAATTTCTGTTGCTTAGAGAGTTCCAGGACCTGGTTCAATATTACAGAGAGATTTTGAGCTTGCTTCTCTCAGTTCTCTATAGTATGTTTAGTTGGGATGACTTCAAGCCAGTTTAAGTTCTGAAGGGTCACTGGTCCAACTCGACCTTGTTTAGCTGGTGTGCAAAGACATGGGAGGTTTGCTCTGTTGTTACAACAACATGAGGAGGTTTCCTTTTGCTTTTCCTATTCATTTTCCTTTCCTAATTGGTTCAAAACCACAGAATTCCATTCTGTAGTTATCAGAATTTAAAGTAACTATAGGGCATCAAGCTCTGGTTTGTTTTGACAGAGGATGGGGTTCAATATAAAGGTCTTCCACATGACTCCTCCCACCTATAATGGTGTGTCCTGACAAAGATTCAAAAGACAAGTATTTGTGATATTAGTTCATACTTTCTTAACATAGGTAATGTTGGTGCTCTAATATTCCATTCTGTTTGCTTATTACTAGAACTACAACTTCTTTTGCTGTTCTTAAATCTACACCCCCATTCACCCCACTCACCATGTTAAGTCTAGATGTGATTTTCTTGTTTTTCCTTCATGAAAGTAGTCCATTTGACTTTTTATTTGTGGATTTCATCTTTCATCAGTTCTGGAATATTCTCAACAATTATGACTTCAAGTATTGTGTCTACTATGCTTTGTATATCCTCTTTCCAGAACTCCAGTTATACTTATGTTAGACTATAACTCTGTCTTCATCATTTCTTAATCTTGCATTCATGTTTTTCACTCCTTCTATGTGCTACTGTATTACTATCCTAGAGCTGTTGGAATAAAGCACCACAATTTGGTGGCTTCAAATGAAAGAGAATCATTCTCTCATGATTTTGAAGGCTAGAAGTCAAAAATCAACGTGTCTCTGGGTGTTGGTTCCTTCTGGATGCCCTGAGGAAGAATTTGTCCCATGTTATTCTCCTACCTTCTGGTAGTTCTTGGCAATCATGTGTTTCCTGGCTTTAGACACATTATTCCAATCTCTGCCTCTGTCTTCACATGGCCTTGCCCTATGGGTCTTCTCTGTATCTGAGTTAAAAATATCCCTCTCTTTTCTCTTATGAGGACATAAAACATCGGATTTAGGGCTCACCTTAAATATAGGATGATCTCATCTCAATATCACTAATTTAATCACATCCACAAGGACCCCATTTCTAAATAAAATTTTATTTACTAGTACTAGGGATTAGAATTTGGACATAACCTTTTTGGGACTAAGTTCAACCCACTATAGCTACATTCTGTTTAATTTATTCATATAAATCTTCTCATTTATTAATTTTGCTTTACTTGTATCAAATTTGCTTTCAAATTGTTCATTTAAATTTTAAAAATTTCAACCGGGGCGCCTGGGTGGCTCAGTGGGTTAAGCCGCTGCCTTCGGCTCAGGTCATGATCTCAGGGTCCTGGGATCGAGTCCCACATCGGGCTCTCTGCTCAGCAGGGAGCCTGCTTCCTCCTCTCTCTCTGCCTGCCTCTCTGCCTACTTGTGATCTCTCTCTGTTAAATAAATAAATAAAATCTTTAAAAAAAAATTAAAAATAAAAATAAAAATAAAAAATTTCAACCACTGTATTTTCCTCTTTCAAAATGATTACTCTTTCTTTCAGTTTTTCTCTGCACATAATTTTAAATCTGTTCTTTATTTTCATAAATATTAAAAAATGGCTATATATTTAAGTAAGGAGACCAGGTATTATCATTACTATTATTATTATTATTATTAATTTTTCCAAGTTTTAATTTAAATTCCAGTTAGTTAACATTCAGTGTAATATTAGTTTCAGGTGTAGGATTTAATCCTTTTTTAAAAATTTATTTGTCAGAGAGAGAGAGCACACACAGGCAGAGAGAGTGGCAGGCAGAAGCAGAGGGAGAAGCAGGCTCCCCGCCGAGCAAGGAGCCTGATGCAGGACTCCATCCCAGGACACCGGGATCATGACCTGAGCTGAAGGCAGCCGCCTAACCAACTGAGCCACGCAGGCATCCCAGGTGTAGGATTTAATGATTCATCACTTACATACAATACCCAGTGCTTATCACAACAGACCTGATATTAACGTGGGCTCATTCAGAAAGTGTGTGCATTTTGCTTCTGCCAGAGCCTGGGTAACTTTTTGTTTGGACTACTTTAAACTAAATTTTAGTTTGAGATTTTGAAGATGAATCCGACACTTTAAGTTTTCACTTTGAGTCAATGTAATGGCCAGATTATGGATGCAACTTTTTAGGGATGTTGCTTTCCTTTGCTATATCGCCAAGTTGCAAACAGATTTTCATGCAATCTTTTGGAAAATGAGTGGTATTTCTAGTTTACTCTTATACTAAAGTATAGCACTTTGGTGCCTCTGACTTAAAAGAGGAAAGGTCTCTGCTTAGACTCTTCACCTTAGACCCTGAAATTTGACATGTACCCTATGTGCCATGAAAACTGAAATCCAAGTTCACCTAGTTTGACAAATGTCCTCAAATTTCTCTTACCCCTCTGGTTCCCATCATCACAAAGTTTCTGGCTCTAGTATTCCTTACTTTCATTCCAACTCAACAGTACTCTTCATAAATTGTTTTAAAGATTTTATATAGCACTTTAGTTGTCTATAGTGGAAGTTTAGTCTATCTTATCAGAAACAGAAATCTCTTTTTTCTATTTGAGTCAATTTGGATGGTTCCTATTATTTTAGAAAAATGTTTATAGCAAGTACAGCTTCTTTTCAAAATGATTGGCCTAGATTTTTTTTTTTTAAATCATGTAGTTTTATGGTTTTTAAAAGTTTAGCTGTAGGGGCATCTCGGTGGCTCAGTAGGTTAAAGCCTCTGCCTTCGGCTCAGGTCATGATCCCAGGGTCCTGGAATCGAGCCCTGCATCTGGCTCTTTGTTCTGCGGGGAGCCTGCTTCCTCCTCTCTCTCTCTCTGCCTACCTGCGATCTCTCTCTGTCAAATAAATAAATAAAATCTTAAAAAAACATTTTGAGCTGTATTGTGGTTATGGCACAATCTTTATTTTTTCTTTTTTCATTGTTTCCAACTTAGGCCAATAATTAATAGAGACAAATAAATAGCAATTAAAATAAAATGTAACAAGACCTGCGAAGTTTCTATGAGTGCATTATGGAGGTATTCACAAAAGACATTTTGTCAAGATTTAAATGGGGAGATGTGTGGAAAGCTCTTAGCACACTATCTCATACTTGTAAAGACCTCAATAGATGCTAAACTTAATACCAGGGAAACCTTCCTTAGGGCAGAGGAATTATCCAGAGTGATCATTGGCTGAATGGGAAAAATAAGTCTGTATAAATAAAGCTCAGAGAAACTAAATAAACTTCAATAGAACTAAAGTTGGGATAAAACATCAAGAACTGGAGGGCTAAGGGTGGGACAGATCATATAGGTCCTGGTAAACATAATAAGGAATCTGAATTTTATCCCAAGAGAAACATAGTATTGAAGGTTTCCCTAGAACTACCACTAAAATGACCAATTTTCCTTAAATGGAGGTGAAAGATCCCACACAAAACTTCAAGAACAAAACCCAATTCTTCTGTCCTTTTCTCTGCCTTCTCTACATTTGGTTCTGTATTTAGATATGTTCTGATTTTATGCCTTATTACATATGGTTATTAGACAATTTAATTTAGCTTATAGACAATCCAATTAAGCTTTTCCTGCCCAACAGACATGTGGCTGGCAACCTTTAAAATGCTCACTGCCCACCAGTGATTTCTGCTCTCTGGTAACCTCCCGACCCTGAGTGCGGGTTGAAATTTTTGACTCACTTCTAAGGAATATAATATGGCAGGATTGATGTGATGGCACTACTGAGTTAGATTGTAAAAGGATTGTGGCTTGTTTGGGGTGCTGTATTTCATGTTCTCTCTTGGATGTTTTGTAATGAGGGAAATCAACTGTGATGTCATAAGGCAACCCTGTGAAAGGTGGCAATTGGCAAAGAACTGAGGCCTACCAAGAGGCATATGAAAGATCTTGAAAGTATATCGCTTTCCAGTTGAGCCTTCAGATAAGTATAGCCCTGGTTTGACAGAGCTGATTGATTGATTGGTTGATTGTAGTCATGTGAGAGACTATGAACCAGAATCACTCAGCTAAGCTGCTCCCAGATTCGTCACTCACAAAATATGTAAGATAATAAGTACATGTTCTCAGTCCCTAAGTTTTGGAATAGCTTGTTATGCAACAATGGATAACTAATATATCCAGCTTGCTGACAGAGCAATCAGTCTGAGTCACAGAAAACATCTGAGATATAGGAATGAGAATGTAATGATTGAGGTCATAAGCTGTTTTATTTATTGAGGAGATAAAATAGTACATTAACAAAACCTTATTTGATAGAAAAATAATACCAGAACTCTTACGAATGTGATTATTAGCTAAACCACTAGAGATACCGGTCCTGCTAAGTTCTTCCATAGCTATGTAACTCAAAGGCTAAGAGACTGGCTGAAGTCAGGATACGAATCACTGGGCAGTTACTTCTAGAAAGACAGAAAGAATCAATAATGTCCTTTAATAATGAAGTTTCAAAGTTTCTCTTTGGAGAAAGAGTACTCTGTCATTCCTATAGTGAAGGCCCAGGCCCAGCCAAAAGGAAAAAGAGGGTTGTGACAATGATCCAAAGAGTCTGGCCCCAAAGGTCCCTTCAGCTTCTCTTTTGCTTGGCTTTGGAGAGTGGACTGGGTATGATTTAGAGGCTGGAGCCTTATTTGACAACAAGCAGATGCAAAAATTCAAGTCCCAAACCCATCCTTTGATCTTGAGCCATTAGTGCAGATTCTCTTGGCTTCTCATGTCCAAAAAATGCTCAGGTATTAGTGTCACCACCTTGAGGGACATAGCTGCCCCATAAATGGTGCCTGAGATGGGAAATTTCTGGTGCCTGAGATGGGAAATGTCTGGCTAATACCTTCTTTTCTGGTTTTATGATACAGGGACCAAAACAGGGAAAGGATGAGAAGGGGACAAAGACACCAGACCAAGAGATGACCATTTAAGGCTTCATGCTAATAACTGATTTTGGGTTTCCAAAGATGAAATAAGCCTCTCCAACACAAGGCAGTATCATGTCACAGCCCTAGGGCCTGGCTGGTTTTATCAATCTGGCAGTTCAAGGTCAGCGCAAAGGACATCCCCAACACCTGAGAAAAGAGTTGAGAAAATGTGAAGTCTTCATAGGAAGAGCCATCTCTCCCATACCCCTGGGATTAGCCCCAGAGAAAAAGAGTGTCCATCACACAGGAACCACCCTTCATGCCATTATTACCCAATTCCTTCTCTCTTCTCTCCTTTTGCTTTAGAATTGTAGTGGGGGTGATGGTGTCAGAACAGTAGAGGATAGAATGTTGGGACATCTTGGTCTCCTTAAGAAGTCACT
This sequence comes from Mustela erminea, assembly GCF_009829155.1. Lineage (NCBI taxonomy): Eukaryota > Metazoa > Chordata > Mammalia > Carnivora > Mustelidae > Mustela > Mustela erminea. The sequence goes on from NC_045623.1 coordinate 14,855,449, forward strand.
TGTATAGTCAAGTACTGCACAAGTCAACACTTTGTGCAATGAGTCATCTCTCCCCGTGCCCTGAGATTCCTTAGTTTCCAAGCAGAGAAAAATTATTTCCCTCTGAGCTTCTTGATTACATCTTAGCTCTTCTGTGACATACCCAAAATACTTGGGTATAAAATTAGTAGAAATGTCACATAATAAAAAAGAACACAAAACTATCCCTAATTCACCCCTGACTTACCATGCTAAGCAGAGAAATTATGATTATGATTTTTATCATCAGCTCCTGCTTCCCATACAAGGCTACTCTATCACAAGCTTTTCCACACCAGCTCAGTGAATGATCAAAGTAGAGGTCTGCCTGATGATTTTTAATTTGACTACGAAGCACTCATATCTCTTAGTGTTAAGTTGACCAGATAGATTTTGCAGCATATTTTCTGAGCCTTAAATAGGTAATAACATCATTTGCTACCTGACTGGGGAAACTCACATTTACTGAGCATGTACTATGTATCTGGTACTGGTCTAAAACTTTACTTGACTTACCTAATTTAATCTTCACAATAGTCCCATGATTAAGTTCTTACCTGAATCACACAGACACAGATAGTGATGATTCCAATGTGTAGGAAGTTGGAGTGAAACCACAGTTTTGCTTGTGCATAACAACCCTAGAAAAAATTGCAAATACAAAGGATACCAGTATATTATTTGGCTTGATAAGGAACCTGATTTCAGAAGATTTCATATTTTACCTTATGACAAAAGACTTAGGCCATTTTTATTTTCTTTCTGTGTATGAAGAAACAGGCATAAAGCAGAGAATATTAAACTACAGACTTTTCTGGTCTTGTTATCATCATAGTAGCACCTAGATTTCTACATACAGAGTTAAAATGGCTCCTGAGAGGCATTTCAGCAATAGATGTCCTTATGTTCTTTAAACTTCCCCTGCTGACTTGGGACAAATAAATGGGGAGATAGCCTATGCAATTCTAGAGTTGGTTGCATTTCAGCTTCTGCTGAAACCTGAGTCTATCATAGCCCTACCAACCTCCAGGCCAGGGCTAGTTGGTGAGTATCTCAGTCTTTCTTCATAGACCTAAAAATTTCTGGAGATTTTCAAACAACCCTAAGGTGGATAACACCAGGTAACAGGAATTTAGGAACTTAACCTTGGAATATAATCTTGGCTTCTTCTCTCGCCCTAGTCTGGAGGTCTAACATAACACAATGAAAAAAAATAAATAAGCAGGCAGGTTGTTTCAATTTCAATAGTTCTACCAATTCTCTTTCCTACAACTCCAGACTCTTTTACTAATGATTCATTTTACCAAGAGGCTGGATGTTGCCATTTCCAAGGAAGAAAAGCAGAGAAACAGGAAAAGAGGAAGGTTTTCTACCTCAACTTTATAATTTTCACTTTCAACCAAAATACCTACTTCTTGCTCAAGAAAAATGTAGATATAATCCTCTGCCACTATCACATAAACTTTTCTCCTCTAATGTAATAGTTTAGGGTAGCAAGATTTGTGATGGCATCTCTAGTCTAATGAGCTTTTTCCTTTCTTTTCTTTTGTCTAGTTGTCTGGACAACTTTTGTCTAATTTGTCTAGTGACCTGGGATTTCTCCCTGGCCTCTATTTTATCCAAGGTTCCTTGTTTCTGGTTGGGAGGACTAAGTCCTGTATGACTAGAGTTTCTAAGATAATTGAAAGTTTAACCAAAGAGGCTAATAACAGAAAAGTTGCCAAAAAATTACCTGAACTTGTGGATTTGAGGGACAAGATGCTGGTGGGTGACCGCCCCAATCACTTGTGCCATTTACACCACAACATTGCAGCTAAAAGCCAAACCCCCAAAAAACATGATGGTTAGAAAGTTAACAGAAGGAAAACTGTAACTTGGAGAAAAGGTGGGCCCTTCAGATCTGACTGTAGTGGAAAATACAGAATTAGCTTAACTACTCTGGCTCCTTAGAACAAAATATTTTCAGATCCATTATACCATTTCATTCACATAAATCTCCTTCAAGTATAAAGGGCATGTTTAACTTATCCACATTTTACAGATGAAAAATTAAGTACACAGGGGATTCAGTCTGACATGTTTGGGTCTTCCTTAGATCTTAGTAGGGCTTAGACAGTGAGCCTACCTGAGAATGTGAAGGATGAGAGAATGTAGAGAACTTTGTACCAATCAGACAGATTCGTGTTTGTGACTACTAAACATTATTTTGGACCTAGGGGCTGCAGACCTTAGGTTCTGGACCTTTCAAGAAAGGAAGTTCCTTTAGCCTCCAGGCACTGAGGTTGGAAAATTAAGTCTGGGCTAAGCTGAGGAAGATTCCATCTATACTCACAAATGTCTGGATGGAATCCCATGTTGCTTTGGTGCTGTTGTTCGAGTGGTATTGCTGGATGCTCTCAGTCAGGCTTGTAGACACATAATTATTCAACTGGGTGAGACATATTCCAGCAGAGAAGACATTATAAAAAGCAGGTGAGTTCAAGGAACAAGCAATTTCTAAAAATGGCTGGTGGTTCCATTTGCTCCTCCCTTCCAAATGATCTCCTCAGAGCTAAGGAAGTGAGGAGCCGGAGTTTATATACAGGGCAAAGTGCTGAGACTGAAATAGCATTGCAGGAAGAAGTTCATAGTAGCCTCTTGTCTTTCCAGAACTCTGGTTTTTCAGAGGGAGACAATCAAAGCATGGGCTCTCTTAGGCATGGAGACAGACATTTTCTACTGCCAGACACATAGAGGGAAGGAAGTAGGTGGAGGATAAACTTGTTTTTACTTTTCTTCCTATTCATCCTTCAAAGCATGATTCAATTGCAATCTTTCATGAAATTCCGCCCCCCCCCCATTTACAGTTAATTTCTTTCTTCCATCCTTCCACTTTGCCTCTATCTCTATTACAGGACTTCTTCTCCCCCGTCAGAAATACAATAATTTATTCTTTATAGCTTACCTTCTGATCATACACGAAGAGCAGGATGGCCATGGTCACCTCAGCAAGGAGGATAATCAGCAGCAGGAAAAAGAACTGAGGCAAAGTAGAGACATGCTCATAGCACTGATCCTAGTTCTTCCCTCACTCCCACTGCACCCTGGGAGTATCCAGACATGTCTCCACACGTGTACAGAAGTTCCTATTTCTGCTTTCTCAGGCCTTCATAAGCCTTTTGTTTTGTGAGGGATATGTGTCATTCTTGTGCAATTAGACTCCAAGTCTTTAGAGGGCAGATCAGCTGTCTTCTAACTTTATTCTCCTCATTATGTGCCTATACAGCTCCATGCACATAATGAGTATGAAATATTATTTGTTGAATCAGTGAAGCAATTTTGGCATCAGCTTTTTGAAACAGTTGAGCAAAAGAGCAGTAAACTAAACTATATGTCTTTAGTTTGGGGTCTGGTCCCTTCTGCAAGATCAGGGCTATTTTGGGGTTGGGAGCAGGTGATGGTGGAAGTTGAGAGGAGCCCTGTACAGATGTGGAGAAGAGGTATTCTAATCACAGTCCTAATACTTGGTTACCTCTGGCTGTAGATGCTTACTCCCTTTATGCTAATTACACACAGCAGAAAACACATTGTCACTTATCCTGCTTTCCCTTTCTATCGCAACATTATTTTTAACTACTTAAACCTGTTTAATCTTTTCTCTATGTCTATCAGCTCCCATCTTTTGCCATTAATCTGGGAACTGAGAACAGGAACTTTTTATTCTATGTCTTGGTTTCAATTTAAGAGTTGACCCATAAGGGAAAGGAAATTAACCAAATAACCTAAGGAAGAACCAAGGTGACTTGGAACCCTTACTAAGGATGGAGTAGTACTGCTATATCAAGCACTGTTCTGGGTCCACTTAGAGATACAAGGAGCTCGTCTTTCATAGAGCTTACAGGTAAAACCTAAGCCTAAATGTACTCTTCAGGAGTCTTAACTGACAGGGAACAACAGAAAAGCTCTAGCATCTCTCAAGTTAGATCACAATGGCTACCACCTAGGGCCTCACTTAAGTTGGATCATCACACCGTCATGTATCCTGTGCGGATCTGAGATAGAGAAGCATCTTCTGTCATTTTAGGAGGGCCACAGTACTCAGAAGAATCTAGAGACTAGATTTTCCATCAGTTAATGACTCTGATTCAGATCCTAAAAATACATACTGATGTGAAAGCATTTAAGCAGATGGATAACACTTGATTTCAACCAGACATGAAGAAATAAAATGTCATAAAGGGAAATTATGACAAAGGCCATTATTAACACTGTACAACGAATCCCAAGGAAGATAGCAATGTCCTCTTCCACATATCCCTGGGACCCCAGACAGAAACAAAATACTATTGTTCTAGACAGATTTGGCCAGCTTAAAGTGCTAATCCTATGTTCCTATGATTTCCCTGTGCCCATAGGTTAGCTACCAAGGAACATCTTGCCTGGGACTTAAGGTATCATGTCTCTCTACTTAGGGTACCACATCTGCTGCAAGATACTTACTGACATAAGCAGGCACTTGTTCTCCTTGATGGAGCCCATGCAGCCCAGGAAGGCAACCACCATGATAATGGAGCCCACGATGACAAATGCATTGCCCAGTGTGAGGGAGGGGAACAGGCTGAAATTGTTGTGGACCAGGAGATAGATCCCAAAGCCCAAAATGCAGCAGCCACAGAACTGAAAGAAAGAATCCCACAACATTCTTGAATATCTGCTCACATTTTCACTTGAGATTAGGGTGGAGGGTGGGGTAACCATGTTATGGGTATTAAGGAGGGCACATGTTATGAGCACTGAGTCTTCTATGGAACTAATGTTGAATACTACATTAAAAACTTATGATGTACTATATGTCAGCTAATGAACATAATAAAAAAATTTTTTTAACTTTCCCACCAAAGAATCAAAAAAAAAAATCATATATTTCCATTGGCTCTATCAAGACTCTCATGAACAACCTCTTTTCCCAGCTTTCCCCTGCACCTAGAAAAGAAGTGATCCTACTTTCCTCCTGTGATGTCCCACTCATGCTTCATCTTACCCATATCAGATACCAGGGAAAGCTCGCTGGTATCTTCATGCTTCAGCTCTCCTACTCCTTGTTCCCACAACATTTTACACATGGTGTTCCCTTTGGAAAGCACAACAATGTAGAGGGGATGCCTGGTTGAGAACTTTCTCTTGCTAGGCAGAAAACTAGAGAGCCAAAACTTTTAAGAATCTTCTAATAGACACATGAGTGCAAACTGATCCTATATTTGAAATTCAATTGCTAAATTTGGTGCGGTGAAACCTTCCCAGAAAAGGTGATGTCCCTTTCAATCAGTTACTCATCCAAGGGATTAAGGGAGGGAGGGGAGCAGGAAAGTATTTATTCACAAAATAGAGAGTCTCAGGTTTCTCACCCATAGATGTCAGCAGTGAGCAGTAATAGCCTAAAGTCCCCAGAGAGAGGAAGAGCATGCCAATAGATCTGCACTGGATAAAGATGTGGTACATATACACAATGGAATATTATTCCATCAGAAAGAATGAATACCCACCATTTGCACTGACATGGATGGAACTGGAGAGGATTATGTTAAGCGAAAAAAGTCAAGCAGAGAAAGACAATTATCAT